>NC_090391.1:1974247-2318247 GCF_036365525.1 Heterodontus francisci
TAAACACAAGGCCTGGAGGAAATACTGAACTGTCACAAATTTAAACACAAGGCCTGGAGGAAATACTGAACTGTCACAAATTTAAACACAAGGCCTGGAGGGAAATACTGAACTGTCACAAATTTAAACACAAGGCCTGGAGGAAATACTGAACTGTCACAAATTTAAACACAAGGCCTGGAGGAAATACTGAACTGTCACAAATTTAAACACAAGGCCTGGAGGGAAATACTGAACAGTCACAAATTTAAACACAGGGCCTGGAGGAAATACTGAACTGTCACAAATTTAAACACAAGGCCTGGAGGAAATACTGAACTGTCACAAATTTAAACACAAGGCCTGGAGGAAATACTGAACTGTCACAAATTTAAACACAAGGCCTGGAGGGAAATACTGAACTGTCACAAATTTAAACACAAGGCCTGGAGGGAAATACTGAACTGTCACAAATTTAAACACAAGGCCTGGAGGAAATACTGAACTGTCACAAATTTAAACACAAGGCCTGGAGGAAATACTGAACTGTCACAAATTTAAACACAAGGCCTGGAGGGAAATACTGAACTGTCACAAATTTAAACACAGGGCCTGGAGTAAATACTGAACTGTCACAAATTTAAACACAAGGCCTGGAGGGAAATACTGAACTGTCACAAATTTAAACACAAGGCCTGGAGGAAATACTGAACTGTCACAAATTTAAACACAAGGCCTGGAGGAAATACTGAACTGTCACAAATTTAAACACAAGACCTGGAGTAAATACTGAACTGTCACAAATTTAAACACAGGGCCTGGAGTAAATACTGAACTGTCACAAATTTAAACACAAGGCCTGGAGGAAATACTGAACTGTCACAAATTTAAACACAAGGCCTGGAGTAAATACTGAACTGTCACAAATTTAAACACAAGGCCTGGAGTAAATACTGAACTGTCACAAATTTAAACACAAGGCCTGGAGGAAATACTGAACTGTCACAAATTTAAACACAAGGCCTGGAGGAAATACTGAACTGTCACAAATTTAAACACAAGGCCTGGAGTAAATACTGAACTGTCACAAATTTAAACACAAGGCCTGGAGTAAATACTGAACTGTCACAAATTTAAACACAAGGCCGGGAGGAAATACTGAACTGTCACAAATTTAAACACAAGGCCTGGAGGGAATACTGAACTGTCACAAATTTAAACACAAGGCCTGGAGTAAATACTGAACTGTCACAAATTTAAACACAAGGCCGGGAGGAAATACTGAACTGTCACAAATTTAAACACAAGGCCTGGAGGAAATACTGAACTGTCACAAATTTAAACACAAGGCCTGGAGGAAATACTGAACTGTCACAAATTTAAACACAGGGCCTGGAGGAAATACTGAACTGTCACAAATTTAAACACAGGGCCTGGAGGAAATACTGAACTGTCACAAATTTAAACACAGGGTCTGGAGGGAATACTGAACTGTCACAAATTTAAACACAAGGCCTGGAGGAAATACTGAACTGTCACAAATTTAAACACAAGGCCTGGAGGAAATACTGAACTGTCACAAATTTAAACACAGGGCCTGGAGGAAATACTGAACTGTCACATATTTAAACACAAGGCCTGGAGGAAATACTGAACTGTCACAAATTTAAACACAAGGCCTGGAGGAAATACTGAACTGTCACAAATTTAAACACAGGGCCTGGAGTAAATACTGAACTGTCACAAATTTAAACACAGGGCCTGGAGGAAATACTGAACTGTCACAAATTTAAACACAAGGCCTGGAGGAAATACTGAACTGTCACAAATTTAAACACAAGGCCTGGAGGAAATACTGAACTGTCACAAATTTAAACACAGGGCCTGGAGTAAATACTGAACTGTCACAAATTTAAACACAGGGCCTGGAGGAAATACTGAACTGTCACAAATTTAAACACAGGGCCTGGAGGAAATACTGAACTGTCACAAATTTAAACACAAGGCCTGGAGGAAATACTGAACTGTCACAAATTTAAACACAGGGCCTGGAGGAAATACTGAACTGTCACAAATTTAAACACAAGGCCTGGAGGAAATACTGAACTGTCACAAATTTAAACACAGGGCCTGGAGGAAATACTGAACTGTCACAAATTTAAACACAGGGCCTGGAGGAAATACTGAACAGTCACAAATTTAAACACAGGGCCTGGAGTAAATACTGAACTGTCACAAATTTAAACACAGGGCCTGGAGTAAATACTGAACAGTCACAAATTTAAACACAGGGTCTGGAGGAAATACTGAACTGTCACAAATTTAAACACAAGGCCTGGAGTAAATACTGAACTGTCACAAATTTAAACACAAGGCCTGGAGGAAATACTGAACTGTCACAAATTTAAACACAAGGCCTGGAGGAAATACTGAACTGTCACAAATTTAAACACAAGGCCTGGAGGGAAATACTGAACTGTCACAAATTTAAACACAGGGCCTGGAGTAAATACTGAACTGTCACAAATTTAAACACAAGGCCTGGAGGGAAATACTGAACTGTCACAAATTTAAACACAAGGCCTGGAGGAAATACTGAACTGTCACAAATTTAAACACAAGACCTGGAGGAAATACTGAACTGTCACAAATTTAAACACAGGGCCTGGAGGAAATACTGAACTGTCACAAATTTAAACACAAGGCCTGGAGGAAATACTGAACTGTCACAAATTTAAACACAAGGCCTGGAGTAAATACTGAACTGTCACAAATTTAAACACAAGGCCTGGAGGAAATACTGAACTGTCACAAATTTAAACACAAGGCCTGGAGGAAATACTGAACTGTCACAAATTTAAACACAAGGCCTGGAGTAAATACTGAACTGTCACAAATTTAAACACAAGGCCTGGAGTAAATACTGAACTGTCACAAATTTAAACACAAGGCCTGGAGGAAATACTGAACTGTCACAAATTTAAACACAAGGCCTGGAGGAAATACTGAACTGTCACAAATTTAAACACAAGGCCTGGAGTAAATACTGAACTGTCACAAATTTAAACACAAGGCCTGGAGTAAATACTGAACTGTCACAAATTTAAACACAAGGCCTGGAGGAAATACTGAGCTGTCACAAATTTAAACACAAGGCCTGGAGGAAATACTGAACTGTCACAAATTTAAACACAAGGCCTGGAGGAAATACTGAACTGTCACAAATTTAAACACAAGGCCTGGAGGAAATACTGAACTGTAACAAATTTAAACACAAGGCCTGGAGGAAATACTGAACTGTCACAAATTTAAACACAGGGCCTGGAGGAAATACTGAACTGTCACAAATTTAAACACAAGGCCTGGATGAAATACTGAACTGTCACAAATTTAAACACAGGGCCAGGAGTAAATACTGAACTGTCACAAATTTAAACACAGGGACTGGAGGAAATACTGAACTGTCACAAATTTAAACACAGGGCCTGGAGTAAATACTGAACTGTCACAAATTTAAACACAGGGACTGGAGGAAATACTGAACTGTCACAAATTTAAACACAGGGCCAGGAGTAAATACTGAACTGTCACAAATTTAAACACAGGGACTGGAGGAAATACTGAACTGTCACAAATTTAAACACAGGGCCTGGAGTAAATACTGAACTGTCACAAATTTAAACACAAGGCCTGGAGGAAATACTGAACTGTCACAAATTTAAACACAAGGCCTGGAGGAAATACTGAACTGTCACAAATTTAAACACAGGGCCTGGAGGAAATACTGAACTGTCACAAATTTAAACACAGGGTCTGGAGGGAATACTGAACTGTCACAAATTTAAACACAGGGCCTGGAGTAAATACTGAACTGTCACAAATTTAAACACAGGGACTGGAGGAAATACTGAACTGTCACAAATTTAAACACAGGGCCAGGAGTAAATACTGAACTGTCACAAATTTAAACACAGGGACTGGAGGAAATACTGAACTGTCACAAATTTAAACACAGGGCCTGGAGTAAATACTGAACTGTCAGAAATTTAAACACAAGGCCTGGAGGAAATACTGAACTGTCACAAATTTAAACACAAGGCCTGGAGGAAATACTGAACTGTCACAAATTTAAACACAGGGCCTGGAGGAAATACTGAACTGTCACAAATTTAAACACAGGGTCTGGAGGGAATACTGAACTGTCACAAATTTAAACACAGGGCCTGGAGTAAATACTGAACTGTCACAAATTTAAACACAGGGCCTGGAGGAAATACTGAACTGTCACAAATTTAAACACAGGGCCTGGAGTAAATACTGAACTGTCACAAATTTAAACACAGGGCCTGGAGGAAATACTGAACTGTCACAAATTTAAACACAGGGCCTGGAGGAAATACTGAACTGTCACAAATTTAAACACAAGGCCTGGAGGAAATACTGAACTGTCACAAATTTAAACACAGGGCCTGGAGGAAATACTGAACTGTCACAAATTTAAACACAGGGCCTGGAGGAAATACTGAACTGTCACAAATTTAAACACAGGTCCTGGAGGAAATACTGAACTGTCACAAATTTAAACACAAGGCCTGGAGGAAATACTGAACTGTCACAAATTTAAACACAGGGGCCGGAGGGAAATACTGAACTGTCACAAATTTAAACACAAGGCCTGGAGGAAATACTGAACTGTCACAAATTTAAACACAGGGTCTGGAGGAAATACTGAACTGTCACAAATGTAAACACAGGGACTGGAGGAAATACTGAACTGTCACAAATTTAAACACAAGGCCTGGAGGAAATACTGAACTGTCACAAATTTAAACACAAGGCCTGGAGTAAATACTGAACTGTCACAAATTTAAACACAGGGCCTGGAGGAAATACTGAACTGTCACAAATTTAAACACAAGGCCTGGAGGAAATACTGAACTGTCACAAATTTAAACACAGGGCCTGGAGGAAATACTGAACTGTCACATATTTAAACACAAGGCCTGGAGGAAATACTGAACTGTCACAAATTTAAACACAGGGCCTGGAGGAAATACTGAACTGTCACAAATTTAAACACAGGGCCTGGAGGAAATACTGAACTGTCACAAATTTAAACACAAGGCCTGGAGGAAATACTGAACTGTCACAAATTTAAACACAGGGCCTGGAGGAAATACTGAACTGTCACAAATTTATACACAGGGCCTGGAGGAAATACTGAACTGTCACAAATTTAAACACAAGGCCTGGAGGAAATACTGAACTGTCACAAATTTAAACACAGGGCCTGGAGGAAATACTGAACTGTCACAAATTTAAACACAGGGCCTGGAGGAAATACTGAACAGTCACAAATTTAAACACAGGGCCTGGAGTAAATACTGAACTGTCACAAATTTAAACACAGGGCCTGGAGTAAATACTGAACAGTCACAAATTTAAACACAGGGCCTGGAGGAAATACTGAACTGTCACAAATTTAAACACAAGGCCTGGAGGAAATACTGAACTGTCACAAATTTAAACACAAGGCCTGGAGGAAATACTGAACTGTCACAAATTTAAACACAAGGCCTGGAGGGAAATACTGAACTGTCACAAATTTAAACACAAGGCCTGGAGGAAATACTGAACTGTCACAAATTTAAACACAAGGCCTGGAGGAAATACTGAACTGTCACAAATTTAAACACAAGGCCTGGAGGGAAATACTGAACAGTCACAAATTTAAACACAGGGCCTGGAGGAAATACTGAACTGTCACAAATTTAAACACAAGGCCTGGAGGAAATACTGAACTGTCACAAATTTAAACACAAGGCCTGGAGGAAATACTGAACTGTCACAAATTTAAACACAAGGCCTGGAGGGAAATACTGAACTGTCACAAATTTAAACACAAGGCCTGGAGGAAATACTGAACTGTCACAAATTTAAACACAAGGCCTGGAGGAAATACTGAACTGTCACAAATTTAAACACAAGGCCTGGAGGAAATACTGAACTGTCACAAATTTAAACACAAGGCCTGGAGGAAATACTGAACTGTCACAAATTTAAACACAAGGCCTGGAGGAAATACTGAACTGTCACAAATTTAAACACAAGGCCTGGAGGAAATACTGAACTGTCACAAATTTAAACACAAGGCCTGGAGGAAATACTGAACTGTCACAAATTTAAACACAAGGCCTGGAGGAAATACTGAACTGTCACAAATTTAAACACAAGGCCTGGAGGAAATACTGAACTGTCACAAATTTAAACACAAGGCCTGGAGGAAATACTGAACTGTCACAAATTTAAACACAGGGCCTGGAGGAAATACTGAGCTGTCACAAATTTAAACACAGGGCCTGGAGGAAATACTGAACTGTCACAAATTTAAACACAAGGCCTGGAGGGAAATACTGAACTGTCACAAATTTAAACACAAGGCCTGGAGGAAATACTGAACTGTCACAAATTTAAACACAAGGCCTGGAGGAAATACTGAACTGTCACAAATTTAAACACAAGGCCTGGAGGGAAATACTGAACTGTCACAAATTTAAACACAGGGCCTGGAGTAAATACTGAACTGTCACAAATTTAAACACAAGGCCTGGAGGGAAATACTGAACTGTCACAAATTTAAACACAAGGCCTGGAGGAAATACTGAACAGTCACAAATTTAAACACAGGGCCTGGAGTAAATACTGAACTGTCACAAATTTAAACACAGGGCCTGGAGTAAATACTGAACAGTCACAAATTTAAACACAGGGCCTGGAGGAAATACTGAACTGTCACAAATTTAAACACAAGGCCTGGAGGAAATACTGAACTGTCACAAATTTAAACACAAGGCCTGGAGGAAATACTGAACTGTCACAAATTTAAACACAAGGCCTGGAGGGAAATACTGAACTGTCACAAATTTAAACACAAGGCCTGGAGGAAATACTGAACTGTCACAAATTTAAACACAAGGCCTGGAGGAAATACTGAACTGTCACAAATTTAAACACAAGGCCTGGAGGGAAATACTGAACAGTCACAATTTTAAACACAGGGCCTGGAGGAAATACTGAACTGTCACAAATTTAAACACAAGGCCTGGAGGAAATACTGAACTGTCACAAATTTAAACACAAGGCCTGGAGGAAATACTGAACTGTCACAAATTTAAACACAAGGCCTGGAGGGAAATACTGAACTGTCACAAATTTAAACACAAGGCCTGGAGGAAATACTGAACTGTCACAAATTTAAACACAAGGCCTGGAGGAAATACTGAACTGTCACAAATTTAAACACAAGGCCTGGAGGAAATACTGAACTGTCACAAATTTAAACACAAGGCCTGGAGGGAAATACTGAACTGTCACAAATTTAAACACAAGGCCTGGAGGAAATACTGAACTGTCACAAATTTAAACACAAGGCCTGGAGGAAATACTGAACTGTCACAAATTTAAACACAAGGCCTGGAGGGAAATACTGAACTGTCACAAATTTAAACACAGGGCCTGGAGTAAATACTGAACTGTCACAAATTTAAACACAAGGCCTGGAGGGAAATACTGAACTGTCACAAATTTAAACACAAGGCCTGGAGGAAATACTGAACTGTCACAAATTTAAACACAAGGCCTGGAGGGAAATACTGAACTGTCACAAATTTAAACACAGGGCCTGGAGTAAATACTGAACTGTCACAAATTTAAACACAAGGCCTGGAGGGAAATACTGAACTGTCACAAATTTAAACACAAGGCCTGGAGGAAATACTGAACTGTCACAAATTTAAACACAAGGCCTGGAGGAAATACTGAACTGTCACAAATTTAAACACAAGGCCTGGAGGAAATACTGAACTGTCACAAATTTGAACACAAGGCCTGGAGGAAATACTGAACTGTCACAAATTTAAACACAAGACCTGGAGTAAATACTGAACTGTCACAAATTTAAACACAGGGCCTGGAGTAAATACTGAACTGTCACAAATTTAAACACAAGGCCTGGAGGAAATACTGAACTGTCACAAATTTAAACACAAGGCCTGGAGTAAATACTGAACTGTCACAAATTTAAACACAAGGCCTGGAGTAAATACTGAACTGTCACAAATTTAAACACAAGGCCTGGAGGAAATACTGAACTGTCACAAATTTAAACACAAGGCCTGGAGGAAATACTGAACTGTCACAAATTTAAACACAAGGCCTGGAGTAAATACTGAACTGTCACAAATTTAAACACAAGGCCTGGAGTAAATACTGAACTGTCACAAATTTAAACACAAGGCCGGGAGGAAATACTGAACTGTCACAAATTTAAACACAAGGCCTGGAGGAAATACTGAACTGTCACAAATTTAAACACAAGGCCTGGATGAAATACTGAACTGTCACAAATTTAAACACAAGGCCTGGAATAAATACTGAACTGTCACAAATTTAAACACAGGGCCTGGAGGAAATACTGAACTGTCACAAATTTAAACACAAGGCCTGGAGGAAATACTGAACTGTCACAAATTTAAACACAAGGCCTGGAGGGAAATACTGAACTGTCACAAATTTAAACACAGGGCCTGGAGTAAATACTGAACTGTCACAAATTTAAACACAAGGCCTGGAGGGAAATACTGAACTGTCACAAATTTAAACACAAGGCCTGGAGGAAATACTGAACTGTCACAAATTTAAACACAAGGCCTGGAGGAAATACTGAACTGTCACAAATTTAAACACAAGACCTGGAGTAAATACTGAACTGTCACAAATTTAAACACAGGGCCTGGAGTAAATACTGAACTGTCACAAATTTAAACACAAGGCCTGGAGGAAATACTGAACTGTCACAAATTTAAACACAAGGCCTGGAGTAAATACTGAACTGTCACAAATTTAAACACAAGGCCTGGAGTAAATACTGAACTGTCACAAATTTAAACACAAGGCCTGGAGGAAATACTGAACTGTCACAAATTTAAACACAAGGCCTGGAGGAAATACTGAACTGTCACAAATTTAAACACAAGGCCTGGAGTAAATACTGAACTGTCACAAATTTAAACACAAGGCCTGGAGTAAATACTGAACTGTCACAAATTTAAACACAAGGCCGGGAGGAAATACTGAACTGTCACAAATTTAAACACAAGGCCTGGAGGAAATACTGAACTGTCACAAATTTAAACACAAGGCCTGGAGGAAATACTGAACTGTCACAAATTTAAACACAAGGCCTGGAATAAATACTGAACTGTCACAAATTTAAACACAGGGCCTGGAGGAAATACTGAACTGTCACAAATTTAAACACAAGGCCTGGAGGAAATACTGAACTGTCACAAATTTAAACACAGGGTCTGGAGGGAATACTGAACTGTCACAAATTTAAACACAGGGCCTGGAGTAAATACTGAACTGTCACAAATTTAAACACAGGGCCTGGAGGAAATACTGAACTGTCACATATTTAAACACAAGGCCTGGAGGAAATACTGAACTGTCACAAATTTAAACACAGGGCCTGGAGGAAATACTGAACTGTCACAAATTTAAACACAGGGCCTGGAGGAAATACTGAACTGTCACAAATTTAAACACAGGGACTGGAGGAAATACTGAACTGTCACAAATTTAAACACAGGGCCTGGAGTAAATACTGAACTGTCACAAATTTAAACACAGGGCCTGGAGGAAATACTGAACTGTCACAAATTTAAACACAAGGCCTGGAGGAAATACTGAACTGTCACAAATTTAAACACAGGGCCTGGAGGAAATACTGAACTGTCACAAATTTAAACACAGGGTCTGGAGGGAATACTGAACTGTCACAAATTTAAACACAGGGCCTGGAGTAAATACTGAACTGTCACAAATTTAAACACAGGGCCTGGAGGAAATACTGAACTGTCACATATTTAAACACAAGGCCTGGAGGAAATACTGAACTGTCACAAATTTAAACACAGGGCCTGGAGGAAATACTGAACTGTCACAAATTTAAACACAGGGCCTGGAGGAAATACTGAACTGTCACAAATTTAAACACAAGGCCTGGAGGAAATACTGAACTGTCACAAATTTAAACACAAGGCCTGGAGGAAATACTGAACTGTCACAAATTTAAACACAGGGCCTGGAGGAAATACTGAACTGTCACAAATTTAAACACAGGGCCTGGAGGAAATACTGAACAGTCACAAATTTAAACACAGGGCCTGGAGTAAATACTGAACTGTCACAAATTTAAACACAGGGCCTGGAGTAAATACTGAACAGTCACAAATTTAAACACAGGGCCTGGAGGAAATACTGAACAGTCACAAATTTAAACACAGGGCCTGGAGTAAATACTGAACTGTCACAAATTTAAACACAGGGCCTGGAGTAAATACTGAACTGTCACAAATTTAAACACAGGGCCTGGAGGAAATACTGAACTGTCACAAATTTAAACACAAGGCCTGGAGGAAATACTGAACTGTCACAAATTTAAACACAAGGCCTGGAGTAAATACTGAACTGTCACAAATTTAAACACAAGGCCTGGAGGAAATACTGAACTGTCACAAATTTAAACACAAGGCCTGGAGGAAATACTGAACTGTCACAAATTTAAACACAAGGCCTGGAGGGAAATACTGAACTGTCACAAATTTAAACACAAGGCCTGGAGGAAATACTGAACTGTCACAAATTTAAACACAAGGCCTGGAGGAAATACTGAACTGTCACAAATTTAAACACAAGGCCTGGAGGGAAATACTGAACTGTCACAAATTTAAACACAGGGCCTGGAGTAAATACTGAACTGTCACAAATTTAAACACAAGGCCTGGAGGGAAATACTGAACTGTCACAAATTTAAACACAAGGCCTGGAGGAAATACTGAACTGTCACAAATTTAAACACAAGGCCTGGAGGAAATACTGAACTGTCACAAATTTAAACACAAGACCTGGAGGAAATACTGAACTGTCACAAATTTAAACACAGGGCCTGGAGTAAATACTGAACTGTCACAAATTTAAACACAAGGCCTGGAGGAAATACTGAACTGTCACAAATTTAAACACAAGGCCTGGAGTAAATACTGAACTGTCACAAATTTAAACACAAGGCCTGGAGTAAATACTGAACTGTCACAAATTTAAACACAAGGCCTGGAGGAAATACTGAACTGTCACAAATTTAAACACAAGACCTGGAGGGAAATACTGAACTGTCACAAATTTAAACACAAGGCCTGGAGGAAATACTGAACTGTCACAAATTTAAACACAAGGCCTGGAGTAAATACTGAACTGTCACAAATTTAAACACAAGGCCTGGAGTAAATACTGAACTGTCACAAATTTAAACACAAGGCCTGGAGGAAATACTGAACTGTCACAAATTTAAACACAAGGCCTGGAGTAAATACTGAACTGTCACAAATTTAAACACAAGGCCTGGAGGAAATACTGAACTGTCACAAATTTAAACACAAGGCTGGAGTAAATACTGAACTGTCACAAATTTAAACACAAGGCCTGGAGTAAATACTGAACTGTCACAAATTTAAACACAAGGCCTGGAGGAAATACTGAACTGTCACAAATTTAAACACAAGGCCTGGAGGAAATACTGAACTGTCACAAATTTAAACACAAGGCCTGGAGGAAATACTGAACTGTCACAAATTTAAACACAAGGCCTGGAGTAAATACTGAACTGTCACAAATTTAAACACAGGGCCTGGAGGAAATACTGAACTGTCACAAATTTAAACACAAGGCCTGGAGGAAATACTGAACTGTCACAAATTTAAACACAGGGTCTGGAGGGAATACTGAACTGTCACAAATTTAAAAACAGGGCCTGGAGTAAATACTGAACTGTCACAAATTTAAACACAGGGCCTGGAGGAAATACTGAACTGTCACATATTTAAACACAAGGCCTGGAGGAAATACTGAACTGTCACAAATTTAAACACAGGGCCTGGAGGAAATACTGAACTGTCACAAATTTAAACACAGGGCCTGGAGGAAATACTGAACTGTCACAAATTTAAACACAAGGCCTGGAGGAAATACTGAACTGTCACAAATTTAAACACAAGGCCTGGAGGAAATACTGAACTGTCACAAATTTAAACACAAGGCCTGGAGGAAATACTGAACTGTCACAAATTTAAACACAGGGCCTGGAGGAAATACTGAACTGTCACAAATTTAAACACAAGGCCTGGAGGAAATACTGAACTGTCACAAATTTAAACACAGGGCCTGGAGGAAATACTGAACTGTCACAAATTTAAACACAAGACCTGGAGGAAATACTGAACTGTCACAAATTTAAACACAAGGCCTGGAGGAAATACTGAACAGTCACAAATTTAAACACAGGGCCTGGAGTAAATACTGAACTGTCACAAATTTAAACACAGGGCCTGGAGTAAATACTGAACTGTCACAAATTTAAACACAAGGCCTGGAGGAAATACTGAACAGTCACAAATTTAAACACAGGGCCTGGAGTAAATACTGAACTGTCACAAATTTAAACACAGGGCCTGGAGTAAATACTGAACTGTCACAAATTTAAACACAGGGCCTGGAGTAAATACTGAACTGTCACAAATTTAAACACAAGGCCTGGAGGAAATACTGAACAGTCACAAATTTAAACACAGGGCCTGGAGTAAATACTGAACTGTAACAAATTTAAACACAGGGCCTGGAGTAAATACTGAACAGTCACAAATTTAAACACAGGGCCTGGAGGAAATACTGAACTGTCACAAATTTAAACACAAGGCCTGGAGTAAATACTGAACTGTCACAAATTTAAACACAAGGACTGGAGGAAATACTGAACTGTCACAAATTTAAACACAAGGCCTGGAGGAAATACTGAACTGTCACAAATTTAAACACAAGGCCTGGAGGGAAATACTGAACTGTCACAAATTTAAACACAAGGCCTGGAGGAAATACTGAACTGTCACAAATTTAAACACAAGGCCTGGAGGAAATACTGAACTGTCACAAATTTAAACACAAGGCCTGGAGGGAAATACTGAACTGTCACAAATTTAAACACAGGGCCTGGAGTAAATACTGAACTGTCACAAATTTAAACACAAGGCCTGGAGGGAAATACTGAACTGTCACAAATTTAAACACAAGGCCTGGAGGAAATACTGAACTGTCACAAATTTAAACACAAGGCCTGGAGGAAATACTGAACTGTCACAAATTTAAACACAAGACCTGGAGGAAATACTGAACTGTCACAAATTTAAACACAGGGCCTGGAGTAAATACTGAACTGTCACAAATTTAAACACAAGGCCTGGAGGAAATACTGAACTGTCACAAATTTAAACACAAGGCCTGGAGTAAATACTGAACTGTCACAAATTTAAACACAAGGTCTGGAGTAAATACTGAACTGTCACAAATTTAAACACAAGGCCTGGAGGAAATACTGAACTGTCACAAATTTAAACACAAGGCCTGGAGGAAATACTGATCTGTCACAAATTTAAACACAAGGCCTGGAGTAAATACTGAACTGTCACAAATTTAAACACAAGGCCTGGAGTAAATACTGAACTGTCACAAATTTAAACACAAGGCCTGGAGGAAATACTGAACTGTCACAAATTTAAACACAAGGCCTGGAGGAAATACTGAACTGTCACAAATTTAAACACAAGGCCTGGAGGAAATAATGAACTGTCACAAATTTAAACACTAGGCCTGGAGGAAATACTGAACTGTCACAAATTTAAACACAGGGCCTGGAGTAAATACTGAACTGTCACAAATTTAAACACAGGGACTGGAGGAAATACTGAACTGTCACAAATTTAAACACAAGGCCTGGAGGAAATACTGAACTGTCACAAATTTAAACACAAGGCCTGGAGGAAATACTGAACTGTCACAAATTTAAACACAAGGCCTGGAGGAAATACTGAACTGTCACAAATTTAAACACAGGGCCTGGAGGAAATACTGAACTGTCACAAATTTAAACACAAGGCCTGGAGGAAATACTGAACTGTCACAAATTTAAACACTAGGCCTGGAGGAAATACTGAACTGTCACAAATTTAAACACAGGGCCTGGAGTAAATACTGAACTGTCACAAATTTAAACACAGGGACTGGAGGAAATACTGAACTGTCACAAATTTAAACACAAGGCCTGGAGGAAATACTGAACTGTCACAAATTTAAACACAAGGCCTGGAGGAAATACTGAACTGTCACAAATTTAAACACAAGGCCTGGAGGAAATACTGAACTGTCACAAATTTAAACACAGGGCCTGGAGGAAATACTGAACTGTCACAAATTTAAACACAAGGCCTGGAGGAAATACTGAACTGTCACAAATTTAAACACAAGGCCTGGAGGAAATACTGAACTGTCACAAATTTAAACACAAGGCCTGGAGGAAATACTGAACTGTCACAAATTTAAACACAGGGCCTGGAGGAAATACTGAACTGTCACAAATTTAAACACAAGGCCTGGAGGAAATACTGAACTGTCACAAATTTAAACACAGGGTCTGGAGTAAATACTGAACTGTCACAAATTTAAACACAGGGCCTGGAGGAAATACTGAACTGTCACAAATTTAAACACAGGGCCTGGAGTAAATACTGAACTGTCACAAATTTAAACACAGGGCCTGGAGGAAATACTGAACTGTCACAAATTTAAACACAAGGCCTGGAGGAAATACTGAACTGTCACAAATTTAAACACAGGGTCTGGAGGGAATACTGAACTGTCACAAATTTAAACACAAGGCCTGGAGGGAATACTGAACTGTCACAAATTTAAACACAGGGTCTGGAGGAAATACTGAACTGTCACAAATTTAAACACAGTGTCTGGAGGAAATACTGAACTGTCACAAATTTAAACACAGGGTCTGGAGGGAATACTGAACTGTCACAAATTTAAACACAAGGCCTGGAGTAAATGCTGAACTGTCACAAATTTAAACACAAGGCCTGGAGGAAATACTGAACTGTCACAAATTTAAACACAGGGCCTGGAGGAAATACTGAACTGTCACATATTTAAACACAAGGCCTGGAGGAAATACTGAACTGTCACAAATTTAAACACAAGGCCTGGAGGAAATACTGAACTGTCACAAATTTAAACACAGGGCCTGGAGAAAATACTGAACTGTCACAAATTTAAACACAAGGCCTGGAGGAAATACTGAACTGTCACAAATTTAAACACTAGGCCTGGAGGAAATACTGAACTGTCACAAATTTAAACACAAGGCCTGGAGGAAATACTGAACTGAAACAAATTTAAACACAGGGCCTGGAGTAAATACTGAACTGTCACAAATTTAAACACAAGACCTGGAGGAAATACTGAACTGTCACAAATTTAAACACAGGGCCTGGAGGAAATACTGAACTGTCACAAATTTAAACACAAGGCCTGGAGGAAATACTGAACTGTCACAAATTTAAACACAGGGCCTGGAGGAAATACTGAACTGTCACAAATTTAAACACAGGGCCTGGAGGAAATACTGAACTGTCACAAATTTAAACACAAGGCCTGGAGGAAATACTGAACTGTCACAAATTTAAACACAGGGCCTGGAGGAAATACTGAACTGTCACAAATTTAAACACAAGGCCTGGAGGAAATACTGAACTGTCACAAATTTAAACACAGGGCCTGGAGGAAATACTGAACTGTCACAAATTTAAACACAAGGCCTGGAGGAAATACTGAACTGTCACAAATTTAAACACAGGGCCTGGAGGAAATACTGAACTGTCACAAATTTAAACACAGGGCCTGGAGGAAATACTGAACTGTCACAAATTTAAACACAAGGCCTGGAGGAAATACTGAACTGTCACAAATTTAAACACAGGGCCTGGAGGAAATACTGAACTGTCACAAATTTAAACACAAGGCCTGGAGGAAATACTGAACTGTCACAAATTTAAACACAGGGCCAGGAGGAAATACTGAACTGTCACAAATTTAAACACAAGGCCTGGAGGAAATACTGAACTGTCACAAATTTAAACACAGGGCCTGGAGGAAATACTGAACTGTCACAAATTTAAACACAGGGCCTGGAGGAAATACTGAACTGTCACAAATTTAAACACAAGGCCTGGAGGAAATACTGAACTGTCACAAATTTAAACACAGGGCCTGGAGGAAATACTGAACTGTCACAAATTTAAACACAGGGCCTGGAGGAAATACTGAACTGTCACAAATTTAAACACAAGGCCTGGAGGAAATACTGAACTGTCACAAATTTAAACACAGGGCCTGGAGGAAATACTGAACTGTCACAAATTTAAACACAGGGCCTGGAGGAAATACTGAACTGTCACAAATTTAAACACAAGGCCTGGAGGAAATACTGAACTGTCACAAATTTAAACACAAGGCCTGGAGGAAATACTGAACTGTCACAAATTTAAACACAAGGCCTGGAGTAAATACTGAACTGTCACAAATTTAAACACAAGGCCTGGAGTAAATACTGAACTGTCACAAATTTAAACACAAGGCCTGGAGGAAATACTGAACTGTCACAAATTTAAACACAAGGCCTGGAGGAAATACTGAACTGTCACAAATTTAAACACAAGGCCTGGAGGAAATAATGAACTGTCACAAATTTAAACACTAGGCCTGGAGGAAATACTGAACTGTCACAAATTTAAACACAGGGCCTGGAGTAAATACTGAACTGTCACAAATTTAAACACAGGGACTGGAGGAAATACTGAACTGTCACAAATTTAAACACAAGGCCTGGAGGAAATACTGAACTGTCACAAATTTAAACACAAGGCCTGGAGGAAATACTGAACTGTCACAAATTTAAACACAAGGCCTGGAGGAAATACTGAACTGTCACAAATTTAAACACAAGGCCTGGAGGAAATACTGAACTGTCACAAATTTAAACACAGGGCCTGGAGGAAATACTGAACTGTCACAAATTTAAACACAAGGCCTGGAGGAAATACTGAACTGTCACAAATTTAAACACAAGGCCTGGAGGAAATACTGAACTGTCACAAATTTAAACACAAGGCCTGGAGGAAATACTGAACTGTCACAAATTTAAACACAGGGCCTGGAGGAAATACTGAACTGTCACAAATTTAAACACAAGGCCTGGAGGAAATACTGAACTGTCACAAATTTAAACACAGGGTCTGGAGTAAATACTGAACTGTCACAAATTTAAACACAGGGCCTGGAGGAAATACTGAACTGTCACAAATTTAAACACAGGGCCTGGAGTAAATACTGAACTGTCACAAATTTAAACACAGGGCCTGGAGGAAATACTGAACTGTCACAAATTTAAACACAAGGCCTGGAGGAAATACTGAACTGTCACAAATTTAAACACAGGGCCTGGAGGAAATACTGAACTGTCACAAATTTAAACACAGGGCCTGGAGGAAATACTGAACTGTCACAAATTTAAACACAAGGCCTGGAGGAAATACTGAACTGTCACAAATTTAAACACAAGGCCTGGAGTAAATACTGAACTGTCACAAATTTAAACACAAGGCCTGGAGTAAATACTGAACTGTCACAAATTTAAACACAGGGCCTGGAGGAAATACTGAACTGTCACAAATTTAAACACAAGGCCTGGAGGAAATACTGAACTGTCACAAATTTAAACACAGGGCCTGGAGGAAATACTGAACTGTCACAAATTTAAACACAAGGCCTGGAGGAAATACTGAACTGTCACAAATTTAAACACAGGGCCAGGAGGAAATACTGAACTGTCACAAATTTAAACACAAGGCCTGGAGGAAATACTGAACTGTCACAAATTTAAACACAGGGCCTGGAGGAAATACTGAACTGTCACAAATTTAAACACAGGGCCTGGAGGAAATACTGAACTGTCACAAATTTAAACACAAGGCCTGGAGGAAATACTGAACTGTCACAAATTTAAACACAGGGCCTGGAGGAAATACTGAACTGTCACAAATTTAAACACAGGGCCTGGAGGAAATACTGAACTGTCACAAATTTAAACACAAGGCCTGGAGGAAATACTGAACTGTCACAAATTTAAACACAAGGCCTGGAGGAAATACTGAACTGTCACAAATTTAAACACAAGGCCTGGAGTAAATACTGAACTGTCACAAATTTAAACACAAGGCCTGGAGTAAATACTGAACTGTCACAAATTTAAACACAAGGCCTGGAGGAAATACTGAACTGTCACAAATTTAAACACAAGGCCTGGAGGAAATACTGAACTGTCACAAATTTAAACACAAGGCCTGGAGGAAATAATGAACTGTCACAAATTTAAACACTAGGCCTGGAGGAAATACTGAACTGTCACAAATTTAAACACAGGGCCTGGAGTAAATACTGAACTGTCACAAATTTAAACACAGGGACTGGAGGAAATACTGAACTGTCACAAATTTAAACACAAGGCCTGGAGGAAATACTGAACTGTCACAAATTTAAACACAAGGCCTGGAGGAAATACTGAACTGTCACAAATTTAAACACAAGGCCTGGAGGAAATACTGAACTGTCACAAATTTAAACACAAGGCCTGGAGGAAATACTGAACTGTCACAAATTTAAACACAGGGCCTGGAGGAAATACTGAACTGTCACAAATTTAAACACAAGGCCTGGAGGAAATACTGAACTGTCACAAATTTAAACACAAGGCCTGGAGGAAATACTGAACTGTCACAAATTTAAACACAAGGCCTGGAGGAAATACTGAACTGTCACAAATTTAAACACAGGGCCTGGAGGAAATACTGAACTGTCACAAATTTAAACACAAGGCCTGGAGGAAATACTGAACTGTCACAAATTTAAACACAGGGTCTGGAGTAAATACTGAACTGTCACAAATTTAAACACAGGGCCTGGAGGAAATACTGAACTGTCACAAATTTAAACACAGGGCCTGGAGTAAATACTGAACTGTCACAAATTTAAACACAGGGCCTGGAGGAAATACTGAACTGTCACAAATTTAAACACAAGGCCTGGAGGAAATACTGAACTGTCACAAATTTAAACACAGGGTCTGGAGGGAATACTGAACTGTCACAAATTTAAACACAAGGCCTGGAGGAAATACTGAACTGTCACAAATTTAAACACAGGGCCTGGAGGAAATACTGAACTGTCACAAATTTAAACACAGGGCCTGGAGGAAATACTGAACTGTCACAAATTTAAACACAAGGCCTGGAGGAAATACTGAACTGTCACAAATTTAAACACAGGGCCTGGAGGAAATACTGAACTCACACAAATTTAAACACAGGGCCTGGAGGAAATACTGAACTGTCACAAATTTAAACACAAGGCCTGGAGGAAATACTGAACTGTCACAAATTTAAACACAGGGCCTGGAGGAAATACTGAACTGTCACAAATTTAAACACAGGGCCTGGAGGGAAATACTGAACTGTCACAAATTTAAACACAGGGCCTGGAGGAAATACTGAACTGTCACAAATTTAAACACAAGGCCTGGAGTAAATACTGAACTGTCACAAATTTAAACACAGGGCCTGGAGGAAATACTGAACTGTCACAAATTTAAACACAGGTCCTGGAGGAAATACTGAACTGTCACAAATTTAAACACAAGGCCTGGAGGAAATACTGAACTGTCACAAATTTAAACACAAGGCCTGGAGGAAATACTGAACTGTCACAAATTTAAACACAAGGCCTGGAGGAAATACTGAACTGTCACAAATTTAAACACAAGGCCTGGAGGGAATACTGAACTGTCACAAATTTAAACACAGGGCCTGGAGGAAATACTGAACTGTCACAAATTTAAACACAAGGCCTGGAGGAAATACTGAACTGTCACAAATTTAAACACAGGTCCTGGAGGAAATACTGAACTGTCACAAATTTAAACACAAGGCCTGGAGGAAATACTGAACTGTCACAAATTTAAACACAAGGCCTGGAGGAAATACTGAACTGTCACAAATTTAAACACAAGGCCTGGAGGAAATACTGAACTGTCACAAATTTAAACACAAGGCCTGGAGGGAATACTGAACTGTCACAAATTTAAACACAGGGCCTGGAGGAAATACTGAACTGTCACAAATTTAAACACAAGGCCTGGAGGAAATACTGAACTGTCACAAATTTAAACACAGGGCCTGGAGGAAATACTGAACTGTCACAAATTTAAACACAAGGCCTGGAGGAAATACTGAACTGTCACAAATTTAAACACAAGGCCTGGAGGAAATACTGAACTGTCACAAATTTAAACACAGGGCCTGGAGTAAATACTGAACTGTCACAAATTTAAACACAGGGCCTGGAGGAAATACTGAACTCTCACAAATTTAAACACAAGGCCTGGAGGGAAATACTGAAGTGTCACAAATTTAAACACAGGGCCTGGAGTAAATACTGAACTGTCACAAATTTAAACACAGGGCCTGGAGGAAATACTGAACTGTCACAAATTTAAACACAGGGCCTGGAGGGAAATACTGAACTGTCACAAATTTAAACACAGGGCCTGGAGTAAATACTGAACTGTCACAAATTTAAACACAGGGCCTGGAGGAAATACTGATCTGTCACAAATTTAAACACAGGGCCTGGAGGAAATACTGAACTGTCACAAATTTAAACACAAGGCCTGGAGGAAATACTGAACTGTCACAAATTTAAACACAGGGCCTGGAGGAAAGACTGAACTGTCACAAATTTAAACACAGGGCCTGGAGGAAATACTGAACTGTCACAAATTTAAACACAAGGCCTGGAGGAAATACTGAACTGTCACAAATTAAAAGACAAGGCCTGGAGGAAATACTGAACTGTCACAAATTTAAACACAGTGCCTGGAGGAAATACTGAACTGTCACAAATTTAAACACAAGGCCTGGAGGAAATACTGATCTGTCACAAATTTAAACACAAGGCCTGGAGGAAATACTGAACTGTCACAAATTTAAACACAAGGCCTGGAGGAAATACTGAACTGTCACAAATTTAAACACAAGGCCTTGAGGAAATACTGAACTGTCACAAATTTAAACACAAGGCCTGGAGGAAATACTGAACTGTCACAAATTTAAACACAAGGCCTGGAGGAAATACTGAACTGTCACAAATTTAAACACAAGGCCTGGAGGAAATACTGAACTGTCACAAATTTAAACACAGGGCCTGGAGGAAATACTGAACTGTCACAAATTTAAACACAGGGCCTGGAGGAAATACTGAACTGTCGCAAATTTAAACACAAGGCCTGGAGTAAATACTGAACTGTCACAAATTTAAACACAAGGCCTGGAGGAAATACTGAACTGTCACAAATTTAAACACAGGTCCTGGAGGAAATACTGAACTGTCACAAATTTAAACACAGGGCCTGGAGGAAATACTGAACTGTCACAAATTTAAACACAGGTCCTGGAGGAAATACTGAACTGTCACAAATTTAAACACAGGGCCTGGAGGAAATACTGAACTGTCGCAAATTTAAACACAAGGCTTGGAGGAAATACTGATCTGTCACAAATTTAAACACAAGGCCTGGAGGAAATACTGAACTGTCACAAATTTAAACACAGGGCCTGGAGGAAATACTGAACTGTCACAAATTTAAACACAGGGCCTGGAGTAAATACTGAACTGTCACAACTTTAAACACAAGGCCTGGAGTAAATACTGAACTGTCACAAATTTAAACACAGGGCCTGGAGGAAATACTGAACTGTCACAAATTTAAACACAGGGCCTGGAGTAAATACTGAACTGTCACAAATTTAAACACAAGGCCTGGAGGAAATACTGAACTGTCACAAATTTAAACACAGGGCCTGGAGGAAATACTGAACTGTCACAAATTTAAACACAGGGCCTGGAGTAAATACTGAACTGTCACAAATTTAAACACAAGGCCTGGAGGAAATACTGAACTGTCACAAATTTAAACACAAGGCCTGGAGGAAATACTGAACTGTCACAAATTTAAACACAAGGCCTGGAGGAAATACTGAACTGTCACAAATTTAAACACAAGGCCTGGAGGAAATACTGAACTGTCACAAATTTAAACACAAGGCCTGGAGGAAATACTGAACTGTCACAAATTTAAACACAGGGCCTGGAGTAAATACTGAACTGTCACAAATTTAAACACAAGGCCTGAAGGAAATACTGAACTGTCACAAATTTAAACACAAGGCCTGGAGGAAATACTGAACTGTCACAAATTTAAACACAAGGCCTGGAGGAAATACTGAACTGTCACAAATTTAAACACAAGGCCTGGAGGAAATACTGAACTGTCACAAATTTAAACACAGGGCCTGGAGTAAATACTGAACTGTCACAAATTTAAACACAGGGCCTGGAGGAAATACTGAACTGTGACAAATTTAAACACAAGGCCTGGAGGAAATACTGAAATGTCACAAATTTAAACACAAGGCCTGGATGAAATACTGAACTGTCACAAATTTAAACACAGGGTCTGGAGGAAATACTGAACTGTCACAAATTTAAACACAGGGTCTGGAGTAAATACTGAACTGTCACAAATTTAAACACAAGGCCTGGAGGAAATACTGAACTGTCACAAATTTAAACACAAGGCCTGGAGGAAATACTGAACTGTCACAAATTTAAACACAGGGCCTGGAGGAAATACTGAACTGTCACAAATTTAAACACAGGGCCTGGAGGAAATACTGAACGGTCACAAATTTAAACACAGGGCCTGGAGGAAATACTGAACTGTCACAAATTTAAACACAAGGCCTGGAGGAAATACTGAACTGTCACAAATTTAAACACAGGGTCTGGAGGAAATACTGAACTGTCACAACTTTAAAGACAGGTCCTGGGGGAAATACTGAACTGTCACAAATTTAAACACAAGGCCAGGAGGAAATACTGAACTGTCACAAATTTAAACACAGGGCCTGGAGGAAATACTGAACTGTCACAAATTTAAACACAGGGTCTGGAGGAAATACTGAAATGTCACAAATTTAAACACAAGGCCTGGAGGAAATACTGAACTGTCACAAATTTAAACACAGGGTCTGGAGGAAATACTGAAATGTCACAAATTTAAACACAAGGCCTGGAGGAAATACTGAACTGTCACAAATTTAAACACAGGGCCTGGAGGAAATACTGAACTGTCACAAATTTAAATAAAGGGCCTGGAGGAAATACTGAACTGTCACAAATTTAAACACAGGGTCTGGAGGAAATACTGAACTGCCACAAATTTAAACACAGGGCCTGGAGGAAATACTGAAATGTCACAAATTTAAACACAAGGCCTGGAGGAAATACTGAACTGTCACAAATTTAAACACAGGGTCTGGAGGAAATACTGAACTGTCACAAATTTAAACACAAGGCCTGGAGGAAATACTGAACTGCCACAAATTTAAACACAAGGCCAGGAGGAAATACTGAACTGTCACAAATTTAAACACAGGGCCTGGAGGAAATACTGAACTGTCACAAATTTAAACACAGGGTCTGGAGGAAATACTGAAATGTCACAAATTTAAACACAAGGCCTGGAGGAAATACTGAACTGTCACAAATTTAAACACAGGGTCTGAAGGAAATACTGAACTGTCACAAATTTAAACACAAGGCCTGGAGGAAATACTGAACTGCCACAAATTTAAACACAAGGCCTGGAGGAAATACTGAACTGTCACAAATTTAAACACAAGGCCTGGAGGAAATACTGAACTGTCACAAATTTAAACACAAGGCCTGGAGGAAATACTGAACTGTCACAAATTTAAACACAGGGCCTGGAGGAAATACTGAACTGTCACAAATTTAAACACAGGGCCTGGAGGAAATACTGAACTGTCACAAATTTAAACACAAGGCCTGGAGTAAATACTGAACTGTCACAAATATAAACAAAGGGCCTGGAGGAAATACTGAACTGTCACAAATTTAAACACAAGGCCTGGAGGAAATACTGAACTGTCACAAATTTAAACACAGGGTCTGGAGGAAATACTGAACTGTCACAAATTTAAACAAAGGGCCTGGAGGAAATACTGAACTGTCACAAATTTAAACACAGGGTCTGGAGGAAATGCTGAACTGCCACAAATTTAAACACAGGGTCTGGAGGAAATACTGAACTGTCACAAATTTAAACAAAGGGCCTGGAGGAAATACTGAACTGTCACAAATTTAAACACAAGGCCTGGAGGAAATACTGAACTGTCACAAATTTAAACACAGGGTCTGGAGGAAATACTGAACTGTCACAAATTTAAACAAAGGGCCTGGAGGAAATACTGAACTGTAACAAATTTAAACACAAGGCCTGGAGGAAATACTGAACTGTCACAAATTTAAACACAGGGTCTGGAGGAAATACTGAACTGTCACAAATTTAAACACAGGGCCTGGAGGAAATACTGAGCTGTCACAAATTTAAACACAGGGCCTGGAGGAAATACTGAACTGTCACAAATTTAAACACAGGGCCTGGAGGAAATACTGAACTGTCACAAATTTAAACACAAGGCCTGGAGGAAATACTGAAATGTCACAAATTTAAACACAAGGCCTGGAGGAAATACTGAACTGTCACAAATTTAAACACAGGGCCTGGAGGAAATACTGAACTGTCACAAATTTAAATAAAGGGCCTGGAGGAAATACTGAACTGTCACAAATTTAAACACAGGGTCTGGAGGAAATACTGAACTGCCACAAATTTAAACACAGGGCCTGGAGGAAATACTGAAATGTCACAAATTTAAACACAAGGCCTGGAGGAAATACTGAACTGTCACAAATTTAAACACAGGGTCTGGAGGAAATACTGAACTGTCACAAATTTAAACACAAGGCCTGGAGGAAATACTGAACTGCCACAAATTTAAACACAAGGCCAGGAGGAAATACTGAACTGTCACAAATTTAAACACAGGGCCTGGAGGAAATACTGAACTGTCACAAATTTAAACACAGGGTCTGGAGGAAATACTGAAATGTCACAAATTTAAACACAAGGCCTGGAGGAAATACTGAACTGTCACAAATTTAAACACAGGGTCTGAAGGAAATACTGAACTGTCACAAATTTAAACACAAGGCCTGGAGGAAATACTGAACTGCCACAAATTTAAACACAAGGCCTGGAGGAAATACTGAACTGTCACAAATTTAAACACAAGGCCTGGAGGAAATACTGAACTGTCACAAATTTAAACACAAGGCCTGGAGGAAATACTGAACTGTCACAAATTTAAACACAGGGCCTGGAGGAAATACTGAACTGTCACAAATTTAAACACAGGGCCTGGAGGAAATACTGAACTGTCACAAATTTAAACACAAGGCCTGGAGTAAATACTGAACTGTCACAAATATAAACAAAGGGCCTGGAGGAAATACTGAACTGTCACAAATTTAAACACAAGGCCTGGAGGAAATACTGAACTGTCACAAATTTAAACACAGGGTCTGGAGGAAATACTGAACTGTCACAAATTTAAACAAAGGGCCTGGAGGAAATACTGAACTGTCACAAATTTAAACACAGGGTCTGGAGGAAATGCTGAACTGCCACAAATTTAAACACAGGGTCTGGAGGAAATACTGAACTGTCACAAATTTAAACAAAGGGCCTGGAGGAAATACTGAACTGTCACAAATTTAAACACAAGGCCTGGAGGAAATACTGAACTGTCACAAATTTAAACACAGGGTCTGGAGGAAATACTGAACTGTCACAAATTTAAACAAAGGGCCTGGAGGAAATACTGAACTGTAACAAATTTAAACACAAGGCCTGGAGGAAATACTGAACTGTCACAAATTTAAACACAGGGTCTGGAGGAAATACTGAACTGTCACAAATTTAAACACAGGGCCTGGAGGAAATACTGAGCTGTCACAAATTTAAACACAGGGCCTGGAGGAAATACTGAACTGTCACAAATTTAAACACAGGGCCTGGAGGAAATACTGAACTGTCACAAATTTAAACACAAGGCCTGGAGGAAATACTGAACTGTCACAAATTTAAACACAAGGTCTGGAGGAAATACTGAACTGTCACAAATTTAAACACAAGGCCTGGAGGAAATACTGAACTGTCACAAATTTAAACACAGGGCCTGGAGGAAATACTGAACTGTCACAAATTTAAACACAAGGCCTGGAGGAAATACTGAACTGTCACAAATTTAAACACAAGGTCTGGAGGAAATACTGAACTGTCACAAATTTAAACACAAGGCCTGGAGGAAATACTGAACTGTCACAAATTTAAACACAATGCCTGGAGGAAATACTGAACTGTCACAAATTTAAACACAATGCCTGGAGGAAATACTGAACTGTCACAAATTTAAACACAAGGCCTGGAGGAAATACTGAACTGTCACAAATTTAAACACAGGGCCTGGAGGAAATACTGAACTGTCACAAATTTAAACACAAGGCCTGGAGGAAATACTGAACTGTCACAAATTTAAACACAAGGCCTGGAGGAAATACTGAACTGTCACAAATTTAAACACAAGGCCTGGAGGAAATACTGAACTGTTACAAATTTAAACACAAGGCCTGGAGGAAATACTGAACTGTCACAAATTTAAACACAAGGCCTGGAGGAAATACTGAACTGTCACAAATTTAAACACAGGGCCTGGAGGAAATACTGAACTGTCACAAATTTAAACACAAGGCCTGGAGGGAATACTGAACTGTCACAAATTAAAAGACAAGGCCTGGAGGAAATACTGAACTGTAACAAATTTAAACACAAGGCCTGGAGGAAATACTGAACTGTAACAAATTTAAACACAAGGCCTGGAGGAAATACTGAACTGTCACAAATTAAAAGACAAGGCCTGGAGGAAATACTGAACTGTCACAAATTTAAACACAAGGCCTGGAGGAAATACTGAACTGTAACAAATTTAAACACAAGGCCTGGAGGAAATACTGAACTGTAACAAATTTAAACACAAGGCCTGGAGGAAATACTGAACTGTAACAAATTTAAACACAAGGCCTGGAGGAAATACTGAACTGTCACAAATTTAAACACAAGGCCTGGAGTAAATACTGAACTGTAACAAATTTAAACACAAGGCCTGGAGGAAATACTGAACTGTCACAAATTTAAACACAGGGCCTGGAGGAAATACTGAACTGTCACAAATGTAAACACAAGGCCTGGAGGAAATACTGAACTGTCACAAATTTAAACACAAGGCCTGGAGGAAATACTGAACTGTCACAAATGTAAACACAAGGCCTGGAGGAAATACTGAACTGTCACAAATGTAAACACAAGGCCTGGAGGAAATACTGAACTGTCACAAATTTAAACACAGGGCCAGGAACGACTGAACTGTCACAACTTTAAACACAGGGCCTGGAGGAAATACTGAACTGTCACAAATTTAAACACAGGGCCTGGAGGAAATACTGAACTGTCACAAATTTAAACACAAGGCCTGGAGGAAATACTGAACTGTAACAAATTTAAACACAAGGCCTGGAGGAAATACTGAACTGTCACAAATTAAAAGACAAGGCCTGGAGGAAATACTGAACTGTCACAAATTTAAACACAAGGCCTGGAGGAAATACTGAACTGTAACAAATTTAAACACAAGGCCTGGAGGAAATACTGAACTGTAACAAATTTAAACACAAGGCCTGGAGGAAATACTGAACTGTCACAAATTTAAACACAGGGCCTGGAGGAAATACTGAACTGTCACAAATGTAAACACAAGGCCTGGAGGAAATACTGAACTGTCACAAATGTAAACACAAGGCCTGGAGCAAATACTGAACTGTCACAAATTTAAACACAGGGCCAGGAACGACTGAACTGTCACAACTTTAAACACAGGGCCTGGAGGAAATACTGAACTGTCACAAATTTAAACACAGGGCCTGGAGGAAATACTGAACTGTCACAAATTTAAACACAAGGCCTGGAGGAAATACTGAACTGTCACAAATTTAAACACAAGGCCTGGAGGAAATACTGAACTGTTACAAATTTAAACACAGGGTCTGGAGGAAATACTGAACTGTCACAACATTAAACACAGTTCCTGGAGGAAATACTGAACTGTCACAAATTTAAACACAGGGCCTGGAGGAAATACTGAACTGTCACAACATTAAACACAGGGTCTGGAGGAAATACTGAACTGTCACAAATTTAAACACAAGGCCTGGAGGAAATACTGAACTGTCACAAATTTAAACACAGGGCCTGGAGGAAATACTGAACTGTCACAAATTTAAACACAGGGTCTGGAGGAAATACTGAACTGTCACAAATTTAAACACTGGGCCTGGAGGAAATACTGAACTGTCACAAATTTAAACACAGGGTCTGGAGGAAATACTGAACTGTCACAAATTTAAACACTGGGCCTGGAGGAAATACTGAACTGTCACAAATTTAAACACTGGGCCTGGAGGAAATACTGAACTGTCACAAATTTAAACACTGGGCCTGGAGGAAATACTGAACTGTCACAACATTAAACACAGTTCCTGGAGGAAATACTGAACTGTCACAAATTTAAACACAGGGCCTGGAGGAAATACTGAACTGTCACAACATTAAACACAGGGTCTGGAGGAAATACTGAACTGTCACAAATTTAAACACAAGGCCTGGAGGAAATACTGAACTGTCACAAATTTAAACACAGGGCCTGGAGGAAATACTGAACTGTCACAAATTTAAACACAAGGCCTGGAGAAAATACTGAACTGTCACAAATTTAAACACAGGGCCTGGAGGAAATACTGAACTGTCACAAATTTAAACACAGGGCCTGGAGGAAATACTGAACTGTCACAAATTTAAACACAGGGCCTGGAGGAAATACTGAACTGTCACAAATTTAAACACAAGGCCTGGAGGAAATACTGAACTGTCACAAATTTAAACACAAGGCCTGGAGGAAATACTGAACTGTCACAAATTTAAACACAAGGCCTGGAGGAAATACTGAACTGTCACAAATTTAAACACAAGGCCTGGAGGAAATACTGAACTGTCACAAATTTAAACACAGGGCCTGGAGGAAATACTGAACTGTCACAACATTAAACACAGGGTCTGGAGGAAATACTGAACTGTCACAAATTTAAACACAAGGCCTGGAGGAAATACTGAACTGTCACAAATTTAAACACAGGGCCTGGAGGAAATACTGAACTGTCACAAATTTAAACACAAGGCCTGGAGAAAATACTGAACTGTCACAAATTTAAACACAGGGCCTGGAGGAAATACTGAACTGTCACAAATTTAAACACAGGGCCTGGAGGAAATACTGAACTGTCACAAATTTAAACACAGGGCCTGGAGGAAATACTGAACTGTCACAAATTTAAACACAAGGCCTGGAGGAAATACTGAACTGTCACAAATTTAAACACAGGGCCTGGAGGAAATACTGAACTGTCACAAATTTAAACACAAGGCCTGGAGGAAATACTGAACTGTCACAAATTTAAACACAGAGTCTGGAGGAAATACTGAACTGTCACAAATTTAAACACAGGGCCTGGAGGAAATACTGAACTGTCACAAATTTAAACACAGGGCCTGGAGGAAATACTGAAATGTCACAAATTTAAACACAGGGCCTGGAGGAAATACTGAACTGTCACAAATTTAAACACAAGGCCGGAGGGAAATACTGAACTGTCACAACTTTCAACACAAGGTGTGGTGGAAATACTGAACTGTCACAAATTTAAACACAGGGCCTGGAGGAAATACTGAACTGTCACAAATTTAAACACAGGGCCTGGAGGAAATACTGAACTGTCACAAATTTAAACACAAGGCCTGGAGGAAATACTGAACTGTAACAAATTTAAACACAAGGCCTGGAGGAAATACTGAACTGTCACAAATTAAAAGACAAGGCCTGGAGGAAATACTGAGCTGTCACAAATTTAAACACAGGGCCTGGAGGAAATACTGAGCTGTCACAAATTTAAACACAGGGCCTGGAGGAAATACTGAGCTGTCACAAATTTAAACACAGGGCCTTGAGGAAATACTGAACTGTCACAAATTTAAACACAGGGCCTGGAGGAAATACTGAACTGTCACAAATTTAAACACAGGGCCTGGAGGAAATACTGAACTGTCACAAATTTAAACACAGGGCCTGGAGTAAATACTGAACTGTCACAAATTTAAACACAAGGCCTGGAGGAAATACTGAACTGTCACAAATTTAAACACAGGGCCTGGAGGAAATACTGAACTGTCACAAATTTAAACACAGGGCCTGGAGGAAATACTGAACTGTCACAAATTTAAACACAGGGCCTGGAGTAAATACTGAACTGTCACAAATTTAAACACAAGGCCTGGAGGAAATACTGATCTGTCACAAATTTAAACACAGGGCCTGGAGTAAATACTGAACTGTCACAAATTTAAACACAGGGCCTGCAGGAAATACTGAACTGTCACAAATTAAAAGACAGGGCCTGGAGGAAATACTGAACTGTCACAAAGTTAAACACAAGGCCTGGAGGAAATACTGAACTGTCACAAATATAAACACAGGGCCTGGAGGAAATACTGAACTGTCACAAATTTAAACACAGAGCCTGGAGGAAATACTGAACTGTCACAAATTTAAACACAAGGCCTGGAGGAAATACTGAACTGTCACAAATTTAAACACAAGGCCTGGAGGAAATACTGAACTGTCACAAATTTAAACACAAGGCCTGGAGGAAATACTGAAATGTCACAAATTTAAACACAGGGCCTGGAGGAAATACTGAACTGTCACAAATTTAAACACAGGGTCTGGAGGAAATACTGAACTGTCACAAATTTAGACACAAGGCCTGGAGGGAATACTGAACTGTCACAAATTTAAACACAGGGCCTGGAGGAAATACTGAACTGTCACAAATTTAAACACAAGGCCTGGAGGAAATACTGAACTGTCACAAATTTAAACACAGGGTCTGGAGGAAATACTGATCTGTCACAAATTTAAACACAAGGCCTGGAGGAAATACTGAACTGTCACAAATTTAAACACAAAGCCTGGAGGAAATACTGAACAGTCACAAATTTAAACACAGGGCCTGGAGGGAATACTGAACTGTCACAAATTTAAACACAAGGCCTGGAGGAAATACTGAACTGTCACAAATTTAAACACAGGGTCTGGAGGAAATACTGAACTGTCACAAATTTAAACACAGGGCCTGGAGGAAATACTGAACTGTCACAAATTTAAACATAGGGCCTGGAGGAAATACTGAACTGTCACAAATTTAAACACAAGGCCTGGAGGAAATACTGAATTCTCACAAATTTAAACACAGGGCCTGGAGGAAATACTGAACTGTCACAAATTTAAACACAGGGCCTGGAGGAAATACTGAACTGTCACAAATTTAAACACAGGGCCTGGAGTAAATACTGAACTGTCACAAATTTAAACACAAGGCCTGGAGGAAATACTGAACTGTCACAAATTTAAACACAGGGCCTGGAGTAAATACTGAACTGTCACAAATTTAAACACAAGGCCTGGAGGGAATACTGAACTGTCACAAATTTAAACACAGGGCCTGGAGGAAATACTGAACTGTCACAAATTTAAACACAGGGCCTGGAGGAAATACTGAACTGTCACAAATTTAAACACAAGGCCTGGAGGAAATACTGAATTCTCACAAATTTAAACACAAGGCCTGGAGGAAATACTGAACTGTCACAAATTTAAACACAAGGCCTGGAGGAAATACTGAACTGTCACAAATTTAAACACAGGGCCTGGAGGAAATACTGAACTGTCACAAATTTAAACACAAGGCCTGGAGGAAATACTGAACTGTCACAAATTTAAACACAGGGTCTGGAGGAAATACTGATCTGTCACAAATTTAAACACAAGGCCTGGAGGAAATACTGAACTGTCACAAATTTAAACACAGGGTCTGGAGGAAATACTGAACTGTCACAAATTTAAACACAAGGCCTGGAGTAAATACTGAACTGTCACAAATTTAAACACAGGGCCTGGAGGAAATACTGAACTGTCACAAATTTAAACACAGGGCCTGGAGGGAATACTGAACTGTCACAAATTTAAACACAAGGCCTGGAGGAAATACTGATCTGTCACAAATTTAAACACAGGGCCTGGAGGAAATACTGAACTGTCACAAATTTAAACACAAGGCCTGGAGGAAATACTGAACTGTCACAAATTTAAACACAGGGCCTGGAGGGAATACTGAACTGTCACAAATTTAAACACAAGGCCTGGAGGAAATACTGAACTGTCACAAATTTAAACACAAGGCCTGGAGGAAATACTGAACTGTCACAAATTTAAACACAGGGCCTGGAGGAAATACTGAACTGTCACAAATTTAAACACAGGGCCTGGAGGAAATACTGATCTGTCACAAATTTAAACACAAGGCCTGGAGGGAATACTGAACTGTCACAAATTTAAACACAAGGCCTGGAGGAAATACTGAACTGTCACAAATTTAAACACAAGGCCTGGAGGGAATACTGAACTGTCACAAATTTAAACACAAGGCCTGGAGGAAATACTGAACTGTCACAAATTTAAACACAAGGCCTGGAGGAAATACTGAACTGTCACAAATTTAAACACAAGGCCTGGAGGAAATACTGAACTGTCACAAATTTAAACACAGGGCCTGGAGGAAATACTGAACTGTCACAAATTTAAACACAGGGCCTGGAGGAAATACTGATCTGTCACAAATTTAAACACAAGGCCTGGAGGGAATACTGAACTGTCACAAATTTAAACACAAGGCCTGGAGGAAATACTGAACTGTCACAAATTTAAACACAAGGCCTGGAGGAAATACTGAACTGTCACAAATTTAAACACAAGGCCTGGAGGAAATACTGAACTGTCACAAATTTAAACACAGGGCCTGGAGGAAATACTGAACTGTCACAAATTTAAACACAAGGCCTGAGGAAATACTGAACTGTCACTAATTTAAACACAAGGCCTGGAGGAAATACTGAACTGTCACAAATTTAAACACAAGGCCTGGAGTAAATACTGAACTGTCACAAATTTAAACACAAGGCCTGGAGGAAATACTGAACTGTCACAAATTTAAACACAGGGCCTGGAGGAAATACTGAACTGTCACAAATTTAAACACAAGGCCTGGAGGAAATACTGAACTGTCACAAATTTAAACACAGGGCCTGGAGGAAATACTGAACTGTCACAAATTTAAACACAGGGCCTGGAGGAAATACTGAACTGTCACAAATTTAAACACAGGGCCTGGAGGAAATACTGAACTGTCACAAATTTAAACACAAGGCCTGGAGGAAATACTGAACTGTCACAAATTTAAACACAAGGCCTGGAGGAAATACTGAACTGTCACAAATTTAAACACAGGCCCTTTAGGAAATACTTAACTGTCACAAATTTAAACACAGGGCCTGGAGTAAATACTGAACTGTCACAAATTTAAACACAAGGCCTGGAGGAAATACTGAACTGTCACAAATTTAAACACAAGGCCTGGAGGAAATACTGAACTGTCACAAATTTAAACACAAGGCCTGGAGGAAATACTGATCTGTCACAAATTTAAACACAGGGCCTGGAGGAAATACTGAACTGTCACAAATTTAAACACAAGGCCTGGAGGAAATACTGATCTGTCACAAATTTAAACACAAGGCCTGGAGGAAATACTGAACTGTCACAAATTTAAACACAAGGCCTGGAGGAAATACTGAACTGTCACAAATTTAAACACAAGGCCTGGAGGAAATACTGAACTGTCACAAATTTAAACACAGGGCCTCGAGGAAATACTGAACTGTCACAAATTTAAACACAAGGCCTGGAGGAAATACTGAACTGTCACAAATTTAAACACAGGGACTGGAGGAAATACTGAACTGTCACAAATTTAAACACAGGGTCTGGAGGAAATACTGAACTGTCACAAATTTAAACACAAGGCCTGGAGGAAATACTGAACTGTCACAAATTTAAACACAAGGCCTGGAGGAAATACTGAACTGTCACAAATTTAAACACAAGGCCTGGAGGAAATACTGAACTGTCACAAATTTAAACACAGGGACTGGAGGAAATACTGAACTGTCACAAATTTAAACACAGGGTCTGGAGGAAATACTGAACTGTCACAAATTTAAACACAAGGCCTGGAGGAAATACTGAACTGTCACAAATTTAAACACAAGGCCTGGAGGAAATACTGAACTGTCACAAATTTAAACACAAGGCCTGGAGGAAATACTGAACTGTCACAAATTTAAACACAAGGCCTGGAGGAAATACTGAACTGTCACAAATTTAAACACAGGGCCTGGAGTAAATACTGAACTGTCACAAATTTAAACACAGGGCCTGGAGGGAAATACTGAACTGTCAGAAATTTAAACACAGGGCCTGGAGGGAAATACTGAACTGTCACAAATTTAAACACAGGGCCTGGAGGAAATACTGAACTGTCACAAATTTAAACACAGGGCCTGGAGGAAATACTGATCTGTCACAAATTTAAACACAGGGCCTGCAGGAAATACTGAACTGTCACAAATTTAAATACAGGGCCTGGAGGAAATACTGAACTGTCACAAATTTAAACACAGGGCCTGGAGGGAAATACTGAACTGTCACAAATTTAAACACAGGGCCTGGAGGAAATACTGAACTGTCACAAATTTAAACACAGGGCCTGGAGGAAATACTGATCTGTCACAAATTTAAACACAGGGCCTGCAGGAAATACTGAACTGTCACAAATTTAAATACAGGGCCTGGAGGAAATACTGAACTGTCACAAATTTAAACACAAGGCCTGGAGGAAATACTGAACTGTCACAAATTTAAACACAAGGCCTGGAGGAAATACTGAACTGTCACAAATTTAAACACAAGGCCTGGAGGAAATACTGAACTGTCACAAATTTAAACACAAGGCCTGGAGGAAATACTGAACTGTCACAAATTTAAACACAGGGCCTGGAGTAAATACTGAACTGTCACAAATTTAAACACAAGGCCTGGAGGAAATACTGATCTGTCACAAATTTAAACACAAGGCCTGGAGGAAATACTGAACTGTCACAAATTTAAACACAAGGCCTGGAGGGAATACTGAACAGTCACAAATTTAAACACAGGGCCTGGAGGAAATACTGAACTGAAACAAATTTAAACACAGGGGCTGGAGTAAATACTGAACAGTCACAAATTTAAACACAGGGCCTGGAGGAAATACTGATCTGTCACAAATTTAAACACAAGGCCTGAATGAAATACTGAACTGTCACAAATTTAAACACAGGGCCTGGAGGAAATACTGAACTGAAACAAATTTAAACACAGGGGCTGGAGTAAATACTGAACTGTCACAAATTTAAACACAAGGCCTGGAGGAAATACTAAACTGTCACAAATTTAAACACAAGGCCTGGAGGAAATACTGATCTGTCACAAATTTAAACACAAGGTATGGAGGAAATACTGAACTGTCACAAATTTAAACACAGGGCCTGGAGGAAATACTGAACTGTCACAAATTTAAACACAGGGCCTGGAGTAAATACTGAACTGTCACAAATTTAAACACAAGGCCTGGAGGAAATACTGAACTGTCACAAATTTAAACACAGGGTCTGGAGGAAATACTGAACTGTCACAAATTTAAACACAAGGCCTGGAGGAAATACTAAACTGTCACAAATTTAAACACAAGGCCTGGAGGAAATACTGATCTGTCACAAATTTAAACACAAGGTATGGAGGAAATACTGAACTGTCACAAATTTAAACACAAGGCCTGGAGGAAATACTAAACTGTCACAAATTTAAACACAAGGCCTGGAGGAAATACTGATCTGTCACAAATTTAAACACAAGGTATGGAGGAAATACTGAACTGTCACAAATTTAAACACAGGGCCTGGAGGAAATACTGAACTGTCACAAATTTAAACACAGGGCCTGGAGTAAATACTGAACTGTCACAAATTTAAACACAAGGCCTGGAGGAAATACTGAACTGTCACAAATTTAAACACAGGGCCTGGAGGAAATACTGAACTGTCACAAATTTAAACACAGGGCCTGGAGGAAATACTGAACTGTCACAAATTTAAACACAGGGCCTGGAGTAAATACTGAACTGTCACAAATTTAAACACAAGGCCTGGAGGAAATACTGAACTGTCACAAATTTAAACACAGGGCCTGGAGGAAATACTGAACTGTCACAAATTTAAACACAGGGCCTGGAGTAAATACTGAACTGTCACAAATTTAAACACAAGGCCTGGAGGAAATACTGAACTGTCACAAATTTAAACACAAGGCCTGGAGGAAATACTGAACTGTCACAAATTTAAACACAGGGCCTGGAGGAAATACTGAACTGTCACAAATTTAAACACAGGGCCTGGAGTAAATACTGATCTGTCACAAATTTAAACACAAGGCCTGGAGTAAATACTGATCTGTCACAAATTTAAACACAAGGCCTGGAGGAAATACTGAACTGTCACAAATTTAAACACAAGGCCTGGAGGAAATACTGAACTGTCACAAATTTAAACACAGGGCCTGGAGGAAATACTGAACTGTCACAAATTTAAACACAGGGCCTGGAGGAAATACTGAACTGTCACAAATTTAAACACAGGGCCTGGAGGGAATACAGAACTGTCACAAATTTAAACACAAGGCCTGGAGTAAATACTGAACTGTCACAAATTTAAACACAAGGCCTGGAGGAAATACAGAACTGTCACAAATTTAAACACAAGGTCTGGAGGAAATACTGATCTGTCACAAATTTAAACACAAGGCCTGGAGGAAATACTGAACTGTCACAAATTTAAACACAAGGCCTGGAGGAAATACAGAACTGTCACAAATTTAAACACAAGGTCTGGAGGAAATACTGATCTGTCACAAATTTAAACACAAGGCCTGGAGGAAATACTGAACTGTCACAAATTTAAACACAAGGCCTGGAGGAAATACAGAACTGTCACAAATTTAAACACAAGGTCTGGAGGAAATACTGATCTGTCACAAATTTAAACACAAGGCCTGGAGGAAATACTGAACTGTCACAAATTTAAACACAAGGCCTGGAGGAAATACTGAACTGTCACACATTTAAACACAAGGCCTGGAGGAAATACTGAACTGTCACAAATTTAAACACAGGGCCTGGCGGAAATACTGAACTGTCACACATTTAAACACAAGGCCTGGAGGAAATACTGAACTGTCACAAATTTAAACACAAGGCCTGGAGGAAATACTGAACTGTCACTAATTTAAACACGGGGTCTGGAGGAAATACTGAACTGTCACAAATTTAAACACAAGGCCTGGAGGAAATACTGAACTGTCACAAATTTAAACACAGGTCCTGGAGGAAATACTGAACTGTCACAAATTTAAACACAAGGCCTGAAGGAAATACTGAACTGTCACAAATTTAAACACAGGGCCTGGAGGAAATACTGAACTGTCACAAATTTAAACACAAGGCCTGGAGGAAATACTGGACTGTCACAAATTTAAACACAGGGCCTGGAGGAAATACTGAACTGTCACAAATTTAAACACAAGGCCTGGAGGAAATACTGAACTGTCACAAATTTAAACACAAGGCCTGGAGGAAATACTGAACTGTCACAAATTTATACACAAGGCCTGGAGGAAATACTGAACTGTCACAAATTTAAACACAAGGCCTGGAGGAAATACTGAACTGTCACAAATTTAAACACAAGGCCTGGAGGGAATACTGAACTGTCACAAATTTAAACACAAGGCCTGGAGGGAATACTGAACTGTCACAAATTTAAACACAGGGCCTGGAGGAAATACTGAACTGTCACAAATTTAAACACAGGGCCTGGAGGAAATACTGAACTGTCACAAATTTAAACACAGGGCCTGGAGGAAATACTGAACTGTCACAAATTTAAACACAAGACCTGGAGGAAATACTGAACTGTCACAAATTTAAACACAAGGCCTGGAGGGAATACTGAACTGTCACAAATTTAAACACAAGGCCTGGAGGGAATACTGAACTGTCACAAATTTAAACACAGGGCCTGGAGGAAATACTGAACTGTCACAAATTTAAACACAGGGCCTGGAGTAAATACTGAACTGTCACAAATTTAAACACAGGGCCTGGAGGAAATACTGAACTGTCACAAATTTAAACACAAGGCCTGGAGGAAATACTGAACTGTCACAAATTTAAACACAAGGCCTGGAGGAATTACTGAACTGTCACAAATTTAAACACAAGGCCTGGAGGAAATACTGAACTGTCTCAAATTTAAACACAAGGCCTGGAGGGAAATACTGAACTGTCACAAATTTAAACACAAGGCCTGGAGTAAATACTGAACTGTCACAAATTTAAACACAAGGCCTGTAGGAAAGACTGAACTGTCACAAATTTAAACACGGGGTCTGGAGGAAATACTGAACTGTCACAAATTTAAACACAAGGCCTGGAGGAAATACTGAACTGTCACAAATTTAAACACAAGGCCTGGAGGGAATACTGAACTGTCACAAATTTAAACACAAGGCCTGGAGGGAATACTGAACTGTCACAAATTTAAACACAAGGCCTGGAGGAACATCTGAACTGTCACAAATTTAAACACAAGGCCTGGAGGAAATACTGAACTGTCACAAATTTAAACACAAGGCCTGGAGGAAATACTGAACTGTCACAAATTTAAACACAAGGCCTGGAGGAAATACTGAACTGTCACAAATTTAAACACAGGGCCTGGAGTAAATACTGAACTGTCACAAATTTAAACACAAGGCCTGGAGGAAATACTGATCTGTCACAAATTTAAACACAGGGCCTGCAGGAAATACTGAACTGTCACAAATTTAAATACAGGGCCTGGAGGAAATACTGAACTGTCACAAATTTAAACACAAGGCCTGGAGGAAATACTGAACTGTCACAAATTTAAACACAAGGCCTGGAGGAAATACTGAACTGTCACAAATTTAAACACAAGGCCTGGAGGAAATACTGAACTGTCACAAATTTAAACACAAGGCCTGGAGGAAATACTGAACTGTCACAAATTTAAACACAGGGCCTGGAGTAAATACTGAACTGTCACAAATGTAAACACAAGGCCTGGAGGAAATACTGATCTGTCACAAATTTAAACACAGGGGCTGGAGTAAATACTGAACTGTCACAAATTTAAACACAAGGCCTGGAGGAAATACTGATCTGTCACAAATTTAAACACAAGGTATGGAGGAAATACTGAACTGTCACAAATTTAAACACAGGGCCTGGAGGAAATACTGAACTGTCACAAATTTAAACACAGGGCCTGGAGTAAATACTGAACTGTCACAAATTTAAACACAAGGCCTGGAGGAAATACTGAACTGTCACAAATTTAAACACAGGGTCTGGAGGAAATACTGAACTGTCACAAATTTAAACACAGGGCCTGGAGTAAATACTGAACTGTCACAAATTTAAACACAAGGCCTGGAGGGAATACTGAACTGTCACAAATTTAAACACAAGGCCTGGAGGGAATACTGAACTGTCACAAATTTAAACACAGGGCCTGGAGGAAATACTGAACTGTCACAAATTTAAACACAGGGCCTGGAGTAAATACTGAACTGTCACAAATTTAAACACAGGGCCTGGAGGAAATACTGAACTGTCACAAATTTAAACACAAGGCCTGGAGGAAATACTGAACTGTCACAAATTTAAACACAAGGCCTGGAGGAATTACTGAACTGTCACAAATTTAAACACAAGGCCTGGAGGAAATACTGAACTGTCACAAATTTAAACACAAGGCCTGGAGGGAAATACTGAACTGTCACAAATTTAAACACAAGGCCTGGAGTAAATACTGAACTGTCACAAATTTAAACACAAGGCCTGTAGGAAAGACTGAACTGTCACAAATTTAAACACGGGGTCTGGAGGAAATACTGAACTGTCACAAATTTAAACACAAGGCCTGGAGGAAATACTGAACTGTCACAAATTTAAACACAAGGCCTGGAGGGAATACTGAACTGTCACAAATTTAAACACAAGGCCTGGAGGGAATACTGAACTGTCACAAATTTAAACACAAGGCCTGGAGGAACATCTGAACTGTCACAAATTTAAACACAAGGCCTGGAGGAAATACTGAACTGTCACAAATTTAAACACAAGGCCTGGAGGAAATACTGAACTGTCACAAATTTTAACACAAGGCCTGGAGGAAATACTGAACTGTCACAAATTTAAACACAGGGCCTGGAGTAAATACTGAACTGTCACAAATTTAAACACAAGGCCTGGAGGAAATACTGATCTGTCACAAATTTAAACACAGGGCCTGCAGGAAATACTGAACTGTCACAAATTTAAATACAGGGCCTGGAGGAAATACTGAACTGTCACAAATTTAAACACAAGGCCTGGAGGAAATACTGAACTGTCACAAATTTAAACACAAGGCCTGGAGGAAATACTGAACTGTCACAAATTTAAACACAAGGCCTGGAGGAAATACTGAACTGTCACAAATTTAAACACAAGGCCTGGAGGAAATACTGAACTGTCACAAATTTAAACACAGGGCCTGGAGTAAATACTGAACTGTCACAAATTTAAACACAAGGCCTGGAGGAAATACTGATCTGTCACAAATTTAAACACAGGGGCCTGGAGGAAATACTGATCTGTCACAAATTTAAACACAAGGCCTGGAGGAAATACTGAACTGTCACAAATTTAAACACAGGGCCTGGAGTAAATACTGAACTGTCACAAATTTAAACACAAGGCCTGGAGGAAATACTGATCTGTCACAAATTTAAACACAAGGTATGGAGGAAATACTGAACTGTCACAAATTTAAACACAGGGCCTGGAGGAAATACTGAACTGTCACAAATTTAAACACAGGGCCTGGAGTAAATACTGAACTGTCACAAATTTAAACACAAGGCCTGGAGGAAATACTGAACTGTCACAAATTTAAACACAGGGCCTGGAGGAAATACTGAACTGTCACAAATTTAAACACAGGGCCTGGAGGAAATACTGAACTGTCACAAATTAAAAGACAGGGCCTGGAGGAAATACTGAACTGTCACAAATTTAAACACAGGGTCTGGAGGAAATACTGAACTGTCACAAATTTAAACACAAGGCCTGGAGGAAATACTGAACTGTCACTAATTTAAACACAAGGCCTGGAGGAAATACTGAACTGTCACAAATTTAAACACAGGGCCTGGAGGAAATACTGAACTGTCACAAATTTAAACACAGGGCCTGGAGTAAATACTGAACTGTCACAAATTTAAACACAAGGCCTGGAGGAAATACTGATCTGTCACAAATTTAAACACAGGGCCTGGAGGAAATACTGAACTGTCACACATTTAAACACAAGGCCTGGAGGAAATACTGAACTGTCACAAATTTAAACACAGGGCCTGGAGGAAATACTGAACTGTCACAAATTTAAACACAGGGCCTGGAGGAAATACTGAACTGTCACAAATTTAAACACAAGGCCTGGAGGAAATACTGAACTGTCACAAATTTAAACACAAGGCCTGGAGGAAATACTGAACTGTCACTAATTTAAACACGGGGTCTGGAGGAAATACTGAACTGTCACAAATTTAAACACAAGGCCTGGAGGAAATACTGAACTGTCACAAATTTAAACACAAGGCCTGGAGGAAATACTGAACTGTCACAAATTTAAACACAAGGCCTGGAGGAAATACTGAACTGTCACAAATTTAAACACAAGGGCTGGAGGAAATACTGAACTGTCACTAATTTAAACACGGGGTCTGGAGGAAATACTGAACTGTCACAAATTTAAACACAAGGCCTGGAGGAAATACTGAACTGTCACAAATTTAAACACTAGGCCTGGAGGGAATACTGAACTGTCACAAATTTAAACACAAGGCCTGGAGGGAATACTGAACTGTCACAAATTTAAACACAGGGCCTGGAGGAAATACTGAACTGTCACAAATTTAAACACAGGGCCTGGAGTAAATACTGAACTGTCACAAATTTAAACACAGGGCCTGGAGGAAATACTGATCTGTCACAAATTTAAACACAAGGCCTGGAGGAAATACTGAACTGTCACAAATTTAAACACAGGGCCTGGAGGAAATACTGAACTGTCACAAATTTAAACACAAGGCCTGGAGGAAATACTGAACTGTCACAAATTTAAACACAAGGCCTGGAGGAATTACTGAACTGTCACAAATTTAAACACAAGGCCTGGAGGAAATACTGAACTGTCACAAATTTAAACACAAGGCCTGGAGGGAAATACTGAACTGTCACAAATTTAAACACAAGGCCTGGAGTAAATACTGAACTGTCACAAATTTAAACACAAGGCCTGTAGGAAAGACTGAACTGTCACAAATTTAAACACGGGGTCTGGAGGAAATACTGAACTGTCACAAATTTAAACACAAGGCCTGTAGGAAAGACTGAACTGTCACAAATTTAAACACAAGGCCTGGAGGAAATACTGAACTGTCACAAATTTAAACACAAGGCCTGGAGGGAATACTGAACTGTCACAAATTTAAACACAAGGCCTGGAGGGAATACTGAACTGTCACAAATTTAAACACAAGGCCTGGAGGGAATACTGAACTGTCACAAATTTAAACACAAGGCCTGGAGGGAATACTGAACTGTCACAAATTTAAACACAAGGCCTGGAGGAAATACTGAACTGTCACAAATTTAAACACAGGGCCTGGAGGAAATACTGAACTGTCACAAATTTAAACACAGGGCCTGGAGGAAATACTGAACTGTCACAAATTTAAACACAAGGCCTGGAGGAAATACTGAACTGTCACAAATTTAAACACAAGGCCTGGAGGAAATACTGAACTGTCACAAATTTAAACACAGGGTCTGGAGGAAATACTGAGCTGTCACAAATTTAAACACAAGGCCTGGAGGGAATACTGAACTGTCACAAATTTAAACACAAGGCCTGGAGTAAATACTGAACTGTCACAAATTTAAACACAGGGTCTGGAGGAAATACTGAGCTGTCACAAATTTAAACACAAGGCCTGGAGGGAATACTGAACTGTCACAAATTTAAACACAAGGCCTGGAGGGAATACTGAACTGTCACAACTTTAAACACAAGGCCTGTAGGGAATACTGAACTGTCACAAATTTAAACACAAGGCCTGGAGGGAATACTGAACTGTCACAAATTTAAACACAAGGCCTGGAGGGAATACTGAACTGTCACAAATTTAAACACAAGGCCTGGAGTAAATACTGAACTGTCACAAATTTAAACACAAGGCCTGGAGGAAATACTGAACTGTCACAAATTTAAACACACGGCCTGGAGGAAATACTGAACTGTCACAAATTTAAACACAAGGCCTGGAGGAAATACTGAACTGTCACAAATTTAAACACGGGGTCTGGAGGAAATACTGAACTGTCACAAATTTAAACACACGGCCTGGAGGAAATACTGAACTGTCACAAATTTAAACACAAGGCCTGGAGGAAATACTGAACTGTCACAAATTTAAACACGGGGTCTGGAGGAAATACTGAACTGTCACAAATTTAAACACAAGGCCTGGAGGAAATACTGAGCTGTCACAAATTTAAATACAGGGCCTGGAGGAAATACTGAGCTGTCACAAATTTAAACACAGGGCCTGGAGGAAATACTGAACTGTCACAAATTTAAACACAGGGCCTGGAGGAAATACTGAACTGTCACAAATTTAAACACAGGGTCTGGAGGAAATACTGAACTGTCACAAATTTAAACACAGGGTCTGGAGGAAATACTGAACTGTCACAAATTTAAACACAAGGCCTGGAGGAAATACTGAACTGTCACAAATTTAAACACAGGGCCTGGAGGAAATACTGAACTGTCACAAATTTAAACACAAGGCCTGGAGGAAATACTGAACTGTCACAAATTTAAACACAGGGCCTGGAGGAAATACTGAACTGTCACAAATTTAAACACACGGCCTGGAGGAAATACTGAACTGTCACAAATTTAAACACAAGGCCTGGAGGAAATACTGAACTGTCACAAATTTAAACACAGGGCCTGGAGGAAATACTGAACTGTCACAAATTTAAACACAGGGTCTGGAGGAAATACTGAACTGTCACAAATTTAAACACAGGGCCTGGAGGAAATACTGAACTGTCACAAATTTAAACACAAGGCCTGGAGGAAATACTGAACTGTCACAAATTTAAACACAGGGTCTGGAGGAAATACTGAACTGTCACAAATTTAAACACAAGGCCTGGAGGAAATACTGAACTGTCACAAATTTAAACACAAGGCCTGGAGGAAATACTGAACTGTCACAAATTTAAACACAAGGCCTGGAGGAAATACTGAACTGTCACAAATTTAAACACAAGGCCTGGAGGAAATACTGAACTGTCACCAATTTAAAGACAGGTCCAGGGGAAATACTGAACTGTCACAACTTTAAAGACAGGTCCTGGGGGAAATACTGAACTGTCACAACTTTAAAGACAGGTCCTGGGGGAAATTCTGAACTGTCACAACTTTAAAGACAGGTCCTGGGGGAAATACTGAACTGTCACAACTTTAAAGACAGGTCCTGGGGGAAATACTGAGCTGTCACAACTTTAAAGACAGGTCCTGGGGGAAATACTGAGCTGTCACAAATTTAAACACAGGGCCGGGAGGAAATACTGAACTGTCACAAATTTGAACACAGGGCCGGGAGGAAATACTGAACTGTCACAAATTTAAACACAAGGCCTGGGGGAAATACTGAACTGTCACAACTTTAAACACAAGGCCTGGAGTAAATACTGAACTGTCACAAATTTAAACACAGGGCCGGGAGGAAATACTGAACTGTCACAAATTTAAACACAAGGCCTGGAGGAAATACTGAACTGTCACAAATTTAAACACAGGGCCGGGAGGAAATACTGAACTGTCACAAATTATTCACAGGGCCTGGAGGAAATACTGAACTGTCACAAATTTAAACACAAGGCCTGGAGGAAATACTGAACTGTCACAAATTTAAACACAGGTCCTGGAGGGAATACTGAACTGTAACAAATTTAAACACAAGGCCTGGAGGAAATACTGAACTGTCACAAATTTAAACACAAGGCCTGGAGTAAATACTGAACTGTAACAAATTTAAACACAAGGCCTGGAGTAAATACTGAACTGTCACAAAAATAAACACAAGGCCTGGAGGAAATACTGAACTATCACAAATTTAAACACAAGGCCTGGAGGAAATACTGAACTGTCACAAATTTAAACAAAGGGCCTGGAGGAAATACTGAACTGTAACAAATTTAAACACAAGGCCTGGAGGAAATACTGAACTGTCACAAATTTAAACAAAGGGCCTGGAGGAAATACTGAACTGTCACAAATTTAAACACAAGGCCTGGAGGAAATACTGAACTGTCACAAATTTAAACAAAGGGCCTGGAGGAAATACTGAACTGTCACAAATTTAAACACAGGGCCTGGAGGAAATACTGAACTGTCACAAATTTAAAAACAAGGCCTGGAGGAAATACTGAACTGTCACAAATTTAAACACAAGGCCTGGAGGGAATACTGAACTGTCACAAATTTAAACACAGGTCCTGGAGGAAATACTGAACTGTAACAAATTTAAACACAAGGCCTGGAGGAAATACTGAACTGTCACAAATTTAAACACAAGGCCTGGAGGAAATACTGAACTGTCACAAATTTAAACAAAGGGCCTGGAGGAAATACTGAACTGTCACAAATTTAAACACAAGGCCTGGAGGAAATACTGAACTGTCACAAATTTAAACAAAGGGCCTGGAGGAAATACTGAACTGTCACAAATTTAAACAAAGGGCCTGGAGGAAATACTGAACTGTCACAAATTTAAACACAGGGCCTGGAGGAAATACTGAACTGTCACAAATTTAAAAACAAGGCCTGGAGGAAATACTGAACTGTCACAAATTTAAACACAATGCCTGGAGGGAATACTGAACTGTCACAAATTTAAACACAGGTCCTGGAGGAAATACTGAACTGTAACAAATTTAAACACAAGGCCTGGAGGAAATACTGAACTGTCACAAATTTAAACAAAGGGCCTGGAGGGAAATACTGAACTGTCACAAATTTAAACACAGGGCCTGGAGGAAATACTGAACTGTCACAAATTTAAACACAGGGCCTGGAGGAAATACTGAACTGTCACAAATTTAAAAACAAGGCCTGGAGGAAATACTGAACTGTCACAAATTTAAACACAAGGCCTGGAGGGAATACTGAACTGTCACAAATTTAAACACAGGTCCTGGAGGAAATACTGAACTGTAACAAATTTAAACACAAGGCCTGGAGGAAATACTGAACTGTCACAAATTTAAACACAGGGCCTGGAGGAAATACTGAACTGTCACAAATTTAAACACAGGTCCTGGAGGGAATACTGAACTGTCACAAATTTAAACACAGGTCCTGGAGGAAATACTGAACTGTAACAAATTTAAACACAAGGCCTGGAGGAAATACTGAACTGTCACAAATTTAAACACAGGGCCTGGAGGAAATACTGAACTGTCACAAATTTAAACACAGGGGCTGGAGGAAATACTGAACTGTCACAAATTTAAACACAGGGACTGGAGGAAATACTGAACTGTCACAAATTTAAACACAAGGCCTGGAGGAAATACTGAACTGTCACAAATTTAAACACAAGGCCTGGAGGAAATACTGAACTGTCACAAATTTAAACACAGGAACTGGAAGAAATACTGAACTGTCACAAATTTAAACACAGGGCCTGGAGGAAATACTGAACTGTTACAAATTTAAACAGAGGGCCTGGAGGAAATACTGAACTGTCACAAATTTAAACACAGGGCCTGGAGTAAATACTGAACTGTTACAAATTTAAACACAGGGCCTGGAGGAAATACTGAACTGTCATAAATTTAAACACAAGGCCTGGAGGAAATACTGAACTGTCACAAATTTAAACACAGGGCCTGGAGGAAATACTGAACTGTCATAAATTTAAACACAAGGCCTGGAGGAAATACTGAACTGTCACAAATTTAAACACAAGGCCTGGAGGAAATACTGAACTGTCACAAATTTAAACACAAGGCCTGGAGGAAATACTGAACTGTCACAAATTTAAACACAAGGCCTGGAGGAAATACTGAACTGTCACAAATTTAAACACAGGTCCTGGAGTAAATACTGAACTGTCATAAATTTAAACACAAGGCCTGGAGTAAATACTGAACTGTCACAAATTTAAACACAGGGCCTGGAGGAAATACTGAACTGTCACAAATTTAAACACAAGGCCTGGAGGAAATACTGAACTGTCACAAATTTAAACACAAGGCCTGGAGGAAATACTGAACTGTCACAAATTTAAACACAGGTCCTGGAGTAAATACTGAACTGTCATAAATTTAAACACAAGGCCTGGAGGAAATACTGAACTGTCACAAATTTAAACACAAGGCCTGGAGGAAATACTGAACTGTCACAAATTTAAACACAGGGCCTGGAGGAAATACTGAACTGTCACAAATTTAAACACAAGGCCTGGAGGAAATACTGAACTGTCACAAATTTAAACACAAGGCCTGGAGGAAATACTGAACTGTCACAAATTTAAACACAGGGCCTGGAGGAAATACTGAACTGTCACAAATTTAAACACAGGGCCTGGAGGAAATACTGAACTGTCACAAATTTAAACACAAGGCCTGGAGGAAATACTGAACTGTCACAAATTTAAACACAGGGCCTGGAGGAAATACTGAACTGTCAGAAATTTAAACACAAGGCCTGGAGGAAATACTGAACTGTCACAAATTTAAACACAAGGCCTGGAGGAAATACTGAACTGTCACAAATTTAAACACACGGACTGGAGGAAATACTGAACTGTCACAAATTTAAACACAAGGCCTGGAGGAAATACTGAACTGTCACAAATTTAAACACAAGGCCTGGAGGAAATACTGAACTGTCACAAATTTAAACACAAGGCCTGGAGGAAATACTGAACTGTCACAAATTTAAACACAGGGCCTGGAGGAAATACTGAACTGTCACAAATTTAAACACAGGGTCTGGAGGAAATACTGAACTGTCACAAATTTAAACACAAGGCCTGGTGTAAATACTGAACTGTCACAAATTTAAACACAGGGCCTGGAGGAAATACTGAACTGTCACAAATTTAAACACAGGGCCTGGAGGAAATACTGAACTGTCACAAATTTAAACACAAGGCCTGGAGGAAATACTGAACTGTCACAAATTTAAACACAAGGCCTGGAGGAAATACTGAACTGTCACAAATTTAAACACAGGGCCTGGAGGAAATACTGAACTGTCACAAATTTAAACACAAGGCCTGGAGGAAATACTGAACTGTCACAAATTTAAACACAGGGCCTGGAGGAAATACTGAACTGTCACAAATTTAAACACAAGGCCTGGAGGAAATACTGAACTGTCACAAATTTAAACACAAGGCCTGGAGGAAATACTGAACTGTCACAAATTTAAACACAAGGCCTGGAGGAAATACTGAACTGTCACAAATTTAATCACAGGGCCTGGAGTAAATACTGAACTGTCACAAATTTAAACACAGGGCCTGGAGGAAATACTGAACTGTCACAAATTTAAACACAAGGCCTGGAGGAAATACTGAACTGTCACAAATTTAAACACAGGGCCTGGAGGAAATACTGAACTGTCACAAATTTAAACACAGGGCCTGGAGGAAATACTGAACTGTCACAAATTTAAACACAGGGCCTGGAGGAAATACTGAACTGTCACAAATTTAAACACAAGGCCTGGAGGAAATACTGAACTGTCACAAATTTAAACACAAGGCCTGGAGGGAATACTGAACTGTCACAAATTTAAACACAAGGCCTGGAGGAAATACTGAACTGTCACAAATTTAAACACTGGGCCTGGAGTAAATACTGAACTGTCACAAATTTAAACACAAGGCCTGGAGCAAATACTGAACAAACACAAATTTAAACACAGGGCCTGGAGGAAATACTGAACTGTCACAAATTTAAACACAAGGCCTGGAGTAAATACTGAACTGTCACAAATTTAAACACAAGGCCTGGAGGAAATACTGAACTGTCACAAATTTAAACACTGGGCCTGGAGTAAATACTGAACTGTCACAAATTTAAACACAAGGCCTGGAGTAAATACTGAACTGTCACAAATTTAAACACAAGGCCTGGAGCAAATACTGAACAAACACAAATTTAAACACAGGGCCTGGAGGAAATACTGAACTGTCACAAATTTAAACACAAGGCCTGGAGTAAATACTGAACTGTCACAAATTTAAACACAAGGCCTGGAGTAAATACTGAACTGTCACAAATTTAAACACAAGGCCTAGAGGAAATACTGAACTGTCACAAATTTAAACACAAGGCCTGGAGCAAATACTGAACAAACACAAATTTAAACACAGGGCCTGGAGGAAATACTGAACTGTCACAAATTTAAACACAAGGCCTGGAGCAAATACTGAACAAACACAAATTTAAACACAGGGCCTGGAGTAAATACTGAACTGTCACAAATTTAAACACAGGGCCTGGAGTAAATACTGAACTGTCACAAATTTAAACACAAGGCCTGGAGGAAATACTGAACTGTCACAAATGTAAACACAGGGCCTGGAGGAAATACTGAACTGTCACAAATTTGAACACAAGGCCTGGAGTAAATACTGAACTGTCACAAATTTAAACACAGGGCCTGGAGGAAATACTGAACTGTCACAAATTTAAACACAGGGCCTGGAGGAAATACTGAACTGTCACAAATTTAAACACAAGGCCTGGAGGAAATACTGAACTGTAACAACTTTAAACACAAGGCCTGGAGTAAATACTGAACTGTCACAAATTTAAACACAGGGCCGGGAGGAAATACTGAACTGTCACAAATTTAAACACAAGGCCTGGAGTAAATACTGAACTGTCACAAATTTAAACACAGGGCCTGGAGTAAATACTGAACTGTCACAAATTTAAACACAGGGCCTGGAGGAAATACTGAACTGTCACAGATTTAAACACAAGGCCTGGAGGAAATACTGAACTGTAACAACTTTAAACACAAGGCCTGGAGTAAATACTGAACTGTCACAAATTTAAACACAGGGCCGGGAGGAAATACTGAACTGTCACAAATTTAAACACAGGGCCTGGAGGAAATACTGAACTGTCACAAATTTAAACACAAGGCCTGGAGGAAATACTGAACTGTAACAACTTTAAACACAGGGCCTGGAGGAAATACTGAACTGCCACAAATTTAAACACAAGGCCTGGAGGAAATACTGAACTGTCACAAATTTAAACACAGTGCCTGGAGTAAATACTGAACTGTCACAAATTTAAACACAGTGCCTGGAGTAAATACTGAACTGTCACAAATTTAAACACAGGGCCGGGAGGAAATACTGAACTGTCACAAATTATTCACAGGGCCTGGAGGAAATACTGAACTGTCACAAATTTAAACACAAGGCCTGGAGGAAATACTGAACTGTCACAAATTTAAACACAGGGCCTGGAGGAAATACTGAACTGTCACAAATTTAAACACAAGGCCTGGAGGAAATACTGAACTGTCACAAATTTAAACACAGGTCCTGGAGGGAATACTGAACTGTAACAAATTTAAACACAAGGCCTGGAGGAAATACTGAACTGTCACAAATTTAAACACAAGGCCTGGAGTAAATACTGAACTGTTACAAATTTAAACACAGGGCCTGGAGGAAATACTGAACTGTCACAAAAATAAACACAAGGCCTGGAGGAAATACTGAACTGCCACAAATTTAAACAAAGGGCCTGGAGGAAATACTGAACTGTAACAAATTTAAACACAAGGCCTGGAGGAGATACTGAACTGTCACAAATTTAAACAAAGGGCCTGGAGGAAATACTGAACTGTAACAAATTTAAACACAAGGCCTGGAGGAAATACTGAACTATCACAAATTTAAACACTAGGCCTGGAGGAAATACTGAACTGTCACAAATTTAAACAAAGGGCCTGGAGGAAATACTGAACTGTAACAAATTTAAACACAAGGCCTGGAGGAAATACTGAACTATCACAAATTTAAACACAGGGCCTGGAGGAAATACTGAACTGTCACAAATTTAAACAAAGGGCCTGGAGGAAATACTGAACTGTCACAAATTTAAACACAAGGCCTGGAGGAGATACTGAACTGTCACAAATTTAAACAAAGGGCCTGGAGGGAAATACTGAACTGTCACAAATTTAAACACAGGGCCTGGAGGAAATACTGAACTGTCACAAATTTAAACACAAGGCCTGGAGGAAATACTGAACTGTCACAAATTTAAACAAAGGGCCTGGAGGGAAATACTGAACTGTCACAAATTTAAACACAGGGCCTGGAGGAAATACTGAACTGTCACAAATTTAAACACAAGGCCTGGAGGAAATACTGAACTGTCACAAATTTAAACACAGGTCCTGGAGGAAATACTGAACTGTAACAAATTTAAACACAAGGCCTGGAGGAAATACTGAACTGTCACAAATTTAAACACAGGGCCTGGAGGAAATACTGAACTGTCACAAATTTAAGCACAAGGCCTGGAGGAAATACTGAACTGTCACAAATTTAAACACAAGGCCTGGAGGAAATACTGAACTGTCACAAATTTAAACACAGGGGCTGGAGGAAATACTGAACTGTCACAAATTTAAACACAAGGCCTGGAGGGAATACTGAACTGTCACAAATTTAAACACAGGGGCTGGAGGAAATACTGAACTGTCACAAATTTAAACACAGGGCCTGGAGGAAATACTGAACTGTCACAAATTTAAAAACAAGGCCTGGAGGAAATACTGAACTGTCACAAATTTAAACACAAGGCCTGGAGGAAATACTGAACTGTCACAAATTTAAACACAGGGCCTGGAGGGAATACTGAACTGTCACAAATTTAAACACAGGGCCTGGAGGAAATACTGAACTGTCACAAATTTAAACACAGGGCCTGGAGGAAATACTGAACTGTCACAAATTTAAGCACAAGGCCTGGAGGAAATACTGAACTGTCACAAATTTAAACACAAGGCCTGGAGGAAATACTGAACTGTCACAAATTTAAACACAGGGGCTGGAGGAAATACTGAACTGTCACAAATTTAAACACAAGGCCTGGAGGGAATACTGAACTGTCACAAATTTAAACACAGGGGCTGGAGGAAATACTGAACTGTCACAAATTTAAACACAGGGCCTGGAGGAAATACTGAACTGTCACAAATTTAAAAACAAGGCCTGGAGGAAATACTGAACTGTCACAAATTTAAACACAAGGCCTGGAGGAAATACTGAACTGTCACAAATTTAAACACAGGGCCTGGAGGGAATACTGAACTGTCACAAATTTAAACACAGGGCCTGGAGGAAATACTGAACTGTCACAAATTTAAACACAGGTCCTGGAGGAAATACTGAACTGTCACAAATTTAAACACAAGGCCTGGAGGAAATACTGAACTGTAACAAATTTAAACACAAGGCCTGGAGGAAATACTGAACTGTCACAAATTTAAACACAGGGCCTGGAGGAAATACTGAACTGTCACAAATTTAAGCACAGGGACTGGAGGAAATACTGAACTGTCACAAATTTAAACACAAGGCCTGGAGGAAATACTGAACTGTCACAAATTTAAACACAGGGCCTGGAGGAAATACTGAACTGTCACAAATTTAAGCACAAGGCCTGGAGGAAATACTGAACTGTCACAAATTTAAACACAAGGCCTGGAGGAAATACTGAACTGTCACAAATTTAAACACAGGGGCTGGAGGAAATACTGAACTGTCACAAATTTAAACACAAGGCCTGGAGGGAATACTGAACTGTCACAAATTTAAACACAGGGGCTGGAGGAAATACTGAACTGTCACAAATTTAAACACAGGGCCTGGAGGAAATACTGAACTGTCACAAATTTAAACACAGGGGCTGGAGGAAATACTGAACTGTCACAAATTTAAACACAGGGCCTGGAGGAAATACTGAACTGTCACAAATTTAAAAACAAGGCCTGGAGGAAATACTGAACTGTCACAAATTTAAACACAAGGCCTGGAGGAAATACTGAACTGTCACAAATTTAAACACAGGGCCTGGAGGAAATACTGAACTGTCACAAATTTAAACACAGGGCCTGGAGGAAATACTGAACTGTCACAAATTTAAACACAGGGCCTGGAGGGAATACTGAACTGTCACAAATTTAAACACAGGGCCTGGAGGAAATACTGAACTGTCACAAATTTAAACACAGGTCCTGGAGGAAATACTGAACTGTCACAAATTTAAACACAGGGACTGGAGGAAATACTGAACTGTCACAAATTTAAACACAAGGCCTGGAGGAAATACTGAACTGTCACAAATTTAAACACAAGGCCTGGAGGAAATACTGAACTGTCACAAATTTAAACACAGGGCCTGGAGGAAATACTGAACTGTCACAAATTTAAACACAAGGCCTGGAGGAAATACTGAACTGTCACAAATTTAAACACAGGGCCTGGAGGGAATACTGAACTGTCACAAATTTAAACACAGGGCCTGGAGGAAATACTGAACTGTCACAAATTTAAACACAGGTCCTGGAGGAAATACTGAACTGTCACAAATTTAAACACAGGGACTGGAGGAAATACTGAACTGTCACAAATTTAAACACAAGGCCTGGAGGAAATACTGAACTGTCACAAATTTAAACACAAGGCCTGGAGGAAATACTGAACTGTCACAAATTTAAACACAGGGCCTGGAGGAAATACTGAACTGTCACAAATTTAAACACAAGGCCTGGAGGAAATACTGAACTGTCACAAATTTAAACACAAGGCCTGGAGTAAATACTGAACTGTCACAAATTTAAACACAAGGCCTGGAGTAAATACTGAATTGTCACAAATTTAAACACAGGGTCTGGAGGAAATACTGAACTGTCACAAATTTAAACACAAGGCCTGGAGGAAATACTGAACTGTCACAAATTTAAACACTGGGACTGGAGGAAATACTGAACTGTCACAAATTTAAACACAGGGGCTGGAGGAAATACTGAACTGTCACAAATTTAAACACAGGGACTGGAGGAAATACTGAACTGTCACAAATTTAAACACAAGGCCTGGAGGAAATACTGAACTGTCACAAATTTAAACAAAGGGCCTGGTGGGAAATACTGAACTGTCACAAATTTAAACACAGGTCCTGGAGGAAATACTGAACTGTCACAAATTTAAACACAGGTCCTGGAGGAAATACTGAACTGAAACAAATTTAAACACAGGTCCTGGAGGAAATACTGAACTGAAACAAATTTAAACACAAGGCCTGGAGGAAATACTGAACTGTCACAAATTTAAACACAAGGCCTGGAGGAAATACTGAACTGTCACAAATTTAAACACAGGGCCTGGAGGAAATACTGAACTGTCACAAATTTAAACACAGGTCCTGGAGGAAATACTGAACTGTCACAAATTTAAACACAGGTCCTGGAGGAAATACTGAACTGAAACAAATTTAAACACAAGGCCTGGAGGAAATACTGAACTGTCACAAATTTAAACACAAGGCCTGGAGGAAATACTGAACAGTCACAAATTTAAACACAGGTCCTGGAGGAAATACTGAACTGTCACAAATTTAAACACAAGGCCTGGAGGAAATACTGTATTGTCACAAATTTAAACACAAGGCCTGGAGGAAATACTGAACTGTCACAAATTTAAACACAGGTCCTGGAGGAAATACTGAACTGAAACAAATTTAAACACAGGTCCTGGAGGAAATACTGAACTGTCACAAATTTAAACAAAGGGCCTGGAGGGAATACTGTACTGTCGCAAATTTAAACACAGGGCCTGGAGGAAATACTGAACTGTCACAAATTTAAACAAAGGGCCTGGAGGGAATACTGTACTGTCACAAATTTAAACACAGGGCCTGGAGGAAATACTGAACTGTCTCAAATTTAAACACAGGGCCTGGAGGAAATACTGAACTGTCACAAATTTAAACACAAGGCCTGGAGGAAATACTGAACTGTAACAACTTTAAACACAAGGCCTGGAGTAAATACTGAACTGTCACAAATTTAAACACAGGGCCGGGAGGAAATACTGAACTGTCACAAATTTAAACACAAGGCCTGGAGTAAATACTGAACTGTCACAAATTTAAACACAGGGCCTGGAGGAAATACTGAACTGTCACAAATTTAAACACAGGGCCTGGAGGAAATACTGAACTGTCACAGATTTAAACACAAGGCCTGGAGGAAATACTGAACTGTAACAACTTTAAACACAAGGCCTGGAGTAAATACTGAACTGTCACAAATTTAAACACAGGGCCGGGAGGAAATACTGAACTGTCACAAATTTAAACACAGGGCCTGGAGGAAATACTGAACTGTCACAAATTTAAACACAAGGCCTGGAGGAAATACTGAACTGTAACAACTTTAAACACAAGGCCTGGAGTAAATACTGAACTGTCACAAATTTAAACACAAGGCCTGGAGGAAATACTGAACTGTCACAAATTTAAACACAAGGCCTGGAGGAAATACTGAACTGTCACAAATTTAAACACAGGGCCTGGAGGAAATACTGAACTGTCACAAATTTAAACACAAGGCCTAGAGGAAATACTGAACTGTCACAAATTTAAACACAGGTCCTGGAGGGAATACTGAACTGTAACAAATTTAAACACAAGGCCTGGAGGAAATACTGAACTGTCACAAATTTAAACACAAGGCCTGGAGTAAATACTGAACTGTAACAAATTTAAACACAAGGCCTGGAGTAAATACTGAACTGTCACAAAAATAAACACAAGGCCTGGAGGAAATACTGAACTATCACAAATTTAAACACAAGGCCTGGAGGAAATACTGAACTGTCACAAATTTAAACAAAGGGCCTGGAGGAAATACTGAACTGTAACAAATTTAAACACAAGGCCTGGAGGAAATACTGAACTATCACAAATTTAAACACAGGGCCTGGAGGAAATACTGAACTGTCACAAATTTAAACAAAGGGCCTGGAGGAAATACTGAACTGTCACAAATTTAAACACAAGGCCTGGAGGAAATACTGAACTGTCACAAATTTAAACAAAGGGCCTGGAGGGAAATACTGAACTGTCACAAATTTAAACACAGGGCCTGGAGGAAATACTGAACTGTCACAAATTTAAACACAAGGCCTGGAGGAAATACTGAACTGTCACAAATTTAAACAAAGGGCCTGGAGGGAAATACTGAACTGTCACAAATTTAAACACAGGGCCTGGAGGAAATACTGAACTGTCACAAATTTAAACACAAGGCCTGGAGGAAATACTGAACTGTCACAAATTTAAACACAGGGCCTGGAGTAAATACTGAACTGTCACAAATTTAAACACAAGGCCTGGAGGAAATACTGAACTGTCACCAATTTAAACACAGGGCCTGGAGGAAATACTGAACTGTCACAAATTTAAACACAGGGCCTGGAGGAAATACTGAACTGTCACAAATTTAAACACAAGGCCTGGAGGAAATACTGAACTGTCACAAATTTAAACACAGGTCCTGGAGGAAATACTGAACTGTAACAAATTTAAACACAAGGCCTGGAGGAAATACTGAACTGTCACAAATTTAAACACAGGGCCTGGAGGAAATACTGAACTGTCACAAATTTAAACACAGGGCCTGGAGGGAATACTGAACTGTCACAAATTTAAACACAGGGCCTGGAGGAAATACTGAACTGTCACAAATTTAAACACAGGTCCTGGAGGAAATACTGAACTGTCACAAATTTAAACACAAGGCCTGGAGGAAATACTGAACTGTAACAAATTTAAACACAAGGCCTGGAGGAAATACTGAACTGTCACAAATTTAAACACAGGGCCTGGAGGAAATACTGAACTGTCACAAATTTAAACACAGGGACTGGAGGAAATACTGAACTGTCACAAATTTAAACACAAGGCCTGGAGGAAATACTGAACTGTCACAAATTTAAACACAAGGCCTGGAGGAAATACTGAACTGTCACAAATTTAAACACAGGGCCTGGAGGAAATACTGAACTGTCACAAATTTAAACACAAGGCCTGGAGGAAATACTGAACTGTCACAAATTTAAACACAGGGGCTGGAGGAAATACTGAACTGTCACAAATTTAAACACAGGGACTGGAGGAAATACTGAACTGTCACAAATTTAAACACAAGGCCTGGAGGAAATACTGAACTGTCACAAATTTAAACAAAGGGCCTGGAGGGAATACTGAACTGTCACAAATTTATACACAGGTCCTGGAGGAAATACTGAACTGTCACAAATTTAAACACAGGTCCTGGAGGAAATACTGAACTGTCACAAATTTAAACACAGGGTCTGGAGGAAATACTGAACTGTCACAAATTTAAACACAAGGCCTGGAGGAAATACTGAACTGTCACAAATTTAAACACAAGGCCTGGAGGAAATACTGAACAGTCACAAATTTAAACACAAGGCCTGGAGGAAATACTGAACAGTCACAAATTTAAACACAGGTCCTGGAGGAAATACTGAACTGTCACAAATTTAAACACAAGGCCTGGAGGAAATACTGTATTGTCACAAATTTAAACACAAGGCCTGGAGGAAATACTGAACTGTCACAAATTTAAACACAGGTCCTGGAGGAAATACTGAACTGAAACAAATTTAAACACAGGTCCTGGAGGAAATACTGAACTGAAACAAATTTAAACACAAGGCCTGGAGGAAATACTGAACTGTCACAAATTTAAACACAGGTCCTGGAGGAAATACTGAACTGTCACAAATTTAAACACAGGTCCTGGAGGAAATACTGTACTGTCACAAATTTAAACACAAGGCCTGGAGGAAATACTGAACTGTCACAAATTTAAACACAAGGCCTGGAGGAAATACTGAACTGTCACAAATTTAAACACAGGTCCTGGAGGAAATACTGAACTGAAACAAATTTAAACACAAGGCCTGGAGGAAATACTGAACTGTCACAAATTTAAACACAAGGCCTGGAGGAAATACTGAACTGTCACAAATTTAAACACAGGTCCTGGAGGAAATACTGAACTGTCACAAATTTAAACACAAGGCCTGGAGGAAATACTGAACTGTCACAAATTTAAACACAGGGCCTGGAGGAAATACTGAACTGTCACAAATTTAAACACAAGGCCTGGAGGAAATACTGAACTGTCACAAATTTAAACACAGGTCCTGGAGGAAATACTGAACTGTCACAAATTTAAACACAGGTCCTGGAGGAAATACTGAACTGAAACAAATTTAAACACAAGGCCTGGAGGAAATACTGAACAGTCACAAATTTAAACACAAGGCCTGGAGGAAATACTGAACTGTCACAAATTTAAACACAGGTCCTGGAGGAAATACTGAACTGTCACAAATTTAAACACAAGGCCTGGAGGAAATACTGAACTGTCACAAATTTAAACACAGGGCCTGGAGGAAATACTGAACTCTCACAAATTTAAACACAAGGCCTGGAGGAAATACTGAACTGTCACAAATTTAAACACAAGGCCTGGAGGAAATACTGAACTGTCACAAATTTAAACACAGGGCCTGGAGTAAATACTGAACTGTCACAAATTTAAACACAAGGCCTGGAGTAAATACTGAATTGTCACAAATTTAAACACAAGGCCTGGAGGAAATACTGAACTGTCACAAATTTAAACACAAGGCCTGGAGGAAATACTGAACTGTCACAAATTTAAACACAGGGTCTGGAGTAAATACTGAACTGTCACAAATTTAAACACAAGGCCTGGAGGAAATACTGAACTGTCACAAATTTAAACACAGAGCCTGGAGGAAATACTGAACTGTCACAAATTTAAACACAGGTCCTGGAGGAAATACTGAACTGTCACAAATTTAAACACAAGGCCTGGAGGAAATACTGAACTGTCACAAATTTAAACACAAGGCCTGGAGGAAATACTGAACTGTCACAAATTTAAACACAAGGCCTGGAGGAAATACTGAACTGTCACAAATTTAAACACAAGGCCTGGAGGAAATACTGAACTGTCACAAATTTAAACACAGGGCCTGGAGGAAATACTGAACTGTCACAAATTTAAACACAGGTCCTGGAGGAAATACTGAACTGTCACAAATTTAAACACAAGGCCTGGAGGAAATACTGAACTGTCACAAATTTAAACACAAGGCCTGGAGGGAATACTGAACTGTCACAAATTTAAACACAGGGCCTGGAGGAAATACTGAACTGTCACAAATTTAAACACAGGTCCTGGAGGAAATACTGAACTGTCACAAATTTAAACACAAGGCCTGGAGGAAATACTGAACTGTCACAAATTTAAACACAGGGCCTGGAGGAAATACTGAACTGTTACAAATTTAAACACAAGGCCTGGAGGAAATACTGAACTGTCACAAATTTAAACACAGGGCCTGCAGTAAATACTGAACTGTCACAAATTTAAACACATGGCCTGGAGGAAATACTGAACTGTCACAAATTTAAACACAAGGCCTGGAGGAAATACTGAACTGTCACAAATTTAAACACAGGGCCTGGAGGAAATACTGAACTGTCACAAATTTAAACACAGGGCCTGGAGTAAATACTGAACTGTCACCAATTTAAACACAGGGCCTGGAGGGAAATACTGAACTGTCACAAATTTAAACACAAGGCCTGGAGTAAATACTGAACTGTCACAAATTTAAACACAAGGCCTGGAGGAAATACTGAACTGTCACAAATTTAAACACAAGGCCTGGAGTAAATACTGAACTATCACAAATTTAAACACAAGGCCTGGAGGAAATACTGAACTGTCACAAATTTAAACACAAGGCCTGGAGTAAATACTGAACTGTCACAAATTTAAACACAGGGCCGGGAGGAAATACTGAACTGTCACAAATTTAAACACAAGGCCTGGAGTAAATACTGAACTGTCACAAATTTAAACACAGGGCCTGGAGTAAATACTGAACTGTCACAAATTTAAACACAGGGCCTGGAGGAAATACTGAACTGTCACAGATTTAAACACAAGGCCTGGAGGAAATACTGAACTGTAACAACTTTAAACACAAGGCCTGGAGTAAATACTGAACTGTCACAAATTTAAACACAGGGCCGGGAGGAAATACTGAACTGTCACAAATTTAAACACAGGGCCTGGAGGAAATACTGAACTGTCACAAATTTAAACACAAGGCCTGGAGGAAATACTGAACTGTAACAACTTTAAACACAGGGCCTGGAGGAAATACTGAACTGCCACAAATTTAAACACAAGGCCTGGAGGAAATACTGAACTGTCACAAATTTAAACACAGTGCCTGGAGTAAATACTGAACTGTCACAAATTTAAACACAGTGCCTGGAGTAAATACTGAACTGTCACAAATTTAAACACAGGGCCGGGAGGAAATACTGAACTGTCACAAATTATTCACAGGGCCTGGAGGAAATACTGAACTGTCACAAATTTAAACACAAGGCCTGGAGGAAATACTGAACTGTCACAAATTTAAACACAGGGCCTGGAGGAAATACTGAACTGTCACAAATTTAAACACAAGGCCTGGAGGAAATACTGAACTGTCACAAATTTAAACACAGGTCCTGGAGGGAATACTGAACTGTAACAAATTTAAACACAAGGCCTGGAGGAAATACTGAACTGTCACAAATTTAAACACAAGGCCTGGAGTAAATACTGAACTGTTACAAATTTAAACACAGGGCCTGGAGGAAATACTGAACTGTCACAAAAATAAACACAAGGCCTGGAGGAAATACTGAACTGCCACAAATTTAAACAAAGGGCCTGGAGGAAATACTGAACTGTAACAAATTTAAACACAAGGCCTGGAGGAGATACTGAACTGTCACAAATTTAAACAAAGGGCCTGGAGGAAATACTGAACTGTAACAAATTTAAACACAAGGCCTGGCGGAAATACTGAACTATCACAAATTTAAACACTAGGCCTGGAGGAAATACTGAACTGTCACAAATTTAAACAAAGGGCCTGGAGGAAATACTGAACTGTAACAAATTTAAACACAAGGCCTGGAGGAAATACTGAACTATCACAAATTTAAACACAGGGCCTGGAGGAAATACTGAACTGTCACAAATTTAAACAAAGGGCCTGGAGGAAATACTGAACTGTCACAAATTTAAACACAAGGCCTGGAGGAGATACTGAACTGTCACAAATTTAAACAAAGGGCCTGGAGGGAAATACTGAACTGTCACAAATTTAAACACAGGGCCTGGAGGAAATACTGAACTGTCACAAATTTAAACACAAGGCCTGGAGGAAATACTGAACTGTCACAAATTTAAACAAAGGGCCTGGAGGGAAATACTGAACTGTCACAAATTTAAACACAGGGCCTGGAGGAAATACTGAACTGTCACAAATTTAAACACAAGGCCTGGAGGAAATACTGAACTGTCACAAATTTAAACACAGGTCCTGGAGGAAATACTGAACTGTAACAAATTTAAACACAAGGCCTGGAGGAAATACTGAACTGTCACAAATTTAAACACAGGGCCTGGAGGAAATACTGAACTGTCACAAATTTAAGCACAAGGCCTGGAGGAAATACTGAACTGTCACAAATTTAAACACAAGGCCTGGAGGAAATACTGAACTGTCACAAATTTAAACACAGGGGCTGGAGGAAATACTGAACTGTCACAAATTTAAACACAAGGCCTGGAGGGAATACTGAACTGTCACAAATTTAAACACAGGGGCTGGAGGAAATACTGAACTGTCACAAATTTAAACACAGGGCCTGGAGGAAATACTGAACTGTCACAAATTTAAAAACAAGGCCTGGAGGAAATACTGAACTGTCACAAATTTAAACACAAGGCCTGGAGGAAATACTGAACTGTCACAAATTTAAACACAGGGCCTGGAGGGAATACTGAACTGTCACAAATTTAAACACAGGGCCTGGAGGAAATACTGAACTGTCACAAATTTAAACACAGGGCCTGGAGGAAATACTGAACTGTCACAAATTTAAGCACAAGGCCTGGAGGAAATACTGAACTGTCACAAATTTAAACACAAGGCCTGGAGGAAATACTGAACTGTCACAAATTTAAACACAGGGGCTGGAGGAAATACTGAACTGTCACAAATTTAAACACAAGGCCTGGAGGGAATACTGAACTGTCACAAATTTAAACACAGGGGCTGGAGGAAATACTGAACTGTCACAAATTTAAACACAGGGCCTGGAGGAAATACTGAACTGTCACAAATTTAAAAACAAGGCCTGGAGGAAATACTGAACTGTCACAAATTTAAACACAAGGCCTGGAGGAAATACTGAACTGTCACAAATTTAAACACAGGGCCTGGAGGGAATACTGAACTGTCACAAATTTAAACACAGGGCCTGGAGGAAATACTGAACTGTCACAAATTTAAACACAGGTCCTGGAGGAAATACTGAACTGTCACAAATTTAAACACAAGGCCTGGAGGAAATACTGAACTGTCACAAATTTAAACACAGGGCCTGGAGGAAATACTGAACTGTCACAAATTTAAACACAGGGACTGGAGGAAATACTGAACTGTCACAAATTTAAACACAAGGCCTGGAGGAAATACTGAACTGTCACAAATTTAAACACAGGGCCTGGAGGAAATACTGAACTGTCACAAATTTAAGCACAAGGCCTGGAGGAAATACTGAACTGTCACAAATTTAAACACAAGGCCTGGAGGGAATACTGAACTGTCACAAATTTAAACACAGGGGCTGGAGGAAATACTGAACTGTCACAAATTTAAACACAGGGCCTGGAGGAAATACTGAACTGTCACAAATTTAAAAACAAGGCCTGGAGGAAATACTGAACTGTCACAAATTTAAACACAAGGCCTGGAGGAAATACTGAACTGTCACAAATTTAAACACAGGGCCTGGAGGAAATACTGAACTGTCACAAATTTAAACACAGGGCCTGGAGGAAATACTGAACTGTCACAAATTTAAACACAGGGCCTGGAGGGAATACTGAACTGTCACAAATTTAAACACAGGGCCTGGAGGAAATACTGAACTGTCACAAATTTAAACACAGGTCCTGGAGGAAATACTGAACTGTCACAAATTTAAACACAGGGACTGGAGGAAATACTGAACTGTCACAAATTTAAACACAAGGCCTGGAGGAAATACTGAACTGTCACAAATTTAAACACAAGGCCTGGAGGAAATACTGAACTGTCACAAATTTAAACACAGGGCCTGGAGGAAATACTGAACTGTCACAAATTTAAACACAAGGCCTGGAGGAAATACTGAACTGTCACAAATTTAAACACAGGGCCTGGAGGGAATACTGAACTGTCACAAATTTAAACACAGGGCCTGGAGGAAATACTGAACTGTCACAAATTTAAACACAGGTCCTGGAGGAAATACTGAACTGTCACAAATTTAAACACAGGGACTGGAGGAAATACTGAACTGTCACAAATTTAAACACAAGGCCTGGAGGAAATACTGAACTGTCACAAATTTAAACACAAGGCCTGGAGGAAATACTGAACTGTCACAAATTTAAACACAGGGCCTGGTGGAAATACTGAACTGTCACAAATTTAAACACAAGGCCTGGAGGAAATACTGAACTGTCACAAATTTAAACACAAGGCCTGGAGTAAATACTGAACTGTCACAAATTTAAACACAAGGCCTGGAGTAAATACTGAATTGTCACAAATTTAAACACAGGGTCTGGAGGAAATACTGAACTGTCACAAATTTAAACACAAGGCCTGGAGGAAATACTGAACTGTCACAAATTTAAACACTGGGACTGGAGGAAATACTGAACTGTCACAAATTTAAACACAGGGGCTGGAGGAAATACTGAACTGTCACAAATTTAAACACAGGGACTGGAGGAAATACTGAACTGTCACAAATTTAAACACAAGGCCTGGAGGAAATACTGAACTGTCACAAATTTAAACAAAGGGCCTGGTGGGAAATACTGAACTGTCACAAATTTAAACACAGGTCCTGGAGGAAATACTGAACTGTCACAAATTTAAACACAGGTCCTGGAGGAAATACTGAACTGAAACAAATTTAAACACAGGTCCTGGAGGAAATACTGAACTGAAACAAATTTAAACACAGGGCCTGGAGTAAATACTGAACTGTCACAAATTTAAACACAAGGCCTGGAGGAAATACTGAACTGTCACAAATTTAAACACAAGGCCTGGAGGAAATACTGAACTGTCACAAATTTAAACACAGGGCCTGGAGGAAATACTGAACTGTCACAAATTTAAACACAGGTCCTGGAGGAAATACTGAACTGTCACAAATTTAAACACAGGTCCTGGAGGAAATACTGAACTGAAACAAATTTAAACACAAGGCCTGGAGGAAATACTGAACTGTCACAAATTTAAACACAAGGCCTGGAGGAAATACTGAACAGTCACAAATTTAATCACAGGTCCTGGAGGAAATACTGAACTGTCACAAATTTAAACACAAGGCCTGGAGGAAATACTGTATTGTCACAAATTTAAACACAAGGCCTGGAGGAAATACTGAACTGTCACAAATTTAAACACAGGTCCTGGAGGAAATACTGAACTGAAACAAATTTAAACACAGGTCCTGGAGGAAATACTGAACTGTCACAAATTTAAACAAAGGGCCTGGAGGGAATACTGTACTGTCGCAAATTTAAACACAGGGCCTGGAGGAAATACTGAACTGTCACAAATTTAAACAAAGGGCCTGGAGGGAATACTGTACTGTCACAAATTTAAACACAGGGCCTGGAGGAAATACTGAACTGTCTCAAATTTAAACACAGGGCCTGGAGGAAATACTGAACTGTCACAAATTTAAACACAAGGCCTGGAGGAAATACTGAACTGTAACAACTTTAAACACAAGGCCTGGAGTAAATACTGAACTGTCACAAATTTAAACACAGGGCCGGGAGGAAATACTGAACTGTCACAAATTTAAACACAAGGCCTGGAGTAAATACTGAACTGTCACAAATTTAAACACAGGGCCTGGAGGAAATACTGAACTGTCACAAATTTAAACACAGGGCCTGGAGGAAATACTGAACTGTCACAGATTTAAACACAAGGCCTGGAGGAAATACTGAACTGTAACAACTTTAAACACAAGGCCTGGAGTAAATACTGAACTGTCACAAATTTAAACACAGGGCCGGGAGGAAATACTGAACTGTCACAAATTTAAACACAGGGCCTGGAGGAAATACTGAACTGTCACAAATTTAAACACAAGGCCTGGAGGAAATACTGAACTGTAACAACTTTAAACACAAGGCCTGGAGTAAATACTGAACTGTCACAAATTTAAACACTGGGACTGGAGGAAATACTGAACTGTCACAAATTTAAACACAGGGGCTGGAGGAAATACTGAACTGTCACAAATTTAAACACAGGGACTGGAGGAAATACTGAACTGTCACAAATTTAAACACAAGGCCTGGAGGAAATACTGAACTGTCACAAATTTAAACACAAGGCCTGGAGTAAATACTGAATTGTCACAAATTTAAACACAGGGTCTGGAGGAAATACTGAACTGTCACAAATTTAAACACAAGGCCTGGAGGAAATACTGAACTGTCACAAATTTAAACACTGGGACTGGAGGAAATACTGAACTGTCACAAATTTAAACACAAGGCCTGGAGGAAATACTGAACTGTCACAAATTTAAACACAGGGGCTGGAGGAAATACTGAACTGTCACAAATTTAAACACAGGGACTGGAGGAAATACTGAACTGTCACAAATTTAAACACAAGGCCTGGAGGAAATACTGAACTGTCACAAATTTAAACAAAGGGCCTGGTGGGAAATACTGAACTGTCACAAATTTAAACACAGGTCCTGGAGGAAATACTGAACTGTCACAAATTTAAACACAGGTCCTGGAGGAAATACTGAACTGAAACAAATTTAAACACAGGTCCTGGAGGAAATACTGAACTGAAACAAATTTAAACACAGGGCCTGGAGTAAATACTGAACTGTCACAAATTTAAACACAAGGCCTGGAGGAAATACTGAACTGTCACAAATATAAACACAAGGCCTGGAGGAAATACTGAACTGTCACAAATTTAAACACAGGGCCTGGAGGAAATACTGAACTGTCACAAATTTAAACACAGGTCCTGGAGGAAATACTGAACTGTCACAAATTTAAACACAGGTCCTGGAGGAAATACTGAACTGAAACAAATTTAAACACAAGGCCTGGAGGAAATACTGAACTGTCACAAATTTAAACACAAGGCCTGGAGGAAATACTGAACAGTCACAAATTTAAACACAGGTCCTGGAGGAAATACTGAACTGTCACAAATTTAAACACAAGGCCTGGAGGAAATACTGTATTGTCACAAATTTAAACACAAGGCCTGGAGGAAATACTGAACTGTCACAAATTTAAACACAGGTCCTGGAGGAAATACTGAACTGAAACAAATTTAAACACAGGTCCTGGAGGAAATACTGAACTGTCACAAATTTAAACAAAGGGCCTGGAGGGAATACTGTACTGTCGCAAATTTAAACACAGGGCCTGGAGGAAATACTGAACTGTCACAAATTTAAACAAAGGGCCTGGAGGGAATACTGTACTGTCACAAATTTAAACACAGGGCCTGGAGGAAATACTGAACTGTCTCAAATTTAAACACAGGGCCTGGAGGAAATACTGAACTGTCACAAATTTAAACACAAGGCCTGGAGGAAATACTGAACTGTAACAACTTTAAACACAAGGCCTGGAGTAAATACTGAACTGTCACAAATTTAAACACAGGGCCGGGAGGAAATACTGAACTGTCACAAATTTAAACACAAGGCCTGGAGTAAATACTGAACTGTCACAAATTTAAACACAGGGCCTGGAGGAAATACTGAACTGTCACAAATTTAAACACAGGGCCTGGAGGAAATACTGAACTGTCACAGATTTAAACACAAGGCCTGGAGGAAATACTGAACTGTAACAACTTTAAACACAAGGCCTGGAGTAAATACTGAACTGTCACAAATTTAAACACAGGGCCGGGAGGAAATACTGAACTGTCACAAATTTAAACACAGGGCCTGGAGGAAATACTGAACTGTCACAAATTTAAACACAAGGCCTGGAGGAAATACTGAACTGTAACAACTTTAAACACAAGGCCTGGAGTAAATACTGAACTGTCACAAATTTAAACACAAGGCCTGGAGGAAATACTGAACTGTCACAAATTTAAACACAAGGCCTGGAGGAAATACTGAACTGTCACAAATTTAAACACAGGGCCTGGAGGAAATACTGAACTGTCACAAATTTAAACACAAGGCCTAGAGGAAATACTGAACTGTCACAAATTTAAACACAGGTCCTGGAGGGAATACTGAATTGTAACAAATTTAAACACAAGGCCTGGAGGAAATACTGAACTGTCACAAATTTAAACACAAGGCCTGGAGTAAATACTGAACTGTAACAAATTTAAACACAAGGCCTGGAGTAAATACTGAACTGTCACAAAAATAAACACAAGGCCTGGAGGAAATACTGAACTATCACAAATTTAAACACAAGGCCTGGAGGAAATACTGAACTGTCACAAATTTAAACAAAGGGCCTGGAGGAAATACTGAACTGTAACAAATTTAAACACAAGGCCTGGAGGAAATACTGAACTATCACAAATTTAAACACAGGGCCTGGAGGAAATACTGAACTGTCACAAATTTAAACAAAGGGCCTGGAGGAAATACTGAACTGTCACAAATTTAAACACAAGGCCTGGAGGAAATACTGAACTGTCACAAATTTAAACACAGGGCCTGGAGGGAAATACTGAACTGTCACAAATTTAAACACAGGGCCTGGAGGAAATACTGAACTGTCACAAATTTAAACACAAGGCCTGGAGGAAATACTGAACTGTCACAAATTTAAACAAAGGGCCTGGAGGGAAATACTGAACTGTCACAAATTTAAACACAGGGCCTGGAGGAAATACTGAACTGTCACAAATTTAAACACAAGGCCTGGAGGAAATACTGAACTGTCACAAATTTAAACACAGGGCCTGGAGTAAATACTGAACTGTCACAAATTTAAACACAAGGCCTGGAGGAAATACTGAACTGTCACCAATTTAAACACAGGGCCTGGAGGAAATACTGAACTGTCACAAATTTAAACACAGGGCCTGGAGGAAATACTGAACTGTCACAAATTTAAACACAAGGCCTGGAGGAAATACTGAACTGTCACAAATTTAAACACAGGTCCTGGAGGAAATACTGAACTGTAACAAATTTAAACACAAGGCCTGGAGGAAATACTGAACTGTCGCAAATTTAAACACAGGGCCTGGAGGAAATACTGAACTGTCACAAATTTAAACACAGGGCCTGGAGGGAATACTGAACTGTCACAAATTTAAACACAGGGCCTGGAGGAAATACTGAACTGTCACAAATTTAAACACAGGTCCTGGAGGAAATACTGAACTGTCACAAATTTAAACACAAGGCCTGGAGGAAATACTGAACTGTAACAAATTTAAACACAAGGCCTGGAGGAAATACTGAACTGTCACAAATTTAAACACAGGGCCTGGAGGAAATACTGAACTGTCACAAATTTAAACACAGGGACTGGAGGAAATACTGAACTGTCACAAATTTAAACACAAGGCCTGGAGGAAATACTGAACTGTCACAAATTTAAACACAAGGCCTGGAGGAAATACTGAACTGTCACAAATTTAAACACAGGGCCTGGAGGAAATACTGAACTGTCACAAATTTAAACACAAGGCCTGGAGGAAATACTGAACTGTCACAAATTTAAACACAGGGGCTGGAGGAAATACTGAACTGTCACAAATTTAAACACAGGGACTGGAGGAAATACTGAACTGTCACAAATTTAAACACAAGGCCTGGAGGAAATACTGAACTGTCACAAATTTAAACAAAGGGCCTGGAGGGAATACTGAACTGTCACAAATTTATACACAGGTCCTGGAGGAAATACTGAACTGTCACAAATTTAAACACAGGTCCTGGAGGAAATACTGAACTGTCACAAATTTAAACACAGGGTCTGGAGGAAATACTGAACTGTCACAAATTTAAACACAAGGCCTGGAGGAAATACTGAACTGTCACAAATTTAAACACAAGGCCTGGAGGAAATACTGAACAGTCACAAATTTAAACACAAGGCCTGGAGGAAATACTGAACAGTCACAAATTTAAACACAGGTCCTGGAGGAAATACTGAACTGTCACAAATTTAAACACAAGGCCTGGAGGAAATACTGTATTGTCACAAATTTAAACACAAGGCCTGGAGGAAATACTGAACTGTCACAAATTTAAACACAGGTCCTGGAGGAAATACTGAACTGAAACAAATTTAAACACAGGTCCTGGAGGAAATACTGAACTGAAACAAATTTAAACACAAGGCCTGGAGGAAATACTGAACTGTCACAAATTTAAACACAGGTCCTGGAGGAAATACTGAACTGTCACAAATTTAAACACAGGTCCTGGAGGAAATACTGTACTGTCACAAATTTAAACACAAGGCCTGGAGGAAATACTGAACTGTCACAAATTTAAACACAAGGCCTGGAGGAAATACTGAACTGTCACAAATTTAAACACAGGTCCTGGAGGAAATACTGAACTGAAACAAATTTAAACACAAGGCCTGGAGGAAATACTGAACTGTCACAAATTTAAACACAAGGCCTGGAGGAAATACTGAACTGTCACAAATTTAAACACAGGTCCTGGAGGAAATACTGAACTGTCACAAATTTAAACACAAGGCCTGGAGGAAATACTGAACTGTCACAAATTTAAACACAGGGCCTGGAGGAAATACTGAACTGTCACAAATTTAAACACAAGGCCTGGAGGAAATACTGAACTGTCACAAATTTAAACACAGGTCCTGGAGGAAATACTGAACTGTCACAAATTTAAACACAGGTCCTGGAGGAAATACTGAACTGAAACAAATTTAAACACAAGGCCTGGAGGAAATACTGAACAGTCACAAATTTAAACACAAGGCCTGGAGGAAATACTGAACTGTCACAAATTTAAACACAGGTCCTGGAGGAAATACTGAACTGTCACAAATTTAAACACAAGGCCTGGAGGAAATACTGAACTGTCACAAATTTAAACACAGGGCCTGGAGGAAATACTGAACTCTCACAAATTTAAACACAAGGCCTGGAGGAAATACTGAACTGTCACAAATTTAAACACAAGGCCTGGAGGAAATACTGAACTGTCACAAATTTAAACACAGGGCCTGGAGTAAATACTGAACTGTCACAAATTTAAACACAAGGCCTGGAGTAAATACTGAATTGTCACAAATTTAAACACAAGGCCTGGAGGAAATACTGAACTGTCACAAATTTAAACACAAGGCCTGGAGGAAATACTGAACTGTCACAAATTTAAACACAGGGTCTGGAGTAAATACTGAACTGTCACAAATTTAAACACAAGGCCTGGAGGAAATACTGAACTGTCACAAATTTAAACACAGAGCCTGGAGGAAATACTGAACTGTCACAAATTTAAACACAGGTCCTGGAGGAAATACTGAACTGTCACAAATTTAAACACAAGGCCTGGAGGAAATACTGAACTGTCACAAATTTAAACACAAGGCCTGGAGGAAATACTGAACTGTCACAAATTTAAACACAAGGCCTGGAGGAAATACTGAACAGTCACAAATTTAAACACAAGGCCTGGAGGAAATACTGAACTGTCACAAATTTAAACACAGGGCCTGGAGGAAATACTGAACTGTCACAAATTTAAACACAGGTCCTGGAGGAAATACTGAACTGTCACAAATTTAAACACAAGGCCTGGAGGAAATACTGAACTGTCACAAATTTAAACACAAGGCCTGGAGGGAATACTGAACTGTCACAAATTTAAACACAGGGCCTGGAGGAAATACTGAACTGTCACAAATTTAAACACAGGTCCTGGAGGAAATACTGAACTGTCACAAATTTAAACACAAGGCCTGGAGGAAATACTGAACTGTCACAAATTTAAACACAGGGCCTGGAGGAAATACTGAACTGTTACAAATTTAAACACAAGGCCTGGAGGAAATACTGAACTGTCACAAATTTAAACACAGGGCCTGCAGTAAATACTGAACTGTCACAAATTTAAACACATGGCCTGGAGGAAATACTGAACTGTCACAAATTTAAACACAAGGCCTGGAGGAAATACTGAACTGTCACAAATTTAAACACAGGGCCTGGAGGAAATACTGAACTGTCACAAATTTAAACACAGGGCCTGGAGTAAATACTGAACTGTCACAAATTTAAACACAAGGCCTGGAGTAAATACTGAACTGTCACAAATTTAAACACAAGGCCTGGAGGAAATACTGAACTGTCACAAATTTAAACACAAGGCCTGGAGTAAATACTGAACTATCACAAATTTAAACACAAGGCCTGGAGGAAATACTGAACTGTCACAAATTTAAACACAAGGCCTGGAGGAAATACTGAACTGTCACAAATTTAAACACAGGGCCTGGAGTAAATACTGAACTGTCACCAATTTAAACACAGGGCCTGGAGGGAAATACTGAACTGTCACAAATTTAAACACAAGGCCTGGAGTAAATACTGAACTGTCACAAATTTAAACACAAGGCCTGGAGGAAATACTGAACTGTCACAAATTTAAACACAAGGCCTGGAGGGAAATACTGAACTGTCACAAATTTAAACACAAGGCCTGGAGGGAAATACTGAACTGTCACAAATTTAAACACAAGGCCTGGAGGAAATACTGAACTGTCACAAATTTAAACACAGAGCCTGGAGGGAATACTGAACTGTCACAAATTTAAACACAAGGCCTGGAGGGAAATACTGAACTGTCACAAATTTAAACACAAGGCCTGGAGGAAATACTGAACTGTCACAAATTTAAACACAGGGCCTGGAGGAAATACTGAACTGTCACAAATTTAAACACAAGGCCTGGAGGGAAATACTGAACTGTCACAAATTTAAACACAAGGCCTGGAGGAAATACTGAACTGTCACAAATTTAAACACAAGGCCTGGAGGGAATACTGAACTGTCACAAATTTAAACACAAGGCCTGGAGGGAAATACTGAACTGTCACAAATTTAAACACAGGGCCTGGAGGAAATACTGAACTGTCACAAATTTAAACACAAGGCCTGGAGGAAATACTGAACTGTCACAAATTTAAACACAGGTCCTGGAGGAAATACTGAACTGTCACAAATTTAAACACAGGTCCTGGAGGAAATACTGAACTGAAACAAATTTAAACACAAGGCCTGGAGGAAATACTGAACTGTCACAAATTTAAACACAAGGCCTGGAGGAAATACTGAACTGTCACAAATTTAAACACAGGGCCTGGAGGAAATACTGAACTGTCACAAATTTAAACACAGGGTCTGGAGGAAATACTGAACTGTCACAAATTTAAACACAAGGCCTGGAGGAAATACTGAACTGTCACAAATTTAAACACAAGGCCTGGAGGAAATACTGAACTGTCACAAATTTAAACACAGGGCCTGGAGGAAATACTGAACTGTCACAAATTTAAACACAAGGCCTGGAGGAAATACTGAACTGTCACAAATTTAAACACAGGGACTGGAGGAAATACTGAACTGTCACAAATTTAAACACAGGTCCTGGAGGAAATACTGAACTGTCACAAATTTAAACACAAGGCCTGGAGGAAATACTGAACTGTCACAAATTTAAACACAGGGCCTGGAGGAAATACTGAACTGTCACAAATTTAAACACAAGGCCTGGAGGAAATACTGAACTGTCACAAATTTAAACACAGGGGCTGGAGGAAATACTGAACTGTCACAAATTTAAACACAAGGCCTGGAGGAAATACTGAACTGTCACAAATTTAAACACAGGGCCTGGAGGAAATACTGAACTGTCACAAATTTAAACACAGGTCCTGGAGGAAATACTGAACTGTCACAAATTTAAACACAAGGCCTGGAGGAAATACTGAACTGTCACAAATTTAAACACAGGGCCTGGAGGAAATACTGAACTGTTACAAATTTAAACACAAGGCCTGGAGGAAATACTGAACTGTCACAAATTTAAACACAGGGCCTGCAGTAAATACTGAACTGTCACAAATTTAAACACATGGCCTGGAGGAAATACTGAACTGTCACAAATTTAAACACAAGGCCTGGAGGAAATACTGAACTGTCACAAATTTAAACACAGGGCCTGGAGGAAATACTGAACTGTCACAAATTTAAACACAGGGCCTGGAGTAAATACTGAACTGTCACCAATTTAAACACAGGGCCTGGAGGGAAATACTGAACTGTCACAAATTTAAACACAAGGCCTGGAGGAAATACTGAACTGTCACAAATTTAAACAAAGGGCCTGGAGGGAATACTGAACTGTCACAAATTTAAACACAAGGCCTGGAGTAAATACTGAACTGTCACAAATTTAAACACAAGGCCTGGAGGGAAATACTGAACTGTCACAAATTTAAACACAAGGCCTGGAGGAAATACTGAACTGTCACAAATTTAAACACAAGGCCTGGAGGAAATACTGAACTGTCACAAATTTAAACACAAGGCCTGGAGGAAATACTGAACTGTCACAAATTTAAACACAAGGCCTGGAGGAAATACTGAACTGTCACAAATTTAAACACAGGGCCTGGAGGAAATACTGAACTGTCACAAATTTAAACACAAGGCCTGGAGGAAATACTGAACTGTCACAAATTTAAACACAAGGCCTGGAGTAAATACTGAACTGTCACAAATTTAAACACAAGGCCTGGAGGAAATACTGAACTGTCACAAATTTAAACACAAGGCCTGGAGGAAATACTGAACTGTCACAAATTTAAACACAAGGCCTGGAGGAAATACTGAACTGTCACAAATTTAAACACAAGGCCTGGAGTAAATACTGAACTGTCACAAATTTAAACACAAGGCCTGGAGGAAATACTGAACTGTCACAAATTTAAACACAAGGCCTGGAGTAAATACTGAACTGTCACAAATTTAAACACAAGGCCTGGAGGAAATACTGAACTGTCACAAATTTAAACACAAGGCCTGGAGTAAATACTGAACTGTCACAAATTTAAACACAAGGCCTGGAGGAAATACTGAACTGTCACAAATTTAAACACAGGGCCTGGAGTAAATACTGAACTGTCACAAATTTAAACACAGGGCCTGGAGGGAAATACTGAACTGTCACAAATTTAAACACAAGGCCTGGAGTAAATACTGAACTGTCACAAATTTAAACACAAGGCCTGGAGGAAATACTGAACTGTCACAAATTTAAACACAAGGCCTGGAGGGAAATACTGAACTGTCACAAATTTAAACACAAGGCCTGGAGGGAAATACTGAACTGTCACAAATTTAAACACAAGGCCTGGAGGAAATACTGAACTGTCACAAATTTAAACACAGAGCCTGGAGGGAATACTGAACTGTCACAAATTTAAACACAAGGCCTGGAGGGAAATACTGAACTGTCACAAATTTAAACACAAGGCCTGGAGGAAATACTGAACTGTCACAAATTTAAACACAGGGCCTGGAGGAAATACTGAACTGTCACAAATTTAAACACAAGGCCTGGAGGGAAATACTGAACTGTCACAAATTTAAACACAAGGCCTGGAGGAAATACTGAACTGTCACAAATTTAAACACAAGGCCTGGAGGGAATACTGAACTGTCACAAATTTAAACACAAGGCCTGGAGGGAAATACTGAACTGTCACAAATTTAAACACAGGGCCTGGAGGAAATACTGAACTGTCACAAATTTAAACACAAGGCCTGGAGGGAAATACTGAACTGTCACAAATTTAAACACAGGGCCTGGAGGAAATACTGAACAGTCACAAATTTAAACACAGGGCCTGGAGGGAATACTGAATGGTCACAAATTTAAACACAAGACCTGGAGGAAATACTGAACTGTCACAAATTTAAACACAGGTCCTGGAGGAAATACTGAACTGTCACAAATTTAAACACAAGGCCTGGAGGAAATACTGAACTGTCACAAATTTAAACACAGGGCCTGGAGGAAATACTGAACTGTCACAAATTTAAACACAAGGCCTGGAGGAAATACTGAACTGTCACAAATTTAAACACAGGTCCTGGAGGAAATACTGAACTGTCACAAATTTAAACACAGGTCCTGGAGGAAATACTGAACTGAAACAAATTTAAACACAAGGCCTGGAGGAAATACTGAACTGTCACAAATTTAAACACAAGGCCTGGAGGAAATACTGAACTGTCACAAATTTAAACACAAGGCCTGGAGGAAATACTGAACTGTCACAAATTTAAACACAGGGCCTGGAGGAAATACTGAACTGTCACAAATTTAAACACAAGGCCTGGAGGAAATACTGAACTGTCACAAATTTAAACACAAGGCCTGGAGGGAAATACTGAACTGTCACAAATTTAAACACAAGGCCTGGAGGAAATACTGAACTGTCACAAATTTAAACACAGGGCCTGGAGGAAATACTGAACTGTCACAAATTTAAACACAAGGCCTGGAGGAAATACTGAACTGTCACAAATTTAAACACAAGGCCTGCAGGAAATACTGAACTGTCACTACTTTAAACATAGGGCCTGGAGGAAATACTGAACTGTCACAACTTTAAACACAGGGCCTGGAGGAAATACTGAACTGTCACAAATTTAAACACAAGGCCTGGAGGAAATACTGAACTGTCACTAATTTAAACACAAGGCCTGGAGGAAATACTGAACTGTCACAAATTTAAACACAAGGCCTGGAGGAAATACTGAACTGTCACAATTTTAAACACAGGGTCTGGAGGAAATACTGAACTGTCACTAATTTAAACACAAGGCCTGGAGGAAACACTAATCTCTCACAAATTTAAACACAGGGCCTGGAGGAAATACTGAACTGTCACAAATTTAAACACAAGGCCTGGAGGAAATACTGAACTGTCACAAATTTAAACACAAGGTCTGGAGGAAATACTGAACTGTCACTAATTTAAACACAAGGCCTGGAGGAAACACTAAACTCTCACAAATTTAAACACAGGGCCTGGAGGAAATACTGAACTGTCACAAATTTAAACACATGGCCTGGAGGAAATACTGAACTGTCACTAATTTAAACACAAGGCCTGGAGGAAACACTAAACTCTCACAAATTTAAACACAGGGCCTGGAGGAAATACTGAACTGTCACAAATTTAAACACAAGGCCTGGAGGAAATACTGAACTGTCACAAATTTAAACACAAGGCCTGGAGGAAATACTGAACAGTCACAAATTTAAACACAAGGCCTGGAGGAAATACTGAACTGTCACAAATTTAAACACAAGGCCTGGAGGAAATACTGAACTGTCACTAATTTAAACACAAGGCCTGGAGGAAACACTAAACTCTCACAAATTTAAACACAAGGCCTGGAGGAAATACTGAACTGTCACTAATTTAAACACAAGGCCTGGAGGAAACACTAAACTCTCACAAATTTAAACACAGGGCCTGGAGGAAATACTGAACTGTCACAAATTTAAACACAAGGCCTGGAGGAAATACTGAACTGTCACAAATTTAAACACAGGGGCTGGAGGAAATACTGAACTGTCACAACTTTAAACACAGGGCCTGGAGGAAATACTGAACTGTCACAAATTTAAACACAAGGCCTGGAGGAAATACTGAACTGTCACAAATTTAAACACAAGGCCTGGAGGAAATACTGAACTGTCACAAATTTAAACACAGGGCCTGGAGGAAATACTGAACTGTCACAAATTTAAACACAGGGCCTGGAGGAAATACTGAACTGTCACAAATTTAAACACAGGTCCTGGAGGAAATACTGAACTGTCACAAATTTAAACACAAGGCCTGGAGGAAATACTGAACTGTCACAAATTTAAACACAGGGCCTGGAGGAAATACTGAACTGTTACAAATTTAAACACAAGGCCTGGAGGAATACTGAACTGTCACAAATTTAAACACAGGGCCTGCAGTAAATACTGAACTGTCACAAATTTAAACACATGGCCTGGAGGAAATACTGAACTGTCACAAATTTAAACACAAGGCCTGGAGGAAATACTGAACTGTCACAAATTTAAACACAGGGCCTGGAGTAAATACTGAACTGTCACCAATTTAAACACAGGGCCTGGAGGGAAATACTGAACTGTCACAAATTTAAACACAAGGCCTGGAGGAAATACTGAACTGTCACAAATTTAAACACAAGGCCTGGAGGAAATACTGAACTGTCACAAATTTAAACACAGGGCCTGGAGTAAATACTGAACTGTCACCAATTTAAACACAGGGCCTGGAGGGAAATACTGAACTGTCACAAATTTAAACACAAGGCCTGGAGTAAATACTGAACTGTCACAAATTTAAACACAAGGCCTGGAGGAAATACTGAACTGTCACAAATTTAAACACAAGGCCTGGAGTAAATACTGAACTGTCACAAATTTAAACACAAGGCCTGGAGGAAATACTGAACTGTCACAAATTTAAACACAGGGCCTGGAGTAAATACTGAACTGTCACCAATTTAAACACAGGGCCTGGAGGGAAATACTGAACTGTCACAAATTTAAACACAAGGCCTGGAGTAAATACTGAACTGTCACAAATTTAAACACAAGGCCTGGAGGAAATACTGAACTGTCACAAATTTAAACACAAGGCCTGGAGGGAAATACTGAACTGTCACAAATTTAAACACAAGGCCTGGAGGGAAATACTGAACTGTCACAAATTTAAACACAAGGCCTGGAGGAAATACTGAACTGTCACAAATTTAAACACAGAGCCTGGAGGGAATACTGAACTGTCACAAATTTAAACACAAGGCCTGGAGGGAAATACTGAACTGTCACAAATTTAAACACAAGGCCTGGAGGAAATACTGAACTGTCACAAATTTAAACACAGGGCCTGGAGGAAATACTGAACTGTCACAAATTTAAACACAAGGCCTGGAGGGAAATACTGAACTGTCACAAATTTAAACACAAGGCCTGGAGGAAATACTGAACTGTCACAAATTTAAACACAAGGCCTGGAGGGAATACTGAACTGTCACAAATTTAAACACAAGGCCTGGAGGGAAATACTGAACTGTCACAAATTTAAACACAGGGCCTGGAGGAAATACTGAACTGTCACAAATTTAAACACAAGGCCTGGAGGGAAATACTGAACTGTCACAAATTTAAACACAGGGCCTGGAGGAAATACTGAACAGTCACAAATTTAAACACAGGGCCTGGAGGAAATACTGAACAGTCACAAATTTAAACACAAGGCCTGGAGGAAATACTGAACTGTCACAAATTTAAACACAGGTCCTGGAGGAAATACTGAACTGTCACAAATTTAAACACAAGGCCTGGAGGAAATACTGAACTGTCACAAATTTAAACACAGGGCCTGGAGGAAATACTGAACTGTCACAAATTTAAACACAAGGCCTGGAGGAAATACTGAACTGTCACAAATTTAAACACAGGTCCTGGAGGAAATACTGAACTGTCACAAATTTAAACACAGGGCCTGGAGGAAATACTGAACTGTCACATATTTAAACACAGGGCCTGGAGTAAATACTGAACTGTCACAAATTTAAACACAAGGCCTGGAGGGAAATACTGAACTGTCACAAATTTAAACACAGGGTCTGGAGGAAATACTGAACTGTCACAAATTTAAACACAAGGCCTGGAGGAAATACTGAACTGTCACAAATTTAAACACAGGTCCTGGAGGAAATACTGAACTGAAACAAATTTAAACACAAGGCCTGGAGGAAATACTGAACTGTCACAAATTTAAACACAAGGCCTGGAGGAAATACTGAACTGTCACAAATTTAAACACAGGGCCTGGAGGAAATACTGAACTGTCACAAATTTAAACACAGGGTCTGGAGGAAATACTGAACTGTCACAAATTTAAACACAAGGCCTGGAGGAAATACTGAACTGTCACAAATTTAAACACAGGGACTGGAGGAAATACTGAACTGTCACAAATTTAAACACAGGTCCTGGAGGAAATACTGAACTGTCACAAATTTAAACACAAGGCCTGGAGGAAATACTGAACTGTCACAAATTTAAACACAAGGCCTGGAGGAAATACTGAACTGTCACAAATTTAAACACAGGGGCTGGAGGAAATACTGAACTGTCACAAATTTAAACACAAGGCCTGGAGGAAATACTGAACTGTCACAAATTTAAACACAGGGCCTGGAGGAAATACTGAACTGTCACAAATTTAAACACAGGTCCTGGAGGAAATACTGAACTGTCACAAATTTAAACACAAGGCCTGGAGGAAATACTGAACTGTCACAAATTTAAACACAGGGCCTGGAGGAAATACTGAACTGTTACAAATTTAAACACAAGGCCTGGAGGAAATACTGAACTGTCACAAATTTAAACACAGGGCCTGCAGTAAATACTGAACTGTCACAAATTTAAACACATGGCCTGGAGGAAATACTGAACTGTCACAAATTTAAACACAAGGCCTGGAGGAAATACTGAACTGTCACAAATTTAAACACAGGGCCTGGAGGAAATACTGAACTGTCACAAATTTAAACACAGGGCCTGGAGTAAATACTGAACTGTCACGAATTTAAACACAGGGCCTGGAGGGAAATACTGAACTGTCACAAATTTAAACACAAGGCCTGGAGTAAATACTGAACTGTCACAAATTTAAACACAAGGCCTGGAGGAAATACTGAACTGTCACAAATTTAAACACAAGGCCTGGAGTAAATACTGAACTGTCACAAATTTAAACACAAGGCCTGGAGGAAATACTGAACTGTCACAAATTTAAACACAGGGCCTGGAGTAAATACTGAACTGTCACCAATTTAAACACAGGGCCTGGAGGGAAATACTGAACTGTCACAAATTTAAACACAAGGCCTGGAGTAAATACTGAACTGTCACAAATTTAAACACAAGGCCTGGAGGAAATACTGAACTGTCACAAATTTAAACACAAGGCCTGGAGGGAAATACTGAACTGTCACAAATTTAAACACAAGGCCTGGAGGGAAATACTGAACTGTCACAAATTTAAACACAAGGCCTGGAGGAAATACTGAACTGTCACAAATTTAAACACAGAGCCTGGAGGGAATACTGAACTGTCACAAATTTAAACACAAGGCCTGGAGGGAAATACTGAACTGTCACAAATTTAAACACAAGGCCTGGAGGAAATACTGAACTGTCACAAATTTAAACACAGGGCCTGGAGGAAATACTGAACTGTCACAAATTTAAACACAAGGCCTGGAGTAAATACTGAACTGTCACAAATTTAAACACAGGGCCTGGAGGGAAATACTGAACTGTCACAAATTTAAACACAAGGCCTGGAGGAAGTACTGAACTGTCACAAATTTAAACACAAGGCCTGGAGGGAATACTGAACTGTCACAAATTTAAACACAAGGCCTGGAGGGAAATACTGAACTGTCACAAATTTAAACACAGGGCCTGGAGGAAATACTGAACTGTCACAAATTTAAACACAAGGCCTGGAGGGAAATACTGAACTGTCACAAATTTAAACACAGGGCCTGGAGGGAATACTGAACTGTCACAAATTTAAACACAGGGCCTGGAGGGAATACTGAATGGTCACAAATTTAAACACAAGACCTGGAGGAAATACTGAACAGTCACAAATTTAAACACAGGGCCTGCAGTAAATACTGAACGGTCACAAATTTAAACACAAGGCCTGGAGGAAATACTGAACAGTCACAAATTTAAACACAGGGCCTGGAGGGAATACTGAATGGTCACAAATTTAAACACAAGACCTGGAGGAAATACTGAACTGTCACAAATTTAAACACAGGTCCTGGAGGAAATACTGAACTGTCACAAATTTAAACACAAGGCCTGGAGGAAATACTGAACTGTCACAAATTTAAACACAGGGCCTGGAGGAAATACTGAACTGTCACAAATTTAAACACAAGGCCTGGAGGAAATACTGAACTGTCACAAATTTAAACACAGGTCCTGGAGGAAATACTGAACTGTCACAAATTTAAACACAGGTCCTGGAGGAAATACTGAACTGAAACAAATTTAAACACAAGGCCTGGAGGAAATACTGAACTGTCACAAATTTAAACACAAGGCCTGGAGGAAATACTGAACTGTCACAAATTTAAACACAGGTCCTGGAGGAAATACTGAACTGTCACAAATTTAAACACAAGGCCTGGAGGAAATACTGAACTGTCACAAATTTAAACACAGGGCCTGGAGGAAATACTGAACTGTCACAAATTTAAACACAAGGCCTGGAGGAAATACTGAACTGTCACAAATTTAAACACAGGGGCTGGAGGAAATACTGAACTGTCACAAATTTAAACACAAGGCCTGGAGGAAATACTGAACTGTCACAAATTTAAACACAGGGCCTGGAGTAAATACTGAACTGTCACAAATTTAAACACAGGGCCTGGAGTAAATACTGAACTGTCACAAATTTAAACACAAGGCCTGGAGGGAAATACTGAACTGTCACAAATTTAAACACAAGGCCTGGAGGAAATACTGAACTGTCACAAATTTAAACACAAGGCCTGGAGGGAAATACTGAACTGTCACAAATTTAAACACAAGGCCTGGAGGAAATACTGAACTGTCACAAATTTAAACACAGGGCCTGGAGGAAATACTGAACTGTCACAAATTTAAACACAAGGCCTGGAGGAAATACTGAACTGTCACAAATTTAAACACAAGGCCTGCAGGAAATACTGAACTGTCACTACTTTAAACATAGGGCCTGGAGGAAATACTGAACTGTCACAACTTTAAACACAGGGCCTGGAGGAAATACTGAACTGTCACAAATTTAAACACAAGGCCTGGAGGAAATACTGAACTGTCACTAATTTAAACACAAGGCCTGGAGGAAATACTGAACTGTCACAAATTTAAACACAAGGCCTGGAGGAAATACTGAACTGTCACAATTTTAAACACAGGGTCTGGGGGAAATACTGAACTGTCACAAATTTAAACACAGGGCCTGGAGGAAATACTGAACTGTCACAATTTTAAACACAGGGTCTGGGGGAAATACTGAACTGTCACAAATTTAAACACAGTGCCTGGAGGAAATACTGAACTGTCACTAATTTAAACACAAGGCCTGGAGGAAACACTAAACTCTCACAAATTTAAACACAGGGCCTGGAGGAAATACTGAACTGTCACAAATTTAAACACAAGGCCTGGAGGAAATACTGAACTGTCACAAATTTAAACACAAGGCCTGGAGGAAATACTGAACAGTCACAAATTTAAACACAGGGCCTGGAGGAAATACTGAACTGTCACAAATTTAAACACAAGCCTGGAGGAAATACTGAACTGTCACTAATTTAAACACAAGGCCTGGAGGAAACACTAAACTCTCACAAATTTAAACACAAGGCCTGGAGGAAATACTGAACTGTCACTAATTTAAACACAAGGCCTGGAGGAAACACTAAACTCTCACAAATTTAAACACAGGGCCTGGAGGAAATACTGAACTGTCACAAATTTAAACACAAGGCCTGGAGGAAATACTGAACTGTCACAAATTTAAACACAAGGCCTGGAGGAAATACTGAACAGTCACAAATTTAAACACAAGGCCTGGAGGAAATACTGAACTGTCACAAATTTAAACACAAGGCCTGGAGGAAATACTGAACTGTCACTAATTTAAACACAAGGCCTGGAGGAAACACTAAACTCTCACAAATTTAAACACAAGGCCTGGAGGAAATACTGAACTGTCACAAATTTAAACAAAGGGCCTGGAGGGAAATACTGAACTGTCACAAATTTAAACACAGGGCCTGGAGGAAATACTGAACTGTCACAAATTTAAACACAAGGCCTGGAGGAAACACTAAACTCTCACAAATTTAAACACAGGGCCTGGAGGAAATACTGAACTGTCACAAATTTAAACACAGGGCCTGGAGGAAATACTGAACTGTCACAAATTTAAACACAAGGCCTGGAGGAAATACTGAACTGTCACAAATTTAAACACAAGGCCTGGAGGAAATACTGAACTGTCACAAATTTAAACACAAGGCCTGGAGGAAATACTGAACTGTCACTAATTTAAACACAAGGCCTGGAGGAAATACTAACCTCTCACAAATTTAAACACAAGGCCTGGAGGAAATACTGAACAGTCACAAATTTAAACACAAGGCCTGGAGGAAATACTGAACTCTCACAAATTTAAACACAGGGCCTGGAGGAAATACTGAACTGTCACAAATTTAAACACAAGGCCTGGAGGAAATACTGAACTCTCACAAATTTAAACACAGGGCCTGGAGGAAATACTGAACTGTCACAAATTTAAACACAAGGCCTGGAGGAAATACTGAACTCTCACAAATTTAAACACAAGGCCTGGAGGAAATACTGAACTGTCACAAATTTAAACACAAGGCCTGGAGGAAATACTGAACTGTCACAAATTTAAACACAGGGCCTGGAGGAAATACTGAACTGTCACAAATTTAAACACAAGGCCTGGAGGAAATACTGAACTCTCACAAATTTAAACACAAGGCCTGGAGGAAATACTGAACTGTCACAAATTTAAACACAAGGCCTGGAGGAAATACTGAACTGTCACAAATTTAAACACAGGGCCTGGAGGAAATACTGAACTCTCACAAATTTAAACACAAGGCCTGGAGGAAATACTGAACTGTCACAAATTTAAACACAGGGCCTGGAGGAAATACTGAACTGTCACAAATTTAAACACAGGGCCTGGAGGAAATACTGAACTCTCACAAATTTAAACACAGGGCCTGGAGGAAATACTGAACTGTCACAAATTTAAACACAAGGCCTGGAGGAAATACTGAACTCTCACAAATTTAAACACAAGGCCTGGAGGGAATACTGAACTGTCACAAATTTAAACACAAGGCCTGGAGGAAATACTGAACTGTCACAAATTTAAACACAGGGCCTGGAGGAAATACTGAACTCTCACAAATTTAAACACAAGGCCTGGAGGAAATACTGAACTCTCACAAATTTAAACACAAGGCCTGGAGGGAATACTGAACTGTCACAAATTTAAACACAGGGCCTGGAGGAAATACTGAACTGTCACAAATTTAAACACAGGGCCTGGAGGAAATACTGAACTGTCACAAATTTAAACACAAGGCATGGAGTAAATACTGAACTGTAACAAATTTAAACACAAGGCCTGGAGTAAATACTGAACTGTCACAAAAATAAACACAAGGCCTGGAGGAAATACTGAACTGTCACAAATTTAAACACAAGGCCTGGAGGAAATACTGAACTCTCACAAATTTAAACACAGGGCCTGGAGGAAATACTGAACTGTCACAAATTTAAACACAAGGCATGGAGTAAATACTGAACTGTAACAAATTTAAACACAAGGCCTGGAGTAAATACTGAACTGTCACAAAAATAAACACAAGGCCTGGAGGAAATACTGAACTGTCACAAATTTAAACACAAGGCCTGGAGGAAATACTGAACTGTCACAAATTTAAACACAAGGCCTGGAGGGAATACTGAACTGTCACAAATTTAAACACAGGGCCTGGAGGAAATACTGAACTGTCACAAATTTAAACACAGGGCCTGGAGGAAATACTGAACTGTCACAAATTTAAACACAAGGCATGGAATAAATACTGAACTGTAACAAATTTAAACACAAGGCCTGGAGTAAATACTGAACTGTCACAAAAATAAACACAAGGCCTGGAGGAAATACTGAACTGTCACAAATTTAAACACAAGGCCTGGAGGAAATACTGAACTCTCACAAATTTAAACACAAGGCCTGGAGGAAATACTGAACTGTCACAAATTTAAACACAAGGCCTGGAGGAAATACTGAACTGTCACAAATTAAAACACAGGGCCTGGAGGAAATACTGAACTGTCACAAATTTAAACACAAGGCCTGAAGGGAATACTGAACTGTCACAAATTTAAACACAGAGTCTGGAGGAAATACTGAACTCTCACAAATTTAAACACAAGGCCTGGAGGAATTACTGAACTGTCACAAATTTAAACACAAGGCCTGGAGGAAATACTGAACTGTCACAAATGTAAACACAAGGCCTGGAGGAAATACTGAACTGTCACAAATTTAAACACAAGGCCTGGAGGAAATACTGAACTGTCACAAATTTAAACACAAGGCCTGGAGGAAATACTGAACTGTCACAAATGTAAACACAGGGACTGGATGAAATACTGAACTGTCACAAATTTAAACACAAGGCCTGGAGGAAATACTGAACTGTCACAAATTTAAACACAAGGCCTGGAGGAAATACTGAACTGTCACAAATTTAAACACAGGGCCTGGAGGAAATACTGAACTGTCACAAATTTAAACACAGGGCCTGGAGGAAATACTGAACTGTCACAACTTTAAACACTGGGCCTGGAGGAAATACTGAACTGTCACAAATTTAAACACAGGGCCTGGAGGAAATACTGAACTGTCACAACTTTAAACACAGGGCCTGGAGGAAATACTGAACTGTCACAAATTTAAACACAGGGCCTGGAGGGAATACTGAACTGTCACAAATTTAAACACAAGGCCTGGAGGAAATACTGAACTGTCACAAATTTAAACACAAGGCCTGGAGTAAATACTGAACTGTCACAAATTTAAACACAGGGCCTGGAGGAAATACTGAACTGTCACAAATTTAAACACAGGGCCTGGAGGGAATACTGAACTGTCACAAATTTAAACACAAGGCCTGGAGGGAATACTGAACTGTCACAAATTTAAACACAAGGCCTGGAGGAAATACTGAACTGTCACAACTTTAAACACAGGGCCTGGAGGAAATACTGAACTGTCACAAATTTAAACACAGGGCCTGGAGGAAATACTGAACTGTCACAACTTTAAACACAGGGCCTGGAGGAAATACTGAACTGTCACAAATTTAAACACAGGGCCTGGAGGAAATACTGAACTGTCACAACTTTAAACACAGGGCCTGGAGGAAATACTGAACTGTCACAAATTTAAACACATGGCCTGGAGGGAATACTGAACTGTCACAAATTTAAACACAAGGCCTGGAGGAAATACTGAACTGTCACAAATTTAAGCACATTGCCTGGAGGAAATACTGAACTGTCACAAATTTAAACACAAGGCCTGGAGGAAATACTGAACTGTCACAAATTTAAACACAGGGCCTGGAGGAAATACTGAACTGTCACAAATTTAAACACAAGGCCTGGAGTAAATACTGAACTGTCACAAATTTAAACACAAGGCCTGGAGGAAATACTGAACTGTCACAACTTTAAACACAGGGCCTGGAGTAAAGACTGAACTGTCACAAATTTAAACACAAGGCCTGGAGGAAATACTGAACTGTCACAAATTTAAACACAAGGCCTGGAGGAAATACTGAACTGTCACAACTTTAAACACAAGGTTGGAGGAAATACTGAACTGTCACAAATTTAAACACAGGGCCTGGAGTAAATACTGAACTGTCACAAATTTAAACACAAGGCCTGGAGGAAATACTGAACTGTCACAAATTTAAACACAAGGCCTGGAGGAAATACTGAACTGTCACAAATTTAAACACAGGGCCTGGAGGAAATACTGAACTGTCACAAATTTAAACACAAGGCCTGGAGGAAATACTGAACTGTCACAAATTTAAACACAAGGCCTGGAGGAAATACTGAACTGTCACAAATTTAAACACAAGGCCTGGAGGGAATACTGAACTGTCACAACTTTAAACATAGGACCTGGAGGAAATACTGAAATGTCACAAATTTAAACACAGGGCCTGGATGAAATACTGAACTGTCACAAATTTAAAATCAAGGCCTGGAGGAAATACTGAACTGTCACAAATTTAAACACAAGGCCTGGAGGAAATACTGAACTGTCACAACTTTAAACACAAGGCCTGGAGGAAATACTGAACTGTCACAAATTTAAACACAAGGCCTGGAGTAAATACTGAACTGTCACAAATTTAAACACAGGGCCTGGAGGAAATACTGAACTGTCACAAATTTAAACACAGGGCCTGGAGGAAATACTGAACTGTCACAAATTTAAACACAGGGCCTGGAGGAAATACTGAACTGTCACAACTTAAAACACAAGGCCTGGAGGAAATACTGAACTGTCACAACTTTAAACACAGGGCCTGGAGGAAATACTGAACTGTCACAAATTTAAACACAGGGCCTGGAGGAAATACTGAACTGTCACAACTTAAAACACAGGGCCTGGAGGGAAATACTGAACTGTCACAAATTTAAACATAGGGCCTGGAGGAAATACTGAACTGTCACAAATTTAAACACAAGGCCTGGAGGAAATACTGAACTGTCACAACTTTAAACATAGGGCCTGGAGGAAATACTGAACTGTCACAACTTTAAACACAGGGCCTGGAGGAAATACTGAACTGTCACAAATTTAAACACAAGGCCTGGAGGAAATACTGAACTGTCACAACTTTAAACATAGGGCCTGGAGGAAATACTGAACTGTCACAACTTTAAACACAGGGCCTGGAGGAAATACTGAACTGTCACAAATTTAAACACAAGGCCTGGAGGAAATACTGAACTGTCACAAATTTAAACACAGGGCCTGGAGGAAATACTGAACTGTCACAACTTTAAACACAGGGCCTGGAGGAAATACTGAACTGTCACAAATTTAAACACAAGGCCTGGAGGAAACACTGAACTGTCACAAATTTAAACACAAGGCCTGGAGGAAATACTGAACTGTCACTACTTTAAACATAGGGCCTGGAGGAAATACTGAACTGTCACAACTTTAAACACAGGGCCTGGAGGAAATACTGAACTGTCACAAATTTAAACACAAGGCCTGGAGGAAATACTGAACTGTCACAAATTTAAACACAAGGCCTGGAGGAAATACTGAACTGTCACAAATTTAAACACAAGGCCTGGAGGAAATACTGAACTGTCACTAATTTAAACACAAGGCCTGGAGGAAACACTAAACTCTCACAAATTTAAACACAAGGCCTGGAGGAAATACTGAACTGTCACAAATTTAAACACAAGGCCTGGAGCAAAGACTGAACTGTCACTAATTTAAACACAAGGCCTGGAGGAAACACTAAACTCTCACAAATTTAAACACAAGGCCTGGAGGAAATACTGAACTGTCACAACTTTAAACATAGGGCCTGGAGGAAATACTGAACAGTCACAAATTTAAACACAGTGCCTGGAGGAAATACTGAACTGTCACAAATTTAAGCACAGGGCCTGGAGGAAATACTGAACTGTCACAAATTTCAGCACAGGGCCTGGAGGAAATACTGAACTGTCACAACTTAAAACACAAGGCCTGGAGGAAATACTGAACTGTCACAACTTTAAACACAGGGCCTGGAGGAAATACTGAACTGTCACAACTTAAAACACAGGGCCTGGAGGGAAATACTGAACTGTCACAAATTTAAACATAGGGCCTGGAGGAAATACTGAACAGTCACAACTTGAAACACAGGGCCTGGAGGAAATACTGAACTGTCACAAATTTAAACACAAGGCCTGGAGGAAATACTGAACTGTCACAAATTTAAACACAGGGCCTGGAGGAAATACTGAACTGTCACAACTTTAAACACAGGGCCTGGAGGAAATACTGAACTGTCACAAATTTAAACACAGGGCCTGGAGGAAATACTGAACTGTCACAAATTTAAACACAAGGCCTGGAGGAAATACTGAACTGTCACTACTTTAAACATAGGGCCTGGAGGAAATACTGAACTGTCACAACTTTAAACACAGGGCCTGGAGGAAATACTGAACTGTCACAAATTTAAACACAAGGCCTGGAGGAAACACTAAACTCTCACAAATTTAAACACAAGGCCTGGAGGAAATACTGAACTGTCACAAATTTAAAAACAAGGCCTGGAGGAAACACTAAACTCTCACAAATTTAAACACAGGGCCTGGAGGAAATACTGAACAGTCACAAATTTAAACACAAGGCCTGGAGGAAATACTGAACTGTCACAAATTTAAACACAAGGCCTGGAGGAAATACTGAACTGTCACAAATTTAAACACAAGGCCTGGAGGAAATACTGAACTGTCACTAATTTAAACACAAGGCCTGGAGGAAACACTAAACTCTCACAAATTTAAACACAAGGCCTGGAGGAAATACTGAACTGTCACAAATTTAAACACAAGGCCTGGAGGAAAGACTGAACTGTCACTAATTTAAACACAAGGCCTGGAGGAAACACTAAACTCTCACAAATTTAAACACAGGGCCTGGAGGAAATACTGAACAGTCACAAATTTAAACACAAGGCCTGGAGGAAATACTGAACTGTCACAACTTTAAACATAGGGCCTGGAGGAAATACTGAACAGTCACAACTTTAAACACAGTGCCTGGAGGAAATACTGAACTGTCACAAATTTAAGCACAGGGTCTGGAGGAAATACTGAACTGTCACAAATTTCAGCACAGGGCCTGGAGGAAATACTGAACTGTCACAAATTTAAACACAGGGCCTGGAGGAAATACTGAACTGTCACAAATTTAAACACAAGGCCTGGATTAAATACTGAACAGTCACAAATTTAAACACAGGGCCTGGAGGAAATACTGAACTGTCACAAATTTAAACACAGGGCCTGGAGGAAATACTGAACTGTCACAAATTTAAACACAGGGCCCGGAGGAAATACTGAACTGTCACAAATTTAAACACAAGGCCTGGAGGGAATACTGAACTGTCACAAATTTAAACACAGGGCCCGGAGGAAAGAGTGAACTGTCACAAATTTAAACACAAGGCCTGGAGGGAATACTGAACTGTCACAAATTTAAACACAGGGCCCGGAGGAAATACTGAACTGTCACAAATTTAAACACAAGGCCTGGAGGGAATACTGAACTGTCACAAATTTAAACACAAGGCCTGGAGGAAATACTGAACTGTCACAAATTTAAACACAGGGCCCGGAGGAAATACTGAACTGTCACAAATTTAAACACAGGGCCCGGAGGAAATACTGAACTGTCACAAATTTAAACACAAGGCCTGGAGGGAATACTGAACTGTCACAAATTTAAACACAGGGCCCGGAGGAAATACTGAACTGTCACAAATTTAAACACAGGGCCCGGAGGAAATACTGAACGGTCACAAATTTAAACACAGGGCCCGGAGGAAATACTGAACTGTCACAAATTTAAACACAGGGCCCGGAGGAAATACTGAACTGTCACAAATTTAAACACAAGGCCTGGAGGAAATACTGAACTGTCACAAATTTAAACACAAGGCCTGGAGGAAATACTGAACTGTCACAAATTTAAACACAGGGCCCGGAGGAAAGAGTGAACTGTCACAACTTTATACACAGGGTCCGGAGGAAATACTGAACTGTCACAAATGTAAACACAGGGCCTGGAGGAAATACTGAACTGTCACAAATTTAAACACAGGGCCTGGAGGAAATACTAACTGTCACAAATTTAAACACAGGGCCTGGAGGAAATACTGAACTGTCACAAATTTAAACACATCTCCCAGAGGAAAGACTGAACTGTCACAACTTTATACACAGGGTCCGGAGGAAATACTGAACTGTCACAAATTTAAACACAGGGCCTGGAGGAAATACTGAACTGTCACAAATTTAAACACAGGGCCCGGAGGAAAGAGTGAACTGTCACAACTTTATACACAGGGTCCGGAGGAAATACTGAACTGTCACAAATGTAAACACAGGGCCCGGAGGAAAGAGTGAACTGTCACAACTTTATACACAGGGTCCGGAGGAAATACTGAACTGTCACAAATTTAAACACAAGGCCTGGAGGAAATACTGAACTGTCACAAATTTAAACACAAGGCCTGGAGGAAATACTGAACTGTCACAAATGTAAACACAGGGCCTGGAGGAAATACTGAACTGTCACAAATTTAAACACTGGGCCTGGAGGAAATACTGAACTGTCACAAATGTAAACACAGGGCCTGGAGGAAATACTGAACTGTCACAAATTTAAACACTGGGCCTGGAGGAAATACTGAACTGTCACAAATTTAAACACAGGGCCTGGAGGAAATACTGAACTGTCACAAATTTAAACACATGGCCTGGAGGAAATACAGAACTGTCACAAATTTAAACACAAGGCCTGGAGGAAATACTGAACTTTCACAAATTTAAACACAGGGCCCGGAGGAAAGAGTGAACTGTCACAACTTTATACACAGGGTCCGGAGTAAATACTGAACTGTCACAAATGTAAACACAGGGCCTGGAGGAAATACTGAACTGTCACAAATTTAAACACAGGGCCTGGAGGAAATACTGACTGTCACAAATTTAAACACAGGGCCTGGAGGAAATACTGAACTGTCACAAATTTAAACACAGGGCCCGGAGGAAAGACTGAACTGTCACAACTTTAAACACAGGGCCTGGAGGAAATACTGAACTGTCACAAATTTAAACACAGGGCCTGGAGGAAATACTGAACTGTCACAAATTTAAACACAAGGCCTGGAGGAAATACTGAACTGTCACAAATTTAAACACAGGGCCTGGAGGAAATACTGAACTGTCACAAATTTAAGCACAGGGTCTGGAGGAAGTACTGAACTGTCACAAATTTAAACACAAGGTTGGAGGAAATACTGAACTGTCACAAATTTAAACACAAGGCCTGGAGGAAATACTGAAATGTCACAAATTTAAACACAGGGCCTGGAGGAAATACTGACTGTCACAAATTTAAACACAAGGCCTGGAGTAAATACTGAACTGTCACAACTTTAAACACAAGGTTGGAGGAAATACTGAACTGTCACAAATTTAAACACAAGGCCTGGAGGAAATACTGAAATGTCACAAATTTAAACACAGGGCCTGGAGGAAATACTGAACTGTCACAAATTTAAACACAAGGCCTGGAGGAAATACTGAAATGTCACAAATTTAAACACAGGGCCTGGAGGAAATACTGAAATGTCACAAATTTAAACACAGGGCCTGGAGGAAATACTGAACTGTCACAACTTTAAACACAAGGTTGGAGGAAATACTGAACTGTCACAAATTTAAACACAAGGCCTGGAGGAAATACTGAAATGTCACAAATTTAAACACAGGGCCTGGAGGAAATACTGAACTGTCACAAATTTAAACACAAGGCCTGGAGGAAATACTGAAATGTCACAAATTTAAACACAAGGCCTGGTGGAAATACTGAACTGTCACAAATTTAAACACAGGGCCTGGAGGAAATACTGAACTGTCACAAATTTAAACACAAGGCCTGGAGGAAATACTGAACTGTCACAAATTTAAACACAGGGCCTGGAGGAAATACTGAACTGTCACAAATTTAAGCACAGGGTCTGGAGGAAATACTGAACTGTCACAAATTTAAACACAAGGCCTGGAGGAAATACTGAACTGTCACAACTTTAAACACAAGGTTGGAGGAAATACTGAACTGTCACAAGTTTAAACACAAGGCCTATAGGAAATACTGAACTGTCACAAATTTAAACACAAGGCCTGGAGTAAATACTGAAATGTCACAAATTTAAACACAGGGCCTGGAGGAAATACTGAACTGTCACAAATTTAAAAACAAGGCCTGGAGGAAATACTGAACTGTCACAACTTAAAACACAAGGCCTGGAGGAAATACTGAACTGTCACAAATTTAAACATAGGGCCTGGAGGAAATACTGAACTGTCACAACTTTAAACACAGGGCCTGGAGGAAATACTGAACTGTCACAACTTAAAACACAAGGCCTGGAGGAAATACTGAACTGTCACAAATTTAAACATAGGGCCTGGAGGAAATACTGAACTGTCACAACTTTAAACACAAGGCCTGGAGGAAATACTGAACGGTCACAACTTTAAACACAAGGCCTGGAGGAAATACTGAACTGTCACAAATTTAAACATAGGGCCTTTAGGAAATACTGAACAGTCACAAATTTAAACACAAGGCCTGGAGGAAATACTGAACAGTCACAAATTTAAACACAAGGCCTGGAGGAAATACTGAACTGTCACAAATTTAAACACAAGACCTGGAGGAAATACTGAACTGTCACAAATTTAAACACAAGGCCTGGAGGAAATACTGAACTGTCACTACTTTAAACATAGGGCCTGGAGGAAATACTGAACTGTCACAACTTTAAACACATGGCCTGGAGGAAATACTGAACTGTCACAAATTTAAACACAAGGCCTGGAGGAAATACTGAACTGTCACAAATTTAAACACAAGGCCTGGAGGAAATACTGAACTGTCACTAATTTAAACACAAGGCCTGGAGGAAACACTAAACTCTCACAAATTTAAACACAAGGCCTGGAGGAAATACTGAACTGTCACAAATTTAAACACAAGGCCTGGAGGGAATACTGAACTGTCACAACTTTAAACATAGGGCCTGGAGGAAATACTGAACAGTCACAAATTTAAACACAAGGCCTGGAGGAAATACTGAACTGTCACAACTTTAAACATAGGGCCTGGAGGAAATACTGAACAGTCACAACTTTAAACACAGGGCCTGGAGGAAATACTGAACTGTCACAAATTTAAGCACAGGGCCTGGAGGAAATACTGAACTGTCACAAATTTAAGCACAGGGCCTGGAGGAAATACTGAACTGTCACAAATTTAAACACAAGGCCTGGAGGAAATACAGAACTGTCACAAATTTAAGCACAGGGTCTGGAGGAAGTACTGAACTGTCACAAATTTAAACACAAGGTTGGAGGAAATACTGAACTGTCACAAATTTAAACACAAGGCCTGGAGGAAATACTGAAATGTCACAAATTTAAACACAGGGCCTGGAGGAAATACTGACTGTCACAAATTTAAACACAAGGCCTGGAGTAAATACTGAACTGTCACAACTTTAAACACAAGGTTGGAGGAAATACTGAACTGTCACAAATTTAAACACAAGGCCTGGAGGAAATACTGAAATGTCACAAATTTAAACACAGGGCCTGGAGGAAATACTGAACTGTCACAAATTTAAACACAAGGCCTGGAGGAAATACTGAAATGTCACAAATTTAAACACAGGGCCTGGAGGAAATACTGAAATGTCACAAATTTAAACACAGGGCCTGGAGGAAATACTGAACTGTCACAACTTTAAACACAAGGTTGGAGGAAATACTGAACTGTCACAAATTTAAACACAAGGCCTGGAGGAAATACTGAAATGTCACAAATTTAAACACAGGGCCTGGAGGAAATACTGAACTGTCACAAATTTAAACACAAGGCCTGGAGGAAATACTGAAATGTCACAAATTTAAACACAAGGCCTGGTGGAAATACTGAACTGTCACAAATTTAAACACAGGGCCTGGAGGAAATACTGAACTGTCACAAATTAAAACACAAGGCCTGGAGGAAATACTGAACTGTCACAAATTTAAACACAGGGCCTGGAGGAAATACTGAACTGTCACAAATTTAAGCACAGGGTCTGGAGGAAATACTGAACTGTCACAAATTTAAACACAAGGCCTGGAGGAAATACTGAACTGTCACAACTTTAAACACAAGGTTGGAGGAAATACTGAACTGTCACAAGTTTAAACACAAGGCCTGGAGGAAATACTGAACTGTCACAAATTTAAACACAAGGCCTGGAGGAAATACTGAAATGTCACAAATTTAAACACAGGGCCTGGAGGAAATACTGAACTGTCACAAATTTAAAAACAAGGCCTGGAGGAAATACTGAACTGTCACAACTTTAAACACAAGGCCTGGAGGAAATACTGAACTGTCACAAATTTAAACATAGGGCCTGGAGGAAATACTGAACTGTCACAACTTTAAACACAGGGCCTGGAGGAAATACTGAACTGTCACAACTTAAAACACAAGGCCTGGAGGAAATACTGAACTGTCACAAATTTAAACATAGGGCCTGGAGGAAATACTGAACTGTCACAACTTTAAACACAAGGCCTGGAGGAAATACTGAACGGTCACAACTTTAAACACAAGGCCTGGAGGAAATACTGAACTGTCACAAATTTAAACATAGGGCCTGGAGGAAATACTGAACAGTCACAAATTTAAACACAAGGCCTGGAGGAAATACTGAACAGTCACAAATTTAAACACAAGGCCTGGAGGAAATACTGAACTGTCACAAATTTAAACACAAGACCTGGAGGAAATACTGAACTGTCACAAATTTAAACACAAGGCCTGGAGGAAATACTGAACTGTCACTACTTTAAACATAGGGCCTGGAGGAAATACTGAACTGTCACAACTTTAAACACATGGCCTGGAGGAAATACTGAACTGTCACAAATTTAAACACAAGGCCTGGAGGAAATACTGAACTGTCACAAATTTAAACACAAGGCCTGGCGGAAATACTGAACTGTCACTAATTTAAACACAAGGCCTGGAGGAAACACTAAACTCTCACAAATTTAAACACAAGGCCTGGAGGAAATACTGAACTGTCACAAATTTAAACACAAGGCCTGGAGGAAATACTGAACTGTCACAAATTTAAACACAAGGCCTGGAGGAAATACTGAACTGTCACAAATTTAAACACAAGGCCTGGAGGAAATACTGAACTGTCACAACTTTAAACATAGGGCCTGGAGGAAATACTGAACAGTCACAAATTTAAACACAAGGCCTGGAGGAAATACTGAACTGTCACAACTTTAAACATAGGGCCTGGAGGAAATACTGAACAGTCACAACTTTAAACACAGGGCCTGGAGGAAATACTGAACTGTCACAATTTTAAGCACAGGGCCTGGAGGAAATACTGAACTGTCACAAATTTAAGCACAGGGCCTGGAGGAAATACTGAACTGTCACAAATTTAAACACAAGGCCTGGAGGAAATACAGAACTGTCACAAATTTAAACACAGGGCCTGGAGGAAATACTGAACTGTCACAAATTTGAACACATGGCCTGGGGAAATACTGAACTGTCACAAATTTAAACACAAGGCCTGGATGAAATACTGAACTGTCACAAATTTAAACACAGGGCCCGGAGGAAATACTGAACTGTCACAAATTTAAACACAAGGCCTGGAGGGAATACTGAACTGTCACAAATTTAAACACAAGGCCTGGAGGAAATACTGAACTGTCACAAATTTAAACACATGGCCTGGAGGAAATACAGAACTGTCACAAATTTAAACACAAGGCCTGGAGGAAATACTGAACTGTCACAAATTTAAACACAGGGCCCGGAGGAAAGAGTGAACTGTCACAACTTTATACACAGGGTCCGGAGGAAATACTGAACTGTCACAAATTTAAACACAGGGCCTGGAGGAAATACTGAACTGTCACAAATTTAAACACAGGGCCTGGAGGAAATACTGAACTGTCACAAATGTAAACACAAGGCCTGGAGGAAATACTGAACTGTCACAACTTTATACACAGGGTCCGGAGGAAATACTGAACTGTCACAAATTTAAACACAGGGCCCGGAGGAAAGACTGAACTGTCACAACTTTATACACAGGGTCCGGAGGAAATACTGAACTGTCACAAATTTAAACACAAGGCCTGGAGGAAAGACTGAACTGTCACAACTTTATACACAGGGCCTGGTGGAAATACTGAACTGTCACAAATTTAAACACAGGGCCCGGAGGAAAGACTGAACTGTCACAACTTTATACACAGGGTCCGGAGGAAATACTGAACTGTCACAAATTTAAACACAAGGCCTGGAGGAAATACTGAACTGTCACAAATTTAAACACAAGGCCTGGAGGAAATACTGAACTGTCACAAATTTAAACACAAGGCCTGGAGGAAATACTGAACTGTCACAAATTTAAACACAAGGCCTGGAGGAACATCTGGACTGTCACAACTTTAAACACAGGGCCTGGAGTATATACAGAACTGTCACATATTTAAACACAGGGCCTGGAGTATACACAGAACTGTCACAAATTTAAACACAAGGCCTGGAGGAAAAACTGAACTGTCACAAATTTAAACACAAGGCCTGGAGGGAATACTGAACCTTCACAAATTTAAACACAGGGCCTGGAGTAAATACTGAACTGTCACAAATTTAAACACAAGGCCTGGAGGAAATACTGAACTGTCACAAATTTAAACACAAGGCCTGGGGAAATACTGAACTGTCACAAATTTAAACACAAGGCCTGGATGAAATACTGAACTGTCACAAATTTAAACACAGGGCCCGGAGGAAATACTGAACTGTCACAAATTTAAACACAAGGCCTGGAGGGAATACTGAACTGTCACAAATTTAAACACAAGGCCTGGAGGAAATACTGAACTGTCACAAATTTAAACACATGGCCTGGAGGAAATACAGAACTGTCACAAATTTAAACACAAGGCCTGGAGGAAATACTGAACTGTCACAAATTTAAACACAGGGCCCGGAGGAAAGAGTGAACTGTCACAACTTTATACACAGGGTCCGGAGGAAATACTGAACTGTCACAAATTTAAACACAGGGCCTGGAGGAAATACTGAACTGTCACAAATTTAAACACAGGGCCTGGAGGAAATACTGAACTGTCACAAATGTAAACACAAGGCCTGGAGGAAATACTGAACTGTCACAACTTTATACACAGGGTCCGGAGGAAATACTGAACTGTCACAAATTTAAACACAGGGCCCGGAGGAAAGACTGAACTGTCACAACTTTATACACAGGGTCCGGAGGAAATACTGAACTGTCACAAATTTAAACACAAGGCCTGGAGGAAAGACTGAACTGTCACAACTTTATACACAGGGCCTGGTGGAAATACTGAACTGTCACAAATTTAAACACAGGGCCCGGAGGAAAGACTGAACTGTCACAACTTTATACACAGGGTCCGGAGGAAATACTGAACTGTCACAAATTTAAACACAAGGCCTGGAGGAAATACTGAACTGTCACAAATTTAAACACAAGGCCTGGAGGAAATACTGAACTGTCACAAATTTAAACACAAGGCCTGGAGGAAATACTGAACTGTCACAAATTTAAACACAAGGCCTGGAGGAACATCTGGACTGTCACAACTTTAAACACAGGGCCTGGAGTATATACAGAACTGTCACATATTTAAACACAGGGCCTGGAGTATACACAGAACTGTCACAAATTTAAACACAAGGCCTGGAGGAAAGACTGAACTGTCACAACTTTATACACAGGGCCTGGTGGAAATACTGAACTGTCACAAATTTAAACACAGGGCCCGGAGGAAAGACTGAACTGTCACAACTTTATACACAGGGTCCGGAGGAAATACTGAACTGTCACAAATTTAAACACAAGGCCTGGAGGAAATACTGAACTGTCACAAATTTAAACACAAGGCCTGGAGGAAATACTGAACTGTCACAAATTTAAACACAAGGCCTGGAGGAAATACTGAACTGTCACAAATTTAAACACAAGGCCTGGAGGAACATCTGGACTGTCACAACTTTAAACACAGGGCCTGGAGTATATACAGAACTGTCACATATTTAAACACAGGGCCTGGAGTATACACAGAACTGTCACAAATTTAAACACAAGGCCTGGAGGAAATACTGAACTGTCACAAATTTAAGCACAGGGTCTGGAGGAAATACTGAACTGTCACAAATTTAAACACAAGGCCTGGAGGAAATACTGAACTGTCACAACTTTAAACACAAGGTTGGAGGAAATACTGAACTGTCACAAGTTTAAACACAAGGCCTGGAGGAAATACTGAACTGTCACAAATTTAAACACAAGGCCTGGAGGAAATACTGAAATGTCACAAATTTAAACACAGGGCCTGGAGGAAATACTGAACTGTCACAAATTTAAAAACAAGGCCTGGAGGAAATACTGAACTGTCACAACTTTAAACACAAGGCCTGGAGGAAATACTGAACTGTCACAAATTTAAACATAGGGCCTGGAGGAAATACTGAACTGTCACAACTTTAAACACAGGGCCTGGAGGAAATACTGAACTGTCACAACTTAAAACACAAGGCCTGGAGGAAATACTGAACTGTCACAAATTTAAACATAGGGCCTGGAGGAAATACTGAACTGTCACAACTTTAAACACAAGGCCTGGAGGAAATACTGAACGGTCACAACTTTAAACACAAGGCCTGGAGGAAATACTGAACTGTCACAAATTTAAACATAGGGCCTGGAGGAAATACTGAACAGTCACAAATTTAAACACAAGGCCTGGAGGAAATGCTGAACAGTCACAAATTTAAACACAAGGCCTGGAGGAAATACTGAACTGTCACAAATTTAAACACAAGACCTGGAGGAAATACTGAACTGTCACAAATTTAAACACAAGGCCTGGAGGAAATACTGAACTGTCACTACTTTAAACATAGGGCCTGGAGGAAATACTGAACTGTCACAACTTTAAACACATGGCCTGGAGGAAATACTGAACTGTCACAAATTTAAACACAAGGCCTGGAGGAAATACTGAACTGTCACAAATTTAAACACAAGGCCTGGAGGAAATACTGAACTGTCACTAATTTAAACACAAGGCCTGGAGGAAAAACTAAACTCTCACAAATTTAAACACAAGGCCTGGAGGAAATACTGAACTGTCACAAATTTAAACACAAGGCCTGGAGGGAATACTGAACTGTCACAACTTTAAACATAGGGCCTGGAGGAAATACTGAACAGTCACAAATTTAAACACAAGGCCTGGAGGAAATACTGAACTGTCACAACTTTAAACATAGGGCCTGGAGGAAATACTGAACAGTCACAACTTTAAACACAGGGCCTGGAGGAAATACTGAACTGTCACAATTTTAAGCACAGGGCCTGGAGGAAATACTGAACTGTCACAAATTTAAGCACAGGGCCTGGAGGAAATACTGAACTGTCACAAATTTAAACACAAGGCCTGGAGGAAATACAGAACTGTCACAAATTTAAACACAGGGCCTGGAGGAAATACTGAACTGTCACAAATTTGAACACATGGCCTGGGGAAATACTGAACTGTCACAAATTTAAACACAAGGCCTGGATGAAATACTGAACTGTCACAAATTTAAACACAGGGCCCGGAGGAAATACTGAACTGTCACAAATTTAAACACAAGGCCTGGAGGGAATACTGAACTGTCACAAATTTAAACACAAGGCCTGGAGGAAATACTGAACTGTCACAAATTTAAACACATGGCCTGGAGGAAATACAGAACTGTCACAAATTTAAACACAAGGCCTGGAGGAAATACTGAACTGTCACAAATTTAAACACAGGGCCCGGAGGAAAGAGTGAACTGTCACAACTTTATACACAGGGTCCGGAGGAAATACTGAACTGTCACAAATTTAAACACAGGGCCTGGAGGAAATACTGAACTGTCACAAATTTAAACACAGGGCCTGGAGGAAATACTGAACTGTCACAAATGTAAACACAAGGCCTGGAGGAAATACTGAACTGTCACAACTTTATACACAGGGTCCGGAGGAAATACTGAACTGTCACAAATTTAAACACAGGGCCCGGAGGAAAGACTGAACTGTCACAACTTTATACACAGGGTCCGGAGGAAATACTGAACTGTCACAAATTTAAACACAAGGCCTGGAGGAAAGACTGAACTGTCACAACTTTATACACAGGGCCTGGTGGAAATACTGAACTGTCACAAATTTAAACACAGGGCCCGGAGGAAAGACTGAACTGTCACAACTTTATACACAGGGTCCGGAGGAAATACTGAACTGTCACAAATTTAAACACAAGGCCTGGAGGAAATACTGAACTGTCACAAATTTAAACACAAGGCCTGGAGGAAATACTGAACTGTCACAAATTTAAACACAAGGCCTGGAGGAAATACTGAACTGTCACAAATTTAAACACAAGGCCTGGAGGAACATCTGGACTGTCACAACTTTAAACACAGGGCCTGGAGTATATACAGAACTGTCACATATTTAAACACAGGGCCTGGAGTATACACAGAACTGTCACAAATTTAAACACAAGGCCTGGAGGAAAAACTGAACTGTCACAAATTTAAACACAAGGCCTGGAGGGAATACTGAACCTTCACAAATTTAAACACAGGGCCTGGAGTATATACAGAACTGTCACAAATTTAAACACAAGGCCTGGAGGAAATACTGAACTGTCACAAATTTAAACACAAGGCCTGGGGAAATACTGAACTGTCACAAATTTAAACACAAGGCCTGGATGAAATACTGAACTGTCACAAATTTAAACACAGGGCCCGGAGGAAATACTGAACTGTCACAAATTTAAACACAAGGCCTGGAGGGAATACTGAACTGTCACAAATTTAAACACAAGGCCTGGAGGAAATACTGAACTGTCACAAATTTAAACACATGGCCTGGAGGAAATACAGAACTGTCACAAATTTAAACACAAGGCCTGGAGGAAATACTGAACTGTCACAAATTTAAACACAGGGCCCGGAGGAAAGAGTGAACTGTCACAACTTTATACACAGGGTCCGGAGGAAATACTGAACTGTCACAAATTTAAACACAGGGCCTGGAGGAAATACTGAACTGTCACAAATTTAAACACAGGGCCTGGAGGAAATACTGAACTGTCACAAATGTAAACACAAGGCCTGGAGGAAATACTGAACTGTCACAACTTTATACACAGGGTCCGGAGGAAATACTGAACTGTCACAAATTTAAACACAGGGCCCGGAGGAAAGACTGAACTGTCACAACTTTATACACAGGGTCCGGAGGAAATACTGAACTGTCACAAATTTAAACACAAGGCCTGGAGGAAAGACTGAACTGTCACAACTTTATACACAGGGCCTGGTGGAAATACTGAACTGTCACAAATTTAAACACAGGGCCCGGAGGAAAGACTGAACTGTCACAACTTTATACACAGGGTCCGGAGGAAATACTGAACTGTCACAAATTTAAACACAAGGCCTGGAGGAAATACTGAACTGTCACAAATTTAAACACAAGGCCTGGAGGAAATACTGAACTGTCACAAATTTAAACACAAGGCCTGGAGGAAATACTGAACTGTCACAAATTTAAACACAAGGCCTGGAGGAAATACTGAACTGTCACAAATTTAAACACAAGGCCTGGAGGAAATACTGAACTGTCACAAATTTAAACACAGGGCCTGGAGGAAATACTGAACTGTCACAAATTTAAACACAGGGCCTGGAGGAAATACTGAACTGTCACAAATTTAAACACAGGGCCTGGAGGAAATACTGAACTGGCACAAATTTAAACACAAGGCCAGGAGGAAATACTGAACTGTCACAAATTTAAACACAAGGCCTGGAGGAAATACTGAACTGTCACAAATTTAAACACAGGGTCTGGGGGAAATACTGAGCTGTCACAAATTTAAAAACAGGGTCTGGAGGAAAGACTGAACTGTAACAACTTTAAACACGGTGCCTGGGGGAATTTCTGAACTGTCACAACTTTAAAGACAGGTCCTGGGGGAAATACTGAGCTGTCACAACTTTAAACACTGGTCTTGGCGGAAATACTGAGCTGTCACTACTTTAAAGACATGTCCTGGGGGAAATACTGAGCTGTCACAACTTTAAACACTGGTCTTGCAGGAAATACTGAACTGTCACAACTTTAAACACTGGTCTTGGGGGAAATACTGAGCTGTCACAACTTTAAAGACAGGTCCTGGGGGAAATACTGAACTGTCACAACTTTAAACACTGGTCTTGGCGGAAATACTGAGCTGTCACAAATTTAAAGACAGGTCCTGGGGGAAATACTGAACTGTCACAACTTTAAACACTGGTCTTGGCGGAAATACTGAGCTGTCACTACTTTAAAGACATGTCCTGGGGGAAATACTGAGCTGTCACAACTTTAAACACTGGTCTTGCAGGAAATACTGAACTGTCACAACTTTAAACACTGGTCTTGGGGGAAATACTGAGCTGTCACAACTTTAAAGACAGGTCCTGGGGGAAATACTGAACTGTCACAACTTTAAAGACAGGTCATGGGGTAAATACTGTGCTTTCACAACATTAAAGAGAGGTCATGGTGTAAATACTGAGCTGTCACAACTTTAAAGACAGGTCATGTGGTAAATACTGAGTTCTCACAACTTTAAAGACAGGTCATGTGGTAAATACTGAGCTCTCACAACTTTGAAGAAAGGTCATGGGGTAAATACTGAGCTGTCACAACTTTAAAGACAGGTCATGGGGTAAATACCGAGCTCTCACAACTTTAATGACAGGTCATGGGGTAAATACTGAGCTCTCACAACTTTAAAGACAGGTCATGGTGTAAATACCGAGCTCTCACAACTTTAATGACAGGTCATGGGGTAAATACTGAGTTCTCACAACTTTAAAGACAGGTCATGGGGTAAATACTGAGCTGTCACAACTTTAAAGACAGGTCATGGGGTAAATACCGAGCTCTCACAAACTTAATGACAGGTCATGGGGTAAATACTGAGTTCTCACAACTTTAAAGACAGGTCATGGGGTAAATACTGAGCTGTCACAACTTTAAAGACAGGTCATGGGGTAAATACTGAGTTCTCACAACTTTAATGACAGGTCATGTGGTAAATACTGAGCTGTCACAACTTTAAAGACAGGTCATGGGGTAAATACTGAGCTGTCACAACTTTAATGACAGGTCATGTGGTAAATACTGAGTTCTCACAACTTTAAAGACAGGTCATGGGGTAAATACTGAGCTGTCACAACTTTAAAGACAGTTCATGGGGTAAATACTGAGCTCTCACAACTTTAAAGACAGGTCATGGGGTAAATACTGAGTTCTCACAACTTTAAAGACAGGTCATGTGGTAAATACTGAGTTCTCACAACTTTAAAGACAGGTCATGGTGTAAATACTGAGCTGTCACAACTTTAAAGACAGGTCATGGGGTAAATACTGAGTTCTCACAACTTTAAAGACAGGTCATGGGGTAAATACTGATTTCTCACAACATTAAGCAAAGGTCATGGGGTAAATACTGAGCTCTCACAACTTTAAACACAGGTCATGGGGTAAATACTGAGCTGCCACAACTTTAAAGACAGTTCATGGGGTAAATACTGAGTTCTCACAACTTTCAAGGCAGGTCATGGGGTAAATACTGAGTTCTCACAACTTTAAAGACAGGTCCTGGGGTAAATACTGAGCTCTCACAACTTTAAAGACAGGTCATGGGGTAAATACTGAGTTCTCACAACTTTAAGGACAGGGCATGGGGTAAATACTGAGTTCTCACAACTTTAAAAACAGGTCATGGGGTAAATACTGAGCTCTCACAACTTTAAAGACAGGTCATGGGGTAAATACTGAGCTGTCACAGCTTTAAAGACAGGTCATGGGGTAAATACTGAGCTGTCACAACTTTAAAGACAGGTCATGGGGTAAATACTGATTTCTCACTACTTTAAACACAGGTCATGGGGTAAATACTGAGCTCTCACAAATTTAAGACAGGTCATGGGGCAAATACTGAGCTCTCACAAATTTAAAGACAGGTCCTGGGGTAAATAGTGAGCTGTCACAACTTTAAAGACAGATCATGGGGTAAATACTGAGCTGTCACAACTTTAAAGACAGGTCATGGGGTAAATACTAAGTTCTCACAACTTTAAAGACAGGTCATGGGGTAAATACTGTGTTCTTACAACTTTAAAGACAGGTCCTGGGGTAAATAGTGAGCTGTCACAACTTTAAAGACAGGTCATGTGGTAAATACTGAGCTGTCACAACTTTAAAGACAGGTCATGGGGTAAATACTGAGTTCTCACAACTTTTAAGACAGGTCATGGGGTAAATACGGAGCTGTCACAACTTTAAAGACAGGTCATGAGGTAAACACTGAGCTGTCACAACTTTCAAGACAGGTCATGGGGTAAATACTGAGCTGTCACAATTTTAAAGACAGGTCATGGGGTAAATACTGAGCTGTCACAACATTAATGACAGGTCATTGGGTGAATACTGAGCTGTCACAATTTTAAAGACAGGTCATGGGGTAAATACTGAGCTGTCACAACTTTAAAGACTGGTCATGGGGTAAATACTGAGCTCTCATAACTTTAAAGAAAGTTCATGGGGTAAATACTGAGCTGTCACAACTTTAAAGACAGGTGATTGGGTAAATACCGATTTCTCACAACTTTAGGACAGGTCATGGGGTAAATACTGAGCTCTCACAACTTTAAAGACAGGTCATTGGGTAAATACTGAGTTGTCACAACTTTAAAGACAGGTCATGGGGTAAATACTGAGCTCTCACAAATTTAAAGACAGGTCATGAGGTAAATACTGAGTTCTCACAACTTTAAAGACAGGTCATGGGGTAAATACTGAGCTGTCACAACTTTAAAGACAGGTCATGGGGTAAATACTGAGCTCTCACAACTTTAAAGACAGGTCATGGGGTAAATACTGAGTTCTCACAACTTTAAAGACAGGTCATGGGGTAAATACTGAGCTGTCACAACTTCAAAGACAGGTCATGGGGTAAATACTGAGCTCTCATAACTTTAAAGACAGGTCATGGGGTAAATACTGAGCTCTCACAACTTTAAAGACAGGTCATGGGGTAAATACTGAGCTGTCACAACTTTAAAGACAGGTCATGGGGTAAATACTGAGTTCTCACAACTTTAAAGACAGGTCATGGGGTAAATACCGAGCTCTCACAACTTTAAAGACAGGTCATGGGGTAAATATTGAGTTCTCACAACTTTAAAGACAGGTCATGGGGTAAATACCGAGCTCTCACAACTTTAAAGACAGGTCATGGGGTAAATACTGAGCTGTCACAACTTTAAAGACAGGTCATGGGGTAAATACTGAGCTCTCATAACTTTAAAGACAGGTCATGGGGTAAATACTGAGCTGCCACAACTTTAAAGACAGGTCATGGGGTAAATACTGAGCTTTCACAACTTTAAAGACAGGTCATGGGGTAAATACTGAGCTGTCACAACATTAAAGAAAGGTCATGGGGTAAATACTGTGCTCTCACAACTTTAAAGACAGGTCATGGGGTAAATACTGAGTTGTCACAACTTTAAAGACAGGTCATGTGGTAAATACTGAGTTCTCACAACTTTAAAGACAGGTCAGGGGGTAAATACTGAGTTCTCACAACTTTAAAGACAGGTCATGGGGTTAATACTGAGTTCTCACAACTTTGAAGACAGGTCATGGTGTAAATACTGAGTTCTCACAACCGTAAAGACAGGTCATGGGGTAAATACTGAGTTCTCACAAATTTAAAGACAGATCATGTGGTAAATACTGAGCTCTCACAGCTTTAAAGACATGTCATGGGGCAAATACTGAGCTGTCACAACTTTAAAGACAGGTCATGGGGTAAATACCGAGTTCTCACAACTTTAAAGACAGGTCATGGGGTAAATACTGAGCTGTCACAACTTTAAAGACAGGTCATGGTGCAAATACTGAGCTCTCACAACCTTAAAGACAGGTCATGGGGTAAATACTGAGTTCTCATAACATTAAAGACAGGTCATGGGGTAAATACTGAGCTGTCACAACTTTAAAGACAGGTCATGAGGTAAATACTGAGCTGTCACAACTTTAAAGACAGGTCATGGGATAAATACTGAGCTCTCACAACTTTAAAGACAGGTCATGAGGTAAATACTGAGTTCATACAACTTTAAAGACAGGTCCTGGGGTAAATAGTGAGCTGTCACAACTTTAAAGACAGGTCATGTGGTAAATACTGAGCTGTCACAACTTTAAAGACAGGTCATGAGGTAAATACTGAGTTCTCACAACTTTAAAGACAGGTCATGGGGTAAATACTGAGCTGTCACAACTTTAAAGACAGGTCATGGGGTAAATACTGAGTTCTCACAACTTTAAAGACAGGTCATGGGGAAAATACTGAGTTCTCACAACTTTAAAGACAGGTCATGGGGTAAATACTGAGCTGTCACAACTTTAAAGACCGGTCATGAGGTAAATACTGAGCTGTCACAACTTTAAAGACAGGTCATGAGGTAAATACTGAGCTGTCACAACTTTAAAGACAGGTCATGAGGTAAATACTGAGCTGTCACAACTTTAAAGACAGGTCATGAGGTAAATACTGAGCTGTCACAACTTTAAAGACAGGTCATGGGGTAAATACTGAGCTGTCACAACTTTAAAGACAGGTCATGGGGTAAATACTGAGCTGTCACAACTTTAAAGACAGGTCATGAGGTAAATACTGAGCTGTCACAACTTTAAAGACAGGTCATGGGGTAAATACTGAGCTGTCACAACTTTAAAGACAGGTCATGGGGTAAATACTGAGCTCTCATAACTTTAAAGAAAGTTCATGGTGTAAATACTGAGTTCTCACAACTTTAAAGACAGGTCATGGGGTAAATACAGAGATCTCACATCTTTAAAGACAGGTCATGGGGTCAATACTGAGCTCTCACAACTTTAAAGACAGGTGATTGGGTAAATACCGATTTCTCACAACTTTAGGACAGGTCATGGGGTAAATACTGAGCTCTCACAACTTTAAAGACAGGTCATGGGGTAAATACTGAGCTGTCACAACTTTAAAGACAGGTCATGGGGTAAATACAGAGCTGTCACAACTTTAAAGACAGGTCATGAGGTAAATACTGAGCTGTCACAACTTTAAAGACAGGTCATGGTGTAAATACTGAGTTCTCACAACTTTAAAGACAGATCATGAGGTAAATACTGAGCTGTCACAACTTTAAAGACAGGTCATGGGGTAAATACTGAGCTGTCACAACTTTGAAGACAGGTCATGGGGTAAATACTGAGCTGTCACAACTTTAAAGACAGGTCATGGGGTAAATACTGAGCTGTCACAACTTTAAAGACAGGTCATGAGGTAAATACTGAGCTGTCACAACTTTAAAGACAGGTCATGGGGTAAATACTGAGCTGTCACAACTTTAAAGACAGGTCATGGGGTAAATACTGAGCTCTCATAACTTTAAAGAAAGTTCATGGGGTAAATACTGAGTTCTCACAACTTTAAAGACAGGTCATGGGGTAAATACAGAGATCTCACATCTTTAAAGACAGGTCATGGGGTCAATACGGAGCTCTCACAACTTTAAAGACAGGTGATTGGGTAAATACCGTTTTCTCACAACTTTAGGACAGGTCATGGGGTAAATACTGAGCTCTCACAACTTTAAAGACAGGTCATGGGGTAAATACTGAGCTGTCACAACTTTAAAGACAGGTCATGGGGTAAATACAGAGCTGTCACAACTTTAAAGACAGGTCATGGGGTAAATACTGAGCTCTCACAACTTTAAAGACAGGTCATGGGGTAAATACTGAGTTCTCACAACTTTAAAGACAGGTCATGAGGTAAATACTGAGCTGTCACAACTTTAATGACAGGTCATGTGGTAAATACTGAGTTCTCACAACTTTAAAGACAGGTCATGGGGTAAATACTGAGCTGTCACAACTTTAAAGACAGTTCATGGGGTAAATACTGAGTTCTCACAACTTTAAAGACAGGTCATGTGGTAAATACTGAGTTCTCACAACTTTAAAGACAGGTCATGGTGTAAATACTGAGCTGTCACAACTTTAAAGACAGGTCATGGGGTAAATACTGAGTTCTCACAACTTTAAAGACAGGTCATGGGGTAAATACTGATTTCTCACAACATTAAGCAAAGGTCATGGGGTAAATACTGAGCTCTCACAACTTTAAACACAGGTCATGGGGTAAATACTGAGCTGCCACAACTTTAAAGACAGTTCATGGGGTAAATACTGAGTTCTCACAACTTTCAAGGCAGGTCATGGGGTAAATACTGAGTTCTCACAACTTTAAAGACAGGTCCTGGGGTAAATACTGAGCTCTCACAACTTTAAAGACAGGTCATGGGGTAAATACTGAGTTCTCACAACTTTAAGGACAGGGCATGGGGTAAATACTGAGTTCTCACAACTTTAAAAACAGGTCATGGGGTAAATACTGAGCTCTCACAACTTTAAAGACAGGTCATGGGGTAAATACTGAGCTGTCACAGCTTTAAAGACAGGTCATGTGGTAAATACTGAGCTGTCACAACTTTAAAGACAGGTCATGGGGTAAATACTGATTTCTCACTACTTTAAACACAGGTCATGGGGTAAATACTGAGCTCTCACAAATTTAAGACAGGTCATGGGGCAAATACTGAGCTCTCACAAATTTAAAGACAGGTCCTGGGGTAAATAGTGATCTGTCACAACTTTAAAGACAGATCATGGGGTAAATACTGAGCTGTCACAACTTTAAAGACAGGTCATGGGGTAAATACTAAGTTCTCACAACTTTAAAGACAGGTCATGGGGTAAATACTGTGTTCTTACAACTTTAAAGACAGGTCCTGGGGTAAATAGTGAGCTGTCACAACTTTAAAGACAGGTCATGTGGTAAATACTGAGCTGTCACAACTTTAAAGACAGGTCATGGGGTAAATACTGAGTTCTCACAACTTTTAAGACAGGTCATGGGGTAAATACGGAGCTGTCACAACTTTAAAGACAGGTCATGAGGTAAACACTGAGCTGTCACAACTTTCAAGACAGGTCATGGGGTAAATACTGAGCTGTCACAATTTTAAAGACAGGTCATGGGGTAAATACTGAGCTGTCACAACATTAATGACAGGTCATTGGGTGAATACTGAGCTGTCACAATTTTAAAGACAGGTCATGGGGTAAATACTGAGCTGTCACAACTTTAAAGACTGGTCATGGGGTAAATACTGAGCTCTCATAACTTTAAAGAAAGTTCATGGGGTAAATACTGAGCTCTCACAACTTTAAACACAGGTCATGGGGTAAATACTGAGCTGCCACAACTTTAAAGACAGTTCATGGGGTAAATACTGAGTTCTCACAACTTTCAAGGCAGGTCATGGGGTAAATACTGAGTTCTCACAACTTTACAGACAGGTCCTGGGGTAAATACTGAGCTCTCACAACTTTAAAGACAGGTCATGGGGTAAATACTGAGTTCTCACAACTTTAAGGACAGGGCATGGGGTAAATACTGAGTTCTCACAACTTTAAAAACAGGTCATGGGGTAAATACTGAGCTCTCACAACTTTAAAGACAGGTCATGGGGTAAATACTGAGCTGTCACAGCTTTAAAGACAGGTCATGGGGTAAATACTGAGCTGTCACAACTTTAAAGACAGGTCATGGGGTAAATACTGATTTCTCACTACTTTAAACACAGGTCATGGGGTAAATACTGAGCTCTCACAAATTTAAGACAGGTCATGGGGCAAATACTGAGCTCTCACAAATTTAAAGACAGGTCCTGGGGTAAATAGTGAGCTGTCACAACTTTAAAGACAGATCATGGGGTAAATACTGAGCTGTCACAACTTTAAAGACAGGTCATGGGGTAAATACTAAGTTCTCACAACTTTAAAGACAGGTCATGGGGTAAATACTGTGTTCTTACAACTTTAAAGACAGGTCCTGGGGTAAATAGTGAGCTGTCACAACTTTAAAGACAGGTCATGTGGTAAATACTGAGCTGTCACAACTTTAAAGACAGGTCATGGGGTAAATACTGAGTTCTCACAACTTTTAAGACAGGTCATGGGGTAAATACGGAGCTGTCACAACTTTAAAGACAGGTCATGAGGTAAACACTGAGCTGTCACAACTTTCAAGACAGGTCATGGGGTAAATACTGAGCTGTCACAATTTTAAAGACAGGTCATGGGGTAAATACTGAGCTGTCACAACATTAATGACAGGTCATTGGGTGAATACTGAGCTGTCACAATTTTAAAGACAGGTCATGGGGTAAATACTGAGCTGTCACAACTTTAAAGACTGGTCATGGGGTAAATACTGAGCTCTCATAACTTTAAAGAAAGTTCATGGGGTAAATACTGAGCTGTCACAACTTTAAAGACAGGTGATTGGGTAAATACCGATTTCTCACAACTTTAGGACAGGTCATGGGGTAAATACTGAGCTCTCACAACTTTAAAGACAGGTCATTGGGTAAATACTGAGTTGTCACAACTTTAAAGACAGGTCATGGGGTAAATACTGAGCTCTCACAAATTTAAAGACAGGTCATGAGGTAAATACTGAGTTCTCACAACTTTAAAGACAGGTCATGGGGTATATACTGAGCTGTCACAACTTTAAAGACAGGTCATGGGGTAAATACTGAGCTCTCACAACTTTAAAGACAGGTCATGGGGTAAATACTGAGTTCTCACAACTTTAAAGACAGGTCATGGGGTAAATACTGAGCTGTCACAACTTCAAAGACAGGTCATGGGGTAAATACTGAGCTCTCATAACTTTAAAGACAGGTCATGGGGTAAATACTGAGCTCTCACAACTTTAAAGACAGGTCATGGGGTAAATACTGAGCTGTCACAACTTTAAAGACAGGTCATGGGGTAAATACTGAGTTCTCACAACTTTAAAGACAGGTCATGGGGTAAATACCGAGCTCTCACAACTTTAAAGACAGGTCATGGGGTAAATATTGAGTTCTCACAACTTTAAAGACAGGTCATGGGGTAAATACCGAGCTCTCACAACTTTAAAGACAGGTCATGGGGTAAATACTGAGCTGTCACAACTTTAAAGACAGGTCATGGGGTAAATACTGAGCTCTCATAACTTTAAAGACAGGTCATGGGGTAAATACTGAGCTGCCACAACTTTAAAGACAGGTCATGGGGTAAATACTGAGCTTTCACAACTTTAAAGACAGGTCATGGGGTAAATACTGAGCTGTCACAACATTAAAGAAAGGTCATGGGGTAAATACTGAGTTGTCACAACTTTAAAGACAGGTCATGTGGTAAATACTGAGTTCTCACAACTTTAAAGACAGGTCAGGGGGTAAATACTGAGTTCTCACAACTTTGAAGACAGGTCATGGTGTAAATACTGAGTTCTCACAACCGTAAAGACAGGTCATGGGGTAAATACTGAGTTCTCACAAATTTAAAGACAGATCATGGGGTAAATACTGAGCTCTCACAGCTTTAAAGACATGTCATGGGGCAAATACTGAGCTGTCACAACTTTAAAGACAGGTCATGGGGTAAATACCGAGTTCTCACAACTTTAAAGACAGGTCATGGGGTAAATACTGAGCTGTCACAACTTTAAAGACAGGTCATGGTGCAAATACTGAGCTCTCACAACCTTAAAGACAGGTCATGGGGTAAATACTGAGTTCTCATAACATTAAAGACAGGTCATGGGGTAAATACTGAGCTGTCACAACTTTAAAGACAGGTCATGAGGTAAATACTGAGCTGTCACAACTTTAAAGACAGGTCATGGGATAAATACTGAGCTCTCACAACTTTAAAGACAGGTCATGAGGTAAATACTGAGTTCATACAACTTTAAAGACAGGTCCTGGGGTAAATAGTGAGCTGTCACAACTTTAAAGACAGGTCATGTGGTAAATACTGAGCTGTCACAACTTTAAAGACAGGTCATGAGGTAAATACTGAGTTCTCACAACTTTAAAGACAGGTCATGGGGTAAATACTGAGCTGTCACAACTTTAAAGACAGGTCATGGGGTAAATACTGAGTTCTCACAACTTTAAAGACAGGTCATGGGGAAAATACTGAGTTCTCACAACTTTAAAGACAGGTCATGGGGTAAATACTGAGCTGTCACAACTTTAAAGACCGGTCATGAGGTAAATACTGAGCTGTCACAACTTTAAAGACAGGTCATGAGGTAAATACTGAGCTGTCACAACTTTAAAGACAGGTCATGAGGTAAATACTGAGCTGTCACAACTTTAAAGACAGGTCATGAGGTAAATACTGAGCTGTCACAACTTTAAAGACAGGTCATGGGGTAAATACTGAGCTGTCACAACTTTAAAGACAGGTCATGGGGTAAATACTGAGCTGTCACAACTTTAAAGACAGGTCATGAGGTAAATACTGAGCTGTCACAACTTTAAAGACAGGTCATGGGGTAAATACTGAGCTGTCACAACTTTAAAGACAGGTCATGGGGTAAATACTGAGCTCTCATAACTTTAAAGAAAGTTCATGGTGTAAATACTGAGTTCTCACAACTTTAAAGACAGGTCATGGGGTAAATACAGAGATCTCACATCTTTAAAGACAGGTCATGGGGTCAATACTGAGCTCTCACAACTTTAAAGACAGGTGATTGGGTAAATACCGATTTCTCACAACTTTAGGACAGGTCATGGGGTAAATACTGAGCTCTCACAACTTTAAAGACAGGTCATGGGGTAAATACTGAGCTGTCACAACTTTAAAGACAGGTCATGGGGTAAATACAGAGCTGTCACAACTTTAAAGACAGGTCATGAGGTAAATACTGAGCTGTCACAACTTTAAAGACAGGTCATGGTGTAAATACTGAGTTCTCACAACTTTAAAGACAGATCATGAGGTAAATACTGAGCTGTCACAACTTTAAAGACAGGTCATGGGGTAAATACTGAGCTGTCACAACTTTGAAGACAGGTCATGGGGTAAATACTGAGCTGTCACAACTTTAAAGACAGGTCATGGGGTAAATACTGAGCTGTCACAACTTTAAAGACAGGTCATGAGGTAAATACTGAGCTGTCACAACTTTAAAGACAGGTCATGGGGTAAATACTGAGCTGTCACAACTTTAAAGACAGGTCATGGGGTAAATACTGAGCTCTCATAACTTTAAAGAAAGTTCATGGGGTAAATACTGAGTTCTCACAACTTTAAAGACAGGTCATGGGGTAAATACAGAGATCTCACATCTTTAAAGACAGGTCATGGGGTCAATACGGAGCTCTCACAACTTTAAAGACAGGTGATTGGGTAAATACCGTTTTCTCACAACTTTAGGACAGGTCATGGGGTAAATACTGAGCTCTCACAACTTTAAAGACAGGTCATGGGGTAAATACTGAGCTGTCACAACTTTAAAGACAGGTCATGGGGTAAATACAGAGCTGTCACAACTTTAAAGACAGGTCATGGGGTAAATACTGAGCTCTCACAACTTTAAAGACAGGTCATGGGGTAAATACTGAGTTCTCACAACTTTAAAGACAGGTCATGAGGTAAATACTGAGCTGTCACAACTTTAAAGACAGGTCATGGGGTAAATACTGAGTTCTCACAACTTTAAAGACAGGTCATGGGGTAAATACTGAGCTCTCATAACTTTAAAGACAGGTCATGGGGTAAATACTGAGCTGTCACAACTTTAAAGACAGGTCATAGGGTAAATACTGAGCTGTCACAACTTTAAAGACAGGTCATGGGGTAAATACTGAGCTGTCACAACTTTAAAGACAGGTCATGTGGTAAATACTGAGCTCTCACAACTTGAAAGACAGGTCATGGGGTAAATGCTGAGCTGTCACAACTTTAAAGACAGGTCATGGGGTAAATACTGTGCTCTCACAACTTGAAAGACAGGTCATGGGGTAAATACTGAGTTCTCACATCTTTAAAGACAGGTCATGGGGTAAATACTGAGCTGTCACAACTTTAAAGACAGGTCATGGGGTAAATACTGAGTTCTCACAACTTTAAAACCAGGTCATGGGGTAAATACTGAGCTGTCACAACTTTAAACCCAGGTCATGGGGTAAATACTGAGCTGTCACAAATTTAAAGACAGGTCATGGGGTAAATACTGAGTTCTCACAACTTTAAAGACAGGTCATGGGGTAAGTACTGAGCTGTCACAACTTTAAAGACAGGTCCTGGGGTAAATAGTGAGCTGTCACAACTTTAAAGACAGGTCATGGGGTAAATACTGAGCTGTCACAACTTTAAAGACAGGTCCTGGGGTAAATAGTGAGCTGTCACAACTTTAAAGACAGGTCATGGGGTAAATACTGAGCTGTCACAACTTTAAAGACAGGTCATGAGGTAAATACTGAGCTGTCACAACTTTAAAGACAGGTCATGGGGTAAATACTGAGCTCTCACAACTTTAAAGACAGGTCATGGGGTAAATACTGTGTTCTTACAACTTTAAAGACAGGTCCTGGGGTAAATAGTGAGCTGTCACAACTTTAAAGACAGGTCATGTGGTAAATACTGAGCTGTCACAACTTTAAAGACAGGTCATGAGGTAAATACTGAGTTCTCACAACTTTAAAGACAGGTCATGGGGTAAATACTGAGCTGTCACAACTTTAAAGACAGGTCATGGGGTTAATACTGAGTTCTCACAACTTTAAAGACAGGTCATGGGGAAAATACTGAGTTCTCACAACTTTAAAGACAGGTCATGGGGTAAATACTGAGCTGTCACAACTTTAAAGACCGGTCATGAGGTAAATACTGAGCTGTCACAACTTTAAAGACAGGTCATGGTGTAAATACTGAGTTCTCACAACTTTAAAGACAGGTCATGAGGTAAATACTGAGCTGTCACAACTTTAAAGACAGGTCATGGGGTAAATACTGAGCTGTCACAACTTTAAAGACAGGTCATGGGGTAAATACTGAGCTCTCATAACTTTAAAGAAGGTTCATGGGGTAAATACTGAGTTCTCACAACTTTAAAGACAGGTCATGGGGTAAATACAGAGATCTCACATCTTTAAAGACAGGTCATGGGGTCAATACTGAGCTCTCACAACTTTAAAGACAGGTGATTGGGTAAATACCGATTTCTCACAACTTTAGGACAGGTCATGGGGTAAATACTGAGCTCTCACAACTTTAAAGACATGTCATGGGGTAAATACTGAGCTGTCACAACTTTAAAGACAGGTTTTGGGGTAAATACTGAGCTCTCGCAACTTTAAAGACAGGTCATGGGGTAAATACTGAGTTCTCACAACTTTAAAGACAGGTCATGGGGTAAATACTGAGCTGTCACAACTTTAAAGACAGGTCATGGGGTAAATACTGAGTTCTCACAACTTTAAAGACAGGTCATGGGGTAAATACTGAGCTCTCATAACTTGAAAGACAGGTCATGGGGTAAATACTGAGTTGTCACAACTTTAAAGACAGGTCATGGGGTAAATACTGAGCTCTAACAAATTTAAAGACAGGTCATGGGGTAAATACTGAGTTCTCACAACTTTAAAGACAGGTCATGGGGTAAATACTGTGTTCTTACAACTTTAAAGACAGGTCCTGGGGTAAATAGTGAGCTGTCACAACTTTAAAGACAGGTCATGTGGTAAATACTGAGCTGTCACAACTTTAAAGACAGGTCATGAGGTAAATACTGAGTTCTCACAACTTTAAAGACAGGTCATGGGGTAAATACTGAGCTGTCACAACTTTAAAGACAGGTAATGGAGTTAATACTGAGTTCTCACAACTTTAAAGACAGGTCATGGGGAAAATACTGAGTTCTCACAACTTTAAAGACAGGTCATGGGGTAAATACAGAGATCTCACATCTTTAAAGACAGGTCATGGGGTCAATACTGAGCTCTCACAACTTTAAAGACAGGTGATTGGGTAAATACCGATTTCTCACAACTTTAGGACAGGTCATGGGGTAAATACTGAGCTGTCACAACTTTAAAGACAGGTCATGGGGTAAATACTGAGCTGTCACAACTTTAAAGACAGGTCATGGGGTAAATACAGAGCTGTCACAACTTTAAAGACAGGTCATGGGGTAAATACTGAGCTCTCACAACTTTAAAGACAGGTCATGGGGTAAATACTGAGTTCTCACAACTTTAAAGACAGGTCATGAGGTAAATACTGAGCTGTCACAACTTTAAAGACAGGTCATGGGGTAAATACAGAGATCTCACATCTTTAAAGACAGGTCATGGGGTCAATACTGAGCTCTCACAACTTTAAAGACAGGTGATTGGGTAAATACCGATTTCTCACAACTTTAGGACAGGTCATGGGGTAAATACTGAGCTCTCACAACTTTAAAGACAGGTCATGGGGTAAATACTGAGCTGTCACAACTTTAAAGACAGGTCATGGGGTAAATACAGAGCTGTCACAACTTTAAAGACAGGTCATGGGGTAAATACTGAGCTGTCACAACTTTAAAGACAGGTCATGAGGTAAATACTGAGTTCTCACAACTTTAAAGACAGGTCATGGGGTAAATACTGAGCTGTCACAACTTTAAAGACAGGTAATGGAGTTAATACTGAGTTCTCACAACTTTAAAGACAGGTCATGGGGAAAATACTGAGTTCTCACAACTTTAAAGACAGGTCATGGGGTAAATACAGAGATCTCACATCTTTAAAGACAGGTCATGGGGTCAATACTGAGCTCTCACAACTTTAAAGACAGGTGATTGGGTAAATACCGATTTCTCACAACTTTAGGACAGGTCATGGGGTAAATACTGAGCTGTCACAACTTTAAAGACAGGTCATGGGGTAAATACTGAGCTGTCACAACTTTAAAGACAGGTCATGGGGTAAATACAGAGCTGTCACAACTTTAAAGACAGGTCATGGGGTAAATACTGAGCTCTCACAACTTTAAAGACAGGTCATGGGGTAAATACTGAGTTCTCACAACTTTAAAGACAGGTCATGAGGTAAATACTGAGCTGTCACAACTTTAAAGACAGGTCATGGGGTAAATACAGAGATCTCACATCTTTAAAGACAGGTCATGGGGTCAATACTGAGCTCTCACAACTTTAAAGACAGGTGATTGGGTAAATACCGATTTCTCACAACTTTAGGACAGGTCATGGGGTAAATACTGAGCTCTCACAACTTTAAAGACAGGTCATGGGGTAAATACTGAGCTGTCACAACTTTAAAGACAGGTCATGGGGTAAATACAGAGCTGTCACAACTTTAAAGACAGGTCATGGGGTAAATACTGAGCTCTCACAACTTTAAAGACAGGTCATGGGGTAAATACTGAGTTCTCACAACTTTAAAGACAGGTCATGAGGTAAATACTGAGCTGTCACAACTTTAAAGACAGGTCATGGGGTAAATACTGAGTTCTCACAACTTTAAAGACAGGTCATGGGGTAAATACTGAGCTCTCATAACTTTAAAGACAGGTCATGGGGTAAATACTGAGCTGTCACAACTTTAAAGACAGGTCAAGGGGTAAATACTGAGCTGTCACAACTTTAAAGACAGGTCATGGGGTAAATACTGAGCTGTCACAACTTTAAAGACAGGTCATGGGGTAAATACTGAGCTCTCATAGCTTTAAAGAAGGTTCATGGGGTAAATACTGAGTTCTCACAACTTTAAAGACAGGTCATGGGGTAAATACAGAGATCTCACATCTTTAAAGACAGGTCATGGGGTCAATACTGAGCTCTCACAACTTTAAAGACAGGTGATTGGGTAAATACCGATTTCTCACAACTTTAGGACAGGTCATGGGGTAAATACTGAGCTGTCACAACTTTAAAGACAGGTCATGGGGTAAATACTGAGCTGTCACAACTTTAAAGACAGGTCATGGGGTAAATACAGAGCTGTCACAACTTTAAAGACAGGTCATGGGGTAAATACTGAGCTCTCACAACTTTAAAGACAGGTCATGGGGTAAATACTGAGTTCTCACAACTTTAAAGACAGGTCATGAGGTAAATACTGAGCTGTCACAACTTTAAAGACAGGTCATGGGGTAAATACTGAGTTCTCACAACTTTAAAGACAGGTCATGGGGTAAATACTGAGCTCTCATAACTTTAAAGACAGGTCATGGGGTAAATACTGAGCTGTCACAACTTTAAAGACAGGTCAAGGGGTAAATACTGAGCTGTCACAACTTTAAAGACAGGTCATGGGGTAAATACTGAGCTGTCACAACTTTAAAGACAGGTCATGGGGTAAATACTGAGCTCTCACAACTTGAAAGACAGGTCATGGGGTAAATGCTGAGCTGTCACAACTTTAAAGACAGGTCATGGGGTAAATACTGAGCTCTCACAACTTGAAAGACAGGTCATGGGGTAAATACTGAGTTGTCACAACTTTAAAGACAGGTCATGGGGTAAATACTGAGCTCTAACAAATTTAAAGACAGGTCATGTGGTAAATACTGAGTTCTCACAACTTTAAAGACAGGTCATGGGGTTAATACTGAGCTGTCACAACTTTAAAGACAGGTCATGGTGTAAATACTGAGTTCACACAACTTTAAAGACAGGTCATGGGGCAAATACTGAGCTGTCACAACTTTAAAGACAGATCATGGGGTAAATACTGAGTTCTCACATCTTTAAAGACAGGTCATGGGGTAAATACTGAGCTGTCACAACTTTAAAGACAGGTCATGTGGTAAATACTGAGTTCTCACAACTTGAAAGACAGGTCATGGGGTAAATACTGAGCTCTCACAACTTTAAAGACAGGTCATGGGGTAAATACTGAGCTCTCACAACTTTAAAGACAGGTCATGGGGTAAATACTGTGTTCTTACAACTTTAAAGACAGGTCCTGGGGTAAATAGTGAGCTGTCACAACTTTAAAGACAGGTCATGTGGTAAATACTGAGCTGTCACAACTTTAAAGACAGGTCATGAGGTAAATACTGAGTTCTCACAACTTTAAAGACAGGTCATGGGGTAAATACTGAGCTGTCACAACTTTAAAGACAGGTCATGGGGTTAATACTGAGTTCTCACAACTTTAAAGACAGGTCATGGGGAAAATACTGAGTTCTCACAACTTTAAAGACAGGTCATGGGGTAAATACTGAGCTGTCACAACTTTAAAGACCGGTCATGAGGTAAATACTGAGCTGTCACAACTTTAAAGACAGGTCATGGTGTAAATACTGAGTTCTCACAACTTTAAAGACAGGTCATGAGGTAAATACTGAGCTGTCACAACTTTAAAGACAGGTCATGGGGTAAATACTGAGCTGTCACAACTTTAAAGACAGGTCATGGGGTAAATACTGAGCTCTCATAACTTTAAAGAAGGTTCATGGGGTAAATACTGAGTTCTCACAACTTTAAAGACAGGTCATGGGGTAAATACAGAGATCTCACATCTTTAAAGACAGGTCATGGGGTCAATACTGAGCTCTCACAACTTTAAAGACAGGTGATTGGGTAAATACCGATTTCTCACAACTTTAGGACAGGTCATGGGGTAAATACTGAGCTCTCACAACTTTAAAGACATGTCATGGGGTAAATACTGAGCTGTCACAACTTTAAAGACAGGTTTTGGGGTAAATACAGAGCTCTCGCAACTTTAAAGACAGGTCATGGGGTAAATACTGAGTTCTCACATCTTTAAAGACAGGTCATGGGGTAAATACTGAGCTGTCACAACTTTAAAGACAGGTCATGGGGTAAATACTGAGTTCTCACAACTTTAAAGACAGGTCATGGGGTAAATACTGAGCTCTCATAACTTGAAAGACAGGTCATGGGGTAAATACTGAGTTGTCACAACTTTAAAGACAGGTCATGGGGTAAATACTGAGCTCTAACAAATTTAAAGACAGGTCATGGGGTAAATACTGAGTTCTCACAACTTTAAAGACAGGTCATGGGGTAAATACTGTGTTCTTACAACTTTAAAGACAGGTCCTGGGGTAAATAGTGAGCTGTCACAACTTTAAAGACAGGTCATGTGGTAAATACTGAGCTGTCACAACTTTAAAGACAGGTCATGAGGTAAATACTGAGTTCTCACAACTTTAAAGACAGGTCATGGGGTAAATACTGAGCTGTCACAACTTTAAAGACAGGTAATGGAGTTAATACTGAGTTCTCACAACTTTAAAGACAGGTCATGGGGAAAATACTGAGTTCTCACAACTTTAAAGACAGGTCATGGGTTAAATACAGAGATCTCACATCTTTAAAGACAGGTCATGGGGTCAATACTGAGCTCTCACAACTTTAAAGACAGGTGATTGGGTAAATACCGATTTCTCACAACTTTAGGACAGGTCATGGGGTAAATACTGAGCTGTCACAACTTTAAAGACAGGTCATGGGGTAAATACTGAGCTGTCACAACTTTAAAGACAGGTCATGGGGTAAATACAGAGCTGTCACAACTTTAAAGACAGGTCATGGGGTAAATACTGAGCTCTCACAACTTTAAAGACAGGTCATGGGGTAAATACTGAGTTCTCACAACTTTAAAGACAGGTCATGAGGTAAATACTGAGCTGTCACAACTTTAAAGACAGGTCATGGGGTAAATACAGAGATCTCACATCTTTAAAGACAGGTCATGGGGTCAATACTGAGCTCTCACAACTTTAAAGACAGGTGATTGGGTAAATACCGATTTCTCACAACTTTAGGACAGGTCATGGGGTAAATACTGAGCTCTCACAACTTTAAAGACAGGTCATGGGGTAAATACTGAGCTGTCACAACTTTAAAGACAGGTCATGGGGTAAATACAGAGCTGTCACAACTTTAAAGACAGGTCATGGGGTAAATACTGAGCTCTCACAACTTTAAAGACAGGTCATGGGGTAAATACTGAGTTCTCACAACTTTAAAGACAGGTCATGAGGTAAATACTGAGCTGTCACAACTTTAAAGACAGGTCATGGGGTAAATACTGAGTTCTCACAACTTTAAAGACAGGTCATGGGGTAAATACTGAGCTCTCATAACTTTAAAGACAGGTCATGGGGTAAATACTGAGCTGTCACAACTTTAAAGACAGGTCAAGGGGTAAATACTGAGCTGTCACAACTTTAAAGACAGGTCATGGGGTAAATACTGAGCTGTCACAACTTTAAAGACAGGTCATGGGGTAAATACTGAGCTCTCATAGCTTTAAAGAAGGTTCATGGGGTAAATACTGAGTTCTCACAACTTTAAAGACAGGTCATGGGGTAAATACAGAGATCTCACATCTTTAAAGACAGGTCATGGGGTCAATACTGAGCTCTCACAACTTTAAAGACAGGTGATTGGGTAAATACCGATTTCTCACAACTTTAGGACAGGTCATGGGGTAAATACTGAGCTGTCACAACTTTAAAGACAGGTCATGGGGTAAATACTGAGCTGTCACAACTTTAAAGACAGGTCATGGGGTAAATACAGAGCTGTCACAACTTTAAAGACAGGTCATGGGGTAAATACTGAGCTCTCACAACTTTAAAGACAGGTCATGGGGTAAATACTGAGTTCTCACAACTTTAAAGACAGGTCATGAGGTAAATACTGAGCTGTCACAACTTTAAAGACAGGTCATGGGGTAAATACTGAGTTCTCACAACTTTAAAGACAGGTCATGGGGTAAATACTGAGCTCTCATAACTTTAAAGACAGGTCATGGGGTAAATACTGAGCTGTCACAACTTTAAAGACAGGTCAAGGGGTAAATACTGAGCTGTCACAACTTTAAAGACAGGTCATGGGGTAAATACTGAGCTGTCACAACTTTAAAGACAGGTCATGGGGTAAATACTGAGCTCTCACAACTTGAAAGACAGGTCATGGGGTAAATGCTGAGCTGTCACAACTTTAAAGACAGGTCATGGGGTAAATACTGAGCTCTCACAACTTGAAAGACAGGTCATGGGGTAAATACTGAGTTGTCACAACTTTAAAGACAGGTCATGGGGTAAATACTGAGCTCTAACAAATTTAAAGACAGGTCATGTGGTAAATACTGAGTTCTCACAACTTTAAAGACAGGTCATGGGGTTAATACTGAGCTGTCACAACTTTAAAGACAGGTCATGGTGTAAATACTGAGTTCACACAACTTTAAAGACAGGTCATGGGGCAAATACTGAGCTGTCACAACTTTAAAGACAGATCATGGGGTAAATACTGAGTTCTCACATCTTTAAAGACAGGTCATGGGGTAAATACTGAGCTGTCACAACTTTAAAGACAGGTCATGTGGTAAATACTGAGTTCTCACAACTTGAAAGACAGGTCATGGGGTAAATACTGAGCTCTCACAACTTTAAAGACAGGTCATGGGGTAAATACTGAGCTCTCACAACTTTAAAGAAAGGTCATGTGGTAAGTACTGAGTTCTCACAACTTTAAATACAGGTCATGGGGTAAATACTGAGCTCTCACAACTTTAAAGACAGGTCATGGGGTAAATACTGAGCTGTCACAACTTTAAAGACAGGTCATGGTGTAAATACTGAGCTGTCACAACTTTAAAGACAGGTCATGGGGTAAATACTGAGTTCTCAAAAATTTAAAGACAGTTCATGGGGTAAATACTGAGCTCTCACAAATTTAAAGACAGGTCATGGGGTAAATAGTGAGTTCTCACAACTTTAAAGACAGGTCATGGGGTAAATACTGAGCTCTCACAACTTTAAAGACAGGTCATGGGGTAAATACTGAGTTCTCACAACTTTCAAGACAGGTCATGGGGTAAATACAGAGCTGTCACAACTTTAAAGACAGGTCCTGTGGTAAATACTGAGCTCTCAAATCTTTAAAGACAGGTCATGGGGTAAATACTGAGTTCTCTCAACTTTACAGACAGGTCATGGGGTAAATACTGAGCTGTCACAACTTTAAAGACAGGTCATGGGGTAAATACTGAGCTCTCACAACTTTGAAGACAGGTCATGGGGTAAATACTGAGCTCTCACAACTTTAAAGACAGGTCATTGGGTAAATACTGAGCTCTCACAACTTTAGGACAGGTCATGGGGTAAATACTGAGCTCTCACAACTTTAAAGACAGGTCATGGGGTAAATACTGAGCTGTCACAACTTTAAAGACAGGTCATGGGGTAAATACAGAGCTGTCACAACTTTAAAGACAGGTCATGGGGTAAATACTGAGCTCTCACAACTTTAAAGACAGGTCATGGGGTAAATACTGAGTTCTCACAACTTTAAAGACAGGTCATGAGGTAAATACTGAGCTGTCACAACTTTAAAGACAGGTCATGGGGTAAATACTGAGTTCTCACAACTTTAAAGACAGGTCATGGGGTAAATACTGAGCTCTCATAACTTTAAAGACAGGTCATGGGGTAAATACTGAGCTGTCACAACTTTAAAGACAGGTCATGGGGTAAATACTGAGCTGTCACAACTTTAAAGGCAGGTCATGGGGTAAATACTGAGCTCTCACAACTTTAAAGACAGGTCATGGGGTAAATACTGAGCTGTCACAACTTTAAAGACAGGTCATGGGGTAAATACTGAGCTCTCACAACTTGAAAGACAGGTCATGGGGTAAATGCTGAGCTGTCACAACTTTAAAGACAGGTCATGGGGTAAATACTGAGCTCTCACAACTTGAAAGACAGGTAATGGGGTAAATACTGAGTTCTCACATCTTTAAAGACAGGTCATGGGGTAAATACTGAGCTGTCACAACTTTAAAGACAGGTCATGGGGTAAATACTGAGTTCTCACAACTTTAAACCCAGGTCATGGGGTAAATACTGAGCTGTCACAACTTTAAACCCAGGTCATGGGGTAAATACTGAGCTGTCACAAATTTAAAGAAAGGTCATGGGGTAAATACTGAGTTCTCACAACTTTAAAGACAGGTCATGGGGTAAGTACTGAGCTGTCACAACTTTAAAGACAGGTCCTGGGGTAAATAGTGAGCTGTCACAACTTTAAAGACAGGTCATGGGGTAAATACTGAGCTGTCACAACTTTAAAGACAGGTCATGAGGTAAATACTGAGCTGTCACAACTTTAAAGACAGGTCATGGGGTAAATAGTGAGCTGTCACAACTTTAAAGACAGGTCATGGGGTAAATACTGAGCTGTCACAACTTTAAAGACAGGTCATGAGGTAAATACTGAGCTGTCACAACTTTAAAGACAGGTCATGGGGTAAATACTGAGCTGTCACAACTTTAAAGACAGGTCATTGGGTAAATACTGTGTTCTTACAACTTTAAAGACAGGTCTTGGGGTAAATAGTGAGCTGTCACAACTTTAAAGACAGGTCATGTGGTAAATACTGAGCTCTCACAACTTTAAAGACAGGTCATGAGGTAAATACTGAGTTCTCACAACTTTAAAGACAGGTCATGGGGTAAATACTGAGCTGTCACAACTTTAAAGACAGGTCATGGGGTTAATACTGAGTTCTCACAACTTTAAAGACAGGTCATGGGGAAAATACTGACTTCTCACAACTTTAAAGACAGGTCATGGGGTAAATACTGAGCTGTCACAACTTTAAAGACAGGTCATGAGGTAAATACTGAGCTGTCACAACTTTAAAGACAGGTCATGGTGTAAATACTGAGTTCTCACAACTTTAAAGACAGGTCATGAGGTAAATACTGAGCTGTCACAACTTTAAAGACAGGTCATGGGGTAAATACTGAGCTGTCACAACTTTAAAGACAGGTCATGAGTTAAATACTGAGCTGTCACAACTTTAAAGACAGGTCATGGGGTAAATACTGAGCTGTCACAACTTTAAAGACAGGTCATGGGGTAAATACTGAGCTCTCATAACTTTAAAGAAAGTTCATGGGGTAAATACTGAGTTCTCACAACTTTAAAGACAGGTCATGGAGTAAATACAGAGATCTCACATCTTTAAAGACAGGTCATGGGGTCAATACTGAGCTCTCACAACTTTAAAGACAGGTGATTGGGTAAATACCGATTTCTCACAACTTTAGGACAGGTCATGGGGTAAATACTGAGCTCTCACAACTTTAAAGACAGGTCATGGGGTAAATACTGAGCTCTCATAACTTTAAAGACAGGTCATGGGGTAAATACTGAGCTGTCACAACTTTAAAGACAGGTCATGGGGTAAATACTGAGCTGTCACAACTTTAAAGACAGGTCATGGGGTAAATACTGAGCTGTCACAACTTTAAAGACAGGTCATGGGGTAAATACAGAGCTCTCACAACTTGAAAGACAAGTCATGGGGTAAATGCTGAGCTGTCACAACTTTAAAGACAGGTCATGGGGTAAATACTGAGCTCTCACAACTTGAAAGACAGGTCATGGGGTAAATACTGAGTTGTCACAACTTTAAAGACAGGTCATGGGGTAAATACTGAGCTCTAACAAATTTAAAGACAGGTCATGGGGTAAATACTGAGTTCTCACAACTTTAAAGACAGGTCATGGGGTTAATACTGAGCTGTCACAACTTTAAAGACAGGTCATGGTGTAAATACTGAGTTCACACAACTTTAAAGACAGGTCATGGGGTAAATACTGAGCTGTCACAACTTTAAACACAGGTCATGGGGTAAATACTGAGCTCTCACAACTTTAAAGACAGGTCATGGTATAAATACTGAGTTCACACAACTTTAAAGACAGGTCATGAGGTAAATACTGAGCTGTCACAACTTTAAACACAGGTCATGGGGTAAATACTGAGCTCTCACAACTTTAAAGACAGGTCATGGGGTAAATACTGAGCTGTCACAACTTTAAAGACAGGTCATGGGGTAAATACTGAGCTGTCACAACTTTAAAGACAGGTCATGGGGTAAATACTGAGCTGTCACAACCTTAAAGACAGGTCATGGGGTAAATACTGAGTTCTCAGAAATTTAAAGACAGATCATGGGGTAAATACTGAGCTCTCACAACTTTAAAGACATGTCATGGGGCAAATACTGAGCTGTCACAACTTTAAAGACAGATCATGGGGTAAATACTGAGTTCTCACATCTTTAAAGACAGGTCATGGGGTAATAACTGAGCTGTCACAACTTTAAAGACAGGTCATGTGGTAAATACTGAGTTCTCACAACTTGAAAGACAGGTCATGGGGTAAATACTGAGCTCTCACAACTTTAAAGACAGGTCATGTGGTAAATACTGAGCTGTCACAACTTTAAAGACAGGTCATGGGGTTAATACTGAGTTCTCACAACTTTAAAGACAGGTCATGGGGAAAATACTGACTTCTCACAACTTTAAAGACAGGTCATGGGGTAAATACTGAGCTGTCACAACTTTAAAGACCGGTCATGAGGTAAATACTGAGCTGTCACAACTTTAAAGACAGGTCATGTTGTAAATACTGAGTTCTCACAACTTTAAAGACAGGTCATGAGGTAAATACTGAGCTGTCACAACTTTAAAGACAGGTCATGGGGTAAATACTGAGCTGTCACAACTTTAAAGACAGGTCATGAGTTAAATACTGAGCTGTCACAACTTTAAAGACAGGTCATGGGGTAAATACTGAGCTGTCACAACATTAAAGACAGGTCATGGGGTAAATACTGAGCTCTCATAACTTTAAAGAAAGTTCATGGGGTAAATACTGAGTTCTCACAACTTTAAAGACAGGTCATGGAGTAAATACAGAGATCTCACATCTTTAAAGACAGGTCATGGGGTCAATACTGAGCTCTCACAACTTTAAAGACAGGTGATTGGGTAAATACCGATTTCTCACAACTTTAGGACAGGTCATGGGGTAAATACTGAGCTCTCACAACTTTAAAGACAGGTCATGGGGTAAATACTGAGCTGTCACAACTTTAAAGACAGGTCATGGGGTAAATACAGAGCTGTCACAACTTTAAAGACAGGTCATGGGGTAAATACTGAGCTCTCACAACTTTAAAGACATGTCATGGGGTAAATACTGAGTTCTCACAACTTTAAAGACAGGTCATGAGGTAAATACTGATCTGTCACAACTTTAAAGTCAGGTCATGGGGTAAATACTGAGTTCTCACAACTTTAAAGACAGGTCATGGGGTAAATACTGAGCTCTCATAACTTTAAAGACAGGTCATGGGGTAAATACTGAGCTGTCACAACTTTAAAGACAGGTCATGGGGTAAATACTGAGCTGTCACAACTTTAAAGACAGGTCATGGGGTAAATACTGAGCTCTCACAACTTTAAAGACAGGTCATGGGGTAAATGCTGAGCTGTCACAACTTTAAAGACAGGTCATGGGGTAAATACTGAGCTCTCACAACTTGAAAGACAGGTCATGGGGTAAATACTGAGTTGTCACAACTTTAAAGACAGGTCATGGGGTAAATACTGAGCTCTAACAAATTTAAAGACAGGTCATGGGGTAAATACTGAGTTCTCACAACTTTAAAGACAGGTCATGGGGTTAATACTGAGCTGTCACAACTTTAAAGACAGGTCATGGGGTAAATACTGAGTTCACACAACTTTAAAGACAGGTCATGGGGTAAATACTGAGCTGTCACAACTTTAAACACAGGTCATGGGGTAAATACTGAGCTCTCACAACTTTAAAGACAGGTCATGGTGTAAATACTGAGTTCACACAACTTTAAAGACAGGTCATGAGGTAAATACTGAGCTGTCACAACTTTAAACACAGGTCATGGGGTAAATACTGAGCTCTCACAACTTTAAAGACAGGTCATGGGGTAAATACTGAGCTGTCACAACTTTAAAGACAGGTCATGGGGTAAATACTGAGCTGTCACAACTTTAAAGACAGGTCATGGGGTAATAACTGAGCTGTCACAACTTTAAAGACAGGTCATGTGGTAAATACTGAGTTCTCACAACTTGAAAGACAGGTCATGGGGTAAATACTGAGCTCTCACAACTTTAAAGACAGGTCATGTGGTAAATACTGAGCTCTCACAACTTTAAAGAAAGGTCATGGGGTAAGTACTGAGTTCTCACAACTTTAAATACAGGTCATGGGGTAAATACTGAGCTCTCACAACTTTAAAGACAGGTCATGGGGTAAATACTGAGCTGTCACAACTTTAAAGACAGGTCATGGTGTAAATACTGAGCTGTCACAACTTTAAAGACAGGTCATGGGGTAAATACTGAGTTCTCACAACTTTAAAGACAGTTCATGGGGTACATACTGAGCTCTCACAACTTTAAAGACAGGTCATGGGGTAAATAGAGAGTTCTCACAACTTTAAAGACAGGTCATGTGGTACATACTGAGTTCTCACAACTTTAAAGACAGGTCATGGGGTAAATACTGAGCTCTCACAACTTTAAAGACAGGTCATGGGGTAAATACTGAGTTCTCACAACTTTCAAGACAGGTCATGGGGTAAATACTGAGCTGTCACAACTTTAAAGACAGGTCCTGTGGTAAATACTGAGCTCTCAAAACTTTAAAGACAGGTCATGGGGTAAATACTGAGTTCTCTCAACTTTAAAGACAGGTCATGTGGTAAATACTGAGCTCTCACAACTTTTAAGACAGGTCATGGGGTAAATACTGAGCTCTCACAACTTTGAAGACAGGTCATGGGGTAAATACTGAGCTCTCACAACTTTAAAGACAGGTCATTGGGTAAATACTGAGTTCTCACAAAGTTAAAGACAGGTCCTGGAGTAAATACTGGTTTCTCACAACTTTAAAGACAGGTCATGGGGTAAATACTGTGTTCTCACAACTTTAAAGACAGTTCATGGGGTAAATACTGAGTTCTCACAACTTTCAAGACAGGTCATGGGGTAAATACTGAGCTGTCACAACTTTAAAGACAGGTCCTGTGGTAAATACTGAGCTCTCAAAACTTTAAAGACAGGTCATGGGGTAAATACTGAGTTCTCTCAACTTTAAAGACAGGTCATGTGGTAAATACTGAGCTCTCACAACTTTTAAGACAGGTCATGGGGTAAATACTGAGCTCTAACAAATTTAAAGACAGGTCATGGGGTAAATACTGAGTTCTCACAACTTTAAAGACAGGTCATGGGGTTAATACTGAGCTGTCACAACTTTAAAGACAGGTCATGGGGTAAATACTGAGTTCACACAACTTTAAAGACAGGTCATGGGGTAAATACTGAGCTGTCACAACTTTAAACACAGGTCATGGGGTAAATACTGAGCTCTCACAACTTTAAAGACAGGTCATGGTGTAAATACTGAGTTCACACAACTTTAAAGACAGGTCATGAGGTAAATACTGAGCTGTCACAACTTTAAACACAGGTCATGGGGTAAATACTGAGCTCTCACAACTTTAAAGACAGGTCATGGGGTAAATACTGAGCTGTCACAACTTTAAAGACAGGTCATGGGGTAAATACTGAGCTGTCACAACTTTAAAGACAGGTCATGGGGTAATAACTGAGCTGTCACAACTTTAAAGACAGGTCATGTGGTAAATACTGAGTTCTCACAACTTGAAAGACAGGTCATGGGGTAAATACTGAGCTCTCACAACTTTAAAGACAGGTCATGTGGTAAATACTGAGCTCTCACAACTTTAAAGAAAGGTCATGGGGTAAGTACTGAGTTCTCACAACTTTAAATACAGGTCATGGGGTAAATACTGAGCTCTCACAACTTTAAAGACAGGTCATGGGGTAAATACTGAGCTGTCACAACTTTAAAGACAGGTCATGGTGTAAATACTGAGCTGTCACAACTTTAAAGACAGGTCATGGGGTAAATACTGAGTTCTCACAACTTTAAAGACAGTTCATGGGGTACATACTGAGCTCTCACAACTTTAAAGACAGGTCATGGGGTAAATAGAGAGTTCTCACAACTTTAAAGACAGGTCATGTGGTACATACTGAGTTCTCTCAACTTTAAAGACAGGTCATGGGGTAAATACTGAGCTCTCACAACTTTAAAGACAGGTCATGGGGTAAATAATGAGTTCTCACAACTTTCAAGACAGGTCATGGGGTAAATACTGAGCTGTCACAACTTTAAAGACAGGTCCTGTGGTAAATACTGAGCTCTCAAAACTTTAAAGACAGGTCATGGGGTAAATACTGAGTTCTCTCAACTTTAAAGACAGGTCATGTGGTAAATACTGAGCTCTCACAACTTTTAAGACAGGTCATGGGGTAAATACTGAGCTCTCACAACTTTGAAGACAGGTCATGGGGTAAATACTGAGCTCTCACAACTTTAAAGACAGGTCATTGGGTAAATACTGAGTTCTCACAAAGTTAAAGACAGGTCCTGGAGTAAATACTGGTTTCTCACAACTTTAAAGACAGGTCATGGGGTAAATACTGTGTTCTCACAACTTTAAAGACAGTTCATGGGGTAAATACTGAGTTCTCACAACTTTCAAGACAGGTCATGGGGTAAATACTGAGCTGTCACAACTTTAAAGACAGGTCCTGTGGTAAATACTGAGCTCTCAAAACTTTAAAGACAGGTCATGGGGTAAATACTGAGTTCTCTCAACTTTAAAGACAGGTCATGTGGTAAATACTGAGCTCTCACAACTTTTAAGACAGGTCATGGGGTAAATACTGAGCTCTCACAACTTTGAAGACAGGTCATGGGGTAAATACTGAGCTCTCACAACTTTAAAGACAGGTCATTGGGTAAATACTGAGTTCTCACAAAGTTAAAGACAGGTCCTGGAGTAAATACTGGTTTCTCACAACTTTAAAGACAGGTCATGGGGTAAATACTGTGTTCTCACAACTTTAAAGACAGTTCATGGGGTAAATACTGAGTTCTCACAACTTTAAAGACAGGTCATGGGGTAAATACTGAGTTCTCACAACTTTAAAGACAGGTCATGGGGTAAATACTGATTTGTCACAACTTCAAAGACAGGTCATGGGGTAAATACTGAGCTGTCACAACTTTGAAGACAGGTCATGAGGTAAATACAGATCTCTCACAACTTGAAAGACAGGTCATGGGGTAAATACTGAGTTCTCACAACTTTCAAGACAGGTCATGGGGTAAATACTGCGCTCTCACAACTTTAAAGACAGGTCATGGGGTAAATACTGAGTTCTCACAACTTTAAAGACAGGTCATGGGGTAAATACTGAGCTCTCACAACTTTGAAGACAGGTCATGAGGTAAATACAGATCTCTCACAACTTTAAAGACAGGTCATGGGGTAAATACTGAGTTCTCACAACTTTAAAGACAGGTCATGTGGTAAATACTGAGTTCTCACAACTTGAAAGACAGGTCATGGGGTAAATACTGAGCTCTCACAACTTTAAAGACAGGTCATTGGGTAAATACTGAGTTCTCACAAAGTTAAAGACAGGTCCTGGAGTAAATACTGGTTTCTCACAACTTTAAAGACAGGTCATGGGGTAAATACTGTGTTCTCACAACTTTAAAGACAGTTCATGGGGTAAATACTGAGTTCTCACAACTTTCAAGACAGGTCATGGGGTAAATACTGAGCTGTCACAACTTTAAAGACAGGTCCTGTGGTAAATACTGAGCTCTCAAAACTTTAAAGACAGGTCATGGGGTAAATACTGAGTTCTCTCAACTTTAAAGACAGGTCATGTGGTAAATACTGAGCTCTCACAACTTTTAAGACAGGTCATGGGGTAAATACTGAGCTCTCACAACTTTGAAGACAGGTCATGGGGTAAATACTGAGCTCTCACAACTTTAAAGACAGGTCATTGGGTAAATACTGAGTTCTCACAAAGTTAAAGACAGGTCCTGGAGTAAATACTGGTTTCTCACAACTTTAAAGACAGGTCATGGGGTAAATACTGTGTTCTCACAACTTTAAAGACAGTTCATGGGGTAAATACTGAGTTCTCACAACTTTAAAGACAGGTCATGGGGTAAATACTGAGTTCTCACAACTTTAAAGACAGGTCATGGGGTAAATACTGATTTCTCACAACTTTAAAGACAGGTCATGGGGTAAATACTGAGCTGTCACAACTTTGAAGACAGGTCATGAGGTAAATACAGATCTCTCACAACTTGAAAGACAGGTCATGGGGTAAATACTGAGTTCTCACAACTTTCAAGACAGGTCATGGGGTAAATACTCCGCTCTCACAACTTTAAAGACAGGTCATGGGGTAAATACTGAGTTCTCACAACTTTAAAGACAGGTCATGGGGTAAATACTGAGCTCTCACAACTTTGAAGACAGGTCATGAGGTAAATACAGATCTCTCACAACTTTAAAGACAGGTCATGGGGTAAATACTGAGTTCTCACAACTTTAAAGACAGGTCATGGGGTAAATACTGAGCTCTCACAACTTTAAGGACAGGTCATGGGGTAAATACTGAGCTCTCACAACTTTAACGAAAGGTCATGGGGTAAATACTGAGCTCTCACAACTTTAAAGACAGGTCATGGGGTAAATACTGAGCTGTCACAACTTTAAAGACAGGTCATGGGGTAAATACTGAGTTCTCACAACTTTAAAGACAGGTCATGGGGTAAATACTGAGCTGTCACAACTTTAAAGACAGGTCATGGGGTAAATACTGAGTTCTCACAACTTTAAAGACAGGTCATGGGGTAAATACTGATCTGTCACAACTTTAAAGACAGGTCATGGGGTAAATACTGAGCTCACACAACTTTTAAGACAGGTCATGGGGTAAATACTGAGCTCTCACAACTTTAAAGACAGGCCATTGGGTAAATACGGAGTTCTCACAACTTTAAAGACAGGTCCTGGAGTAAATACTGAGCTGTCACAACTTTAAAGACAGGTCATGTGGTAAATACTGAGTTCTCACAACTTTAAAGACAGGTCATGGGGTAAATACTGAGCTCTCACAACTTTAAAGACAGGTCATGGGGTAAATACTGAGCTCTCACAACTTTAAAGAAAGGTCATGGGGTAAATACTGAGCTCTCACAACTTTAAATACAGGTCATGGGGTAAATACTGAGCTCTCACAACTTTAAAGACAGGTCATGGGGTAAATACTGAGCTGTCACAACTTTAAAGACAGGTCATGGTGTAAATACTGAGCTGTCACAACTTTAAAGACAGGTCATGGGGTAAATACTGAGTTCTCAAAAATTTAAAGACTGTTCATGGGGTAAATACTGAGTTCTCACAACTTTAAAGACAGGTCATGGGGTAAATACTGAGCTCTCACAACTTTGAAGACAGGTCATGAGATAAATACAGATCTCTCACAACTTTAAAGACAGGTCATGGGGTAAATACTGAGCTGTCACAACTTTAAAGACAGTTCATGGGGTAAATACTGAGTTCTCACAACTTTAAAGACAGGTCATGGGGTAAATACTGAGCTCTCACAACTTTAAAGACAGTTCATGGGGTAAATACAGATCTCTCACAACTTTAAAGTCAGGTCATGGGGTAAATACTGAGCTCTCACAACTTTAAGGACAGGTCATGGGGTAAATACTGAGTTCTCACAACTTTAAAGACAGGTCATGGAGTAAATACAGAGCTCTCACAACTTTGAAGACAGGTCATGAGATAAATACAGATCTCTCACAACTTTAAAGACAGGTCATGGGGTAAATATTGAGTTCTCACAACTTTAAAGACAGGTCATGGGGTAAATACTGAGCTCTCACAACTTTAAAGACAGTTCATGGGGTAAATACTGAGCTTTCACAACTTTAAAGACAGGTCATGGTGTAAATACTGAGCTCTCACATTTTTAAAGACAGGTCATGGGGTAAATACTGAGTTATCACAACTTTAAAGACAGGTCATGTGGTAAATACTGAGCTGTCACAACTTTAAAGACAGGTCATGGGGTAAATACTGAGTTCTCACAACTTTAAAGACAGGTCATGGGGTAAATACTGATCTGTCACAACTTTAAAGACAGGTCATGGGGTAAATACTGAGCTCTCACAACTTTTAAGACAGGTCATGGGGTAAATACTGAGCTCTCACAACTTTAAAGTCAGGTCATGGGGTAAATACTGAGCTCTCACAACTTTAAAGACAGGTCATTGGGTAAATACGGAGTTCTCACAACTTTAAAGACAGGTCCTGGAGTAAATACTGAGTTCTCACAACTTTAAAGACAGGTCATGGGGTAAATACTGAGCTGTCACAACTTTAAAGACAGGTCATGGGGTAAATACTGAGTTCTCAGAACTTTAAAGACAGGTCATGGGGTAAATACTGAGCTGTCACAACTTTAAAGACAGGTCATGGGGTAAATACTGAGTTCTCACAACTTTAAAGACAGGTCATGGGGTAAATACCGATCTGTCACAACTTTAAAGACAGGTCATGGGGTAAATACTGAGCTCACACAACTTTTAAGACAGGTCATGGGGTAAATACTGAGCTCTCACAACTTTAAAGTCAGGTCATGGGGTAAATACTGAGCTCTCACAACTTTAAAGACAGGCCATTGGGTAAATACGGAGTTCTCACAACTTTAAAGACAGGTTCTGGAGTAAATACTGAGCTGTCACAACTTTAAAGACAGGTCATGTGGTAAATACTGAGTTCTCACAACTTTAAAGACAGGTCATGGGGTAAATACTGAGCTCTCACAACTTTAAAGACAGGTCATGGGGTAAATACTGAGCTCTCACAACTTTAAAGAAAGGTCATGGGGTAAATACTGAGTTCTCACAACTTTAAATACAGGTCATGTGGTAAATACTGAGTTCTCACAACTTTAAAGACAGGTCATGGGGTAAATACTGAGCTGTCACAACTTTAAAGACAGGTCATGGTGTAAATACTGAGCTGTCACAACTTTAAAGACAGGTCATGGGGTAAATACTGAGTTCTCAAAAATTTAAAGACAGTTCATGGGGTAAATACTGAGTTCTCACAACTTTAAAGACAGGTCATGGGGTAAATACTGAGCTCTCACAACTTTGAAGACAGGTCATGAGATAAATACAGATCTCTCACAACTTTAAAGACAGGTCATGGGGTAAATACTGAGCTGTCACAACTTTAAAGACAGTTCATGGGGTAAATACTGAGTTCTCACAACTTTAAAGACAGGTCATGGGGTAAATACTGAGCTCTCACAACTTTAAAGACAGTTCATGGGGTAAATACAGATCTCTCACAACTTTAAAGTCAGGTCATGGGGTAAATACTGAGCTCTCACAACTTTAAGGACAGGTCATGGGGTAAATACTGCGTTCTCACTACTTTAAAGACAGGTCATGGAGTAAATACTGAGCTCTCACAACTTTGAAGACAGGTCATGAGATAAATACAGATCTCTCACAACTTTAAAGACAGGTCATGGGGTAAATACTGAGTTCTCACAACTTTAAAGACAGGTCATGGGGTAAATACTGAGCTCTCACAACTTTAAAGACAGTTCATGGGGTAAATACTGAGCTTTCACAACTTTAAAGACAGGTCATGGTGTAAATACTGCGCTCTCACATCTTTAAAGACAGGTCATGGGGTAAATACTGAGTTATCACAACTTTAAAGACAGGTCATGGGGTAAATACTGAGCTGTCACAACTTTAAAGACAGGTCATGGGGTAAATACTGAGTTCTCACAACTTTAAAGATAGGTCATGGGGTAAATACTGATCTGTCACAACTTTAAAGACAGGTCATGGGGTAAATACTGAGCTCTCACAACTTTTAAGACAGGTCATGGGGTAAATACTGAGCTCTCACAACTTTAAAGTCAGGTCATGGGGTAAATACTGAGCTCTCACAACTTTAAAGACAGGTCATTGGGTAAATACGGAGTTCTCACAACTTTAAAGACAGGTCCTGGAGTAAATACTGAGTTCTCACAACTTTACAGACAGCTCATGAGGTAAATACTGAGTTCTCACAACTTTAAAGACAGGTCATGGGGTAAATACTGAGCTCTCACAACTTTGAAGACAGGTCATGGGGTAAATACTGAGCTGTCACAACTTTAAAGACAGGTCATGGGGTAAATACTGAGCTCTCACAACTTTAAAGACAGGTCATGGTGTAAATACTGAGTTCTCACAACTTTAAAGACAGGTCATGGGGTAAATATTGAGCTGTCACAACTTTAAAGACAGGTCCTGGGGTAAATACTGAGTTCTCACAACTTTAAAGACAGGTCATGGGATAAATACTGAGCTTTCACAACTTTAAAGACAGGTCATGGGGTAAATACTGAGCTCTCACAACTTTAAAGACAGGTCATGGGGTAAATACTGAGTTCTCACACTTTAAAGACAGGTCATGGGGTAAATACTGAGTTCTCACAACCTTAAAGAAAGGTCATGGGGTAAATACTGAGCTCTCACAACTTTAAAGACAGTTCATGGGGTAAATACTGAGCTCTCAGAACTTTAAAGACAGGTCATGGTGTAAATACTGAGCTCTCACATCTTTAAAAACAGGTCATGGGGTAAATACTGAGCTCTCACAACTTTAAAGACAGGTCATGGGGTAAATACTGAGCTCTCACAAATTTAAAGACAGGTCATGGGGTAAATACTGAGCTCTCACAACTTTAAAGACAGGTCATGGGGTAAATACTGAGCTCTCACATCTTTAAAGACAGGTCATGGGGTAAATACTGAGCTCTCACAAATTTAAAGACAGGTCATGGGGTAAATACTGAGTTCTCACAACTTTAAAGACAGGTCATGGGGTAAATACTGATCTGTCACAACTTTAAAGACAGGTCATGGGGTAAATACTGAGCTCTCACAACTTTTAAGACAGGTCATGGGGTAAATACTGAGCTCTCACAACTTTAAAGTCAGGTCATGGGGTAAATACTGAGCTCTCACAACTTTAAAGACAGGTCATTGGTTAAATACGGAGTTCTCACAACTTTAAAGACAGGTCCTGGAGTAAATACTGAGCTCTCACAACTTTAAAGACAGGTCATTGGGTAAATACTGAGCTCTCACAACTTTAAAGACAGGTCATTGGGTAAATACTGAGCTCTCACAACTTTACAGACAGGTCATGAGGTAAATACTGAGTTCTCACATCTTTAAAGACAGGTCATGGGGTAAATACTGAGCTCTCACAACTTTAAAGACAGGTCATGGGGTAAATACTGAGCTGTCACAACTTTAAAGACGGGTCATGGGGTAAATACTGATCTCTCACAACTTTAAAGACAGGTCATGGGGTAAATACTGAGCTGTCACAACTTTCAAGACAGGTCCTGGGGTAAATACTGAGTTCTCACAACATTAATGACAGGTCATGGGGTAAATACTGAGTTCTCACAACTTTAAAGACAGGTCATGCGGTAAATACTGAGCTCTCACAACTTTAATGACAGGTCATGGGGTAAATACTGAGCTGTCACAATCTTAAAGGCAGGTCTTGGGGTAAATACTGAACTCTCACAACTTTAAAGACAGGTCATGGGGTAAATATTGAGTTCTCACAACTTTAAAGACAGGTCATGGGATAAATACTGAGCTTTCACAACTTTAAAGACAGGTCATGGGGTAAATACTGAGCTCTCACAACTTTAAAGACAGGTCATGGGGTAAATACTGAGTTCTCACACTTTAAAGACAGGTCATGGGGTAAATACTGAGTTCTCACAACCTTAAAGAAAGGTCATGGGGTAAATACTGAGCTCTCACAACTTTAAAGACAGTTCATGGGGTAAATACTGAGCTCTCACAACTTTAAAGACAGGTCATGGTGTAAATACTGAGCTCTCACATCATTAAAAACAGGTCATGGGGTAAATACTGAGCTCTCACAACTTTAAAGACAGGTCATGGGGTAAATACTGAGCTCTCACAAATTTAAAGACAGGTCATGGGGTAAATACTGAGCTCTCACAACTTTAAAGACAGGTCATGGGGTAAATACTGAGCTCTCACATCTTTAAAGACAGGTCATGGGGTAAATACTGAGCTCTCACAAATTTAAAGACAGGTCATGGGGTAAATACTGAGTTCTCACAACTTTAAAGACAGGTCATGGGGTAAATACTGATCTGTCACAACTTTAAAGACAGGTCATGGGGTAAATACTGAGCTCTCACAACTTTTAAGACAGGTCATGGGGTAAATACTGAGCTCTCACAACTTTAAAGTCAGGTCATGGGGTAAATACTGAGCTCTCACAACTTTAAAGACAGGTCATTGGTTAAATACGGAGTTCTCACAACTTTAAAGACAGGTCCTGGAGTAAATACTGAGCTCTCACAACTTTAAAGACAGGTCATTGGGTAAATACTGAGCTCTCACAACTTTAAAGACAGGTCATTGGGTAAATACTGAGCTCTCACAACTTTACAGACAGGTCATGAGGTAAATACTGAGTTCTCACATCTTTAAAGACAGGTCATGGGGTAAATACTGAGCTCTCACAACTTTGAAGACAGGTCATGGGGTAAATACTGAGCTGTCACAACTTTAAAGACAGGTCATGAGGTAAATACTGATCTCTCACAACTTTAAAGACAGGTCATGGGGTAAATACTGAGTTCTCACAACTTTAAAGACAGGTCATGGGGTAAATACTGAGCTCTCACAACTTTAAAGACAGGTCATGGGGTAAATACTGAGCTGTCACAACTTTAAAGACGGGTCATGGGGTAAATACTGATCTCTCACAACTTTAAAGACAGGTCATGGGGTAAATACTGAGCTGTCACAACTTTCAAGACAGGTCCTGGGGTAAATACTGAGTTCTCACAACATTAATGACAGGTCATGGGGTAAATACTGAGTTCTCACAACTTTAAAGACAGGTCATGCGGTAAATACTGAGCTCTCACAACTTTAATGACAGGTCATGGGGTAAATACTGAGCTGTCACAATCTTAAAGGCAGGTCTTGGGGTAAATACTGAACTCTCACAACTTTAAAGACAGGTCATGGGGTAAATATTGAGTTCTCACAACTTTAAAGACAGGTCATGGGGTAAATACTGAGCTGTCACAACTTTAAAGACAGGTCCTGGGGTAAATACTGAGTTCTCACAACTTTAAAGACAGGTCATGGGATAAATACTGAGCTTTCACAACTTTAAAGACAGGTCATGGGGTAAATACTGAGTTCTCACTACTTTAAAGACAGGTCATGGGGTAAATACTGAGTTCTCACAACCTTAAAGACAGGTCATTGGGTAAATACTGAGCTCTGATAACTTTAAAGACAGGTCCTGGGGTACATACTGAGCTCTCACAACTTTAAAGACAGGTCCTGGGGTAAATACTGAGTTCTCACAACATTAAAGACAGGTCATGGGGGAAATACTGAACTCTCACAACTTTAAAGGCAGGTCATGGGGTAAATACTGAGCTGTCACAACTTTAATGACAGGTCATGGGGTAAATACTGAGCTGTCACAACTTTAAAGACAGGTCATGGGGTAAATACAGAGCTCTCACAACTTTAAAGACAGGTCATGGGGTAAATACTGAGTTCTCACAACCTTAAAGACAGGTCATGGGGAAAATACTGAGCTCTGACAACTTTAAAGACAGGTCCTGGGGTAAATACTGAGCTCTCACAACTTTAAAGACAGGTCCTGGGGTAAATACTGAGTTCTTACAACATTAAAGACAGGTCATGGGGGAAATACTGAACTCTCACAACTTTCAAGACAGGTCATGGGGTAAATACTGAGTTCTCACAACTTTGAAGACAGGTCATGGGGTAAATACTGAGCTTTCACAACTTTAAAGACAGGTCATGGGGTAAATACTGAGCTCTCACAACTTTAAAGACAGGTCATGGGGTAAATACTGAGTTCTCACAACTTTAAAGACAGGTCATGGGGTAAATACTGAGTTCTCACAACCTTAAAGACAGGTCATGGGGTAAATACTGAGCTCTGACAACTTTAAAGACAGGTCCTGGGGTAAATACTGAGCTCTCACAACTTGAAAGACAGGTCCTGGGGTAAATACTGAGCTGTCACAACTTTAAAGACAGGTCATGGGGTAAAAACAGAACTCTCACTACTTTAAAGACAGGTCATGGGGTAAATACTGAGCTGTCACAACTTTAAAGACAGGTCCTGCGGTAAATACTGAGCTCTCATATCTTTAAAGACAGGTCATGGGGTAAATACTGAGCTCTCACAACTTTAAAGACAGGTCATGGGGTAAATACTGAGCTCTCACAACTTTAAAGACAGGTCATGGGGTAAATATTGAGTTCTCACAACTTTAAAGACAGGTCATGGGGTAAATACTGAGTTCTCACAACCTTAAAGACAGGTCATGGGGTAAATACTGAGCTCTGACAACTTTAAAGACAGGTCCTGGGGTAAATACTGAGCTCTCACAACTTTAAAGACAGTTCATGGGGTAAATATTGAGTTCTCACAACTTTAAAGACAGGTCATGGGGTAAATACTGAGCTGTCACAACATCAAAGACACGTCCTGGGGGAAATACTGAGCCGTCAAAATTGAAAACACAGGGCCTGGAAGATATACTGAGCTGGCACAACTTTAAACACAGGTCCTGGGGGAAATACTGAGCTTTCACAACATTAAAGACAGGTCTTGGGGGAAACACTGAACTGTCACAACTTTAAACACAGGTACTGGGGGAATTACTGAGCTCTCACAACTTTAAAGACAGGTCCTGGGGGAAATACTGAACTGTCACAGCTTTAAACACAGTTCCTGTGGAAATAATGAGCTTTCACAACTTTAAACACAGGTCCTGGGGGAAATACTGAACTGTCACAACCTTAAACACAGTTCCTGGAGGAAATACTGAACTGTCACAAATTTAAACACAGGTCCTGGAGGAAATACTGAACTGTCACAAATTTAAACACAGGGTCTGGAGGAAATACCGAACTGTCACAAATTTAAACACAAGGCCTGGAGGAAATACTGAACTGTCACAAATTTAAACACAGTTACTGGAGGAAATACTGAACTGTCACAAATTTAAACACAGGGCCTGGAGGAAATACTGAACTGTCACAAATTTAAACACAGTTACTGGAGGAAATACTGAACTGTCACAAATTTAAACACAAGGCCTGGAGGAAATACTGAACTGTCACAAATTTAAACACAAGGCCTGGAGGAAATACTGAACAGTTACAAATTTAAACACAAGGCCTGGAGGGAATACTGAACTGTCACAAATTTAAACACAAGGCCTGGAGGAAATACTGAACTGTCACAAATTTAAACACAAGGCCTGGAGGAAATACTGAACTGTCACAAATTTAAACACAAGGCCTGGAGGAAATACTGAACAGTTACAAATTTAAACACAAGGCCTGGAGGGAATACTGAACTGTCACAAATTTAACCACAAGGCCTGGAGGAAATACTGAACTGTCACAAATTTAAACACAAGGCCTGGAGGAAATACTGAACTGTCACAAATTTAAACACAGGGCCTGGAGTAAATACTGAACTGTCACAAATTTAAACACAAGGCCTGAGGAAATACTGAACTGCCACAAATTTAAACACAGGGCCTGGAGGAAATACTGAACTGTCACAAATTTAAACACAGGGCGTGGAGGAAATACTGAACTGTCACAAATTTAAACACAGGGCCTGGAGTAAATACTGAATTGTCACAAATTTAAACACAAGGCCTGGAGGAAATACTGAACTGTCACAAATTTAAACACAAGGACTGGAGGAAATACTGAACTGTCACAAATTTAAACACAAGGCCTGGAGGAAATACTGAACTGTCACAAATTTAAACACAGGGCCTGGAGTAAATACTGAACTGTCACAAATTTAAACACAAGGCCTGGAGGAAATACTGAACTGTCACAAATTTAAACACAAGGCCTGGAGGAAATACTGAACTGTCACAAATTTAAACACAAGGCCTGGAGGGAAATACTGAACTGTCACAAATTTAAACACAAGGCCTGGAGGAAATACTGAACTGTCACAAATTTAAACACAGGGCCTGGAGGAAATACTGAACTGTCACAAATTTAAACACAAGGCCTGGAGGAAATACTGAACTGTCACAAATTTAAACACAGGGCCTGGAGTAAATACTGAACTGTCACAAATTTAAACACAAGGCCTGGAGGAAATACTGAACTGTCACAAATTTAAACACAGGGCCTGGAGTAAATACTGAACTGTCACAAATTTAAACACAGGGCCTGGAGTAAATACTGAACTGTCACAAATTTAAACACAAGGCCTGGAGGAAATACTGAACTGTCACAAATTTAAACACAGGGCCTGGAGTAAATACTGAACTGTCACAAATTTAAACACAAGGCCTGGAGGAAATACTGAACTGTCACAAATTTAAACACAAGGCCTGGAGGAAATACTGAACTGTCACAAATTTAAACACTGTTCCTGGAGGAAATACTGAACTGTCACAAATTTAAACACAAGGCCTGGAGGAAATACTGAACTGTCACAAATTTAAACACAAGGCCTGGAGGAAATACTGAACTGTCACAAATTTAAACACAAGGCCTGGAGGAAATACTGAACTGTCACAAAATTAAACACAGGGCCTGGAGTAAATACTGAACTGTCACAAATTTAAACACAAGGCCTGGAGGAAATACTGAACTGTCACAAATTTAAACACAAGGCCTGGAGGAAATACTGAACTGTCACAAATTTAAACACAGTTCCTGGAGGAAATACTGAACTGTCACAACCTTAAACACAGTTCCTGGAGGAAATACTGAACTGTCACAAATTTAAACACAAGGCCTGGAGGAAATACTGAACTGTCACAAATTTAAACACAAGGCCTGGAGGAAATACTGAACTGTCACAAACTTAAACACAGTTCCTGGAGGAAACACTGAACTGTCACAAATTTAAACACAATGCCTGGAGGAAAGACTGAACTGTCACAAATTTAAAAACAGGGCCTGGAAGAAAGACTGAACTGTCACAAATTTAAACACAAGGCCTGGAGGAAATACTGAACTGTCACAAATTTAAACACAAGGCCTGTAGGAAATACTGAACTGTCGCAAATTTAAACACAGGTCCTGGAGGAAATACTGAACTGTCACAAATTTAAACACAGGGCCTGGAGGAAATACTGAACTCTCACAAATTTAAACACAGGGGCTGTAGGAAATACTGAACTGTCACAAATTTAAACACATGCCTGGAGGTAAATACTGAACTGTCACAAATTTAAACACAAGGCCTGGAGGAAATACTGAACTGTCACAAATTTAAACACAAGGCCTGCAGGAAATACTGAACTGTCACAAATTTAAACACAAGGCCTGGAGGAAAGACTGAACTGTCACAAATTTAAACACAGGGCCTGGAGGAAATACTGAACTCTCACAAATTTAAACACAGGGGCTGTAGGAAATACTGAACTGTCACAAATTTAAACACAAGGCCTGGAGGGAAATACTGAACTGTCACAAATTTAAACACAGTTCCTGGAGGAAATACTGAACTGTCACAACCTTAAACACAGTTCCTGGAGGAAATACTGAACTGTCACTAATTTAAACACAAGGCCTGGAGGAAATACTGAACTGTCACAAATTTAAACACAAGGCCTGGAGGAAATACTGAACTGTCACAAACTTAAACACAGTTCCTGGAGGAAACACTGAACTGTCACAAATTTAAACACAAGGCCTGGAGGAAAGACTGAACTGTCACAAATTTAAAAACAGGGCTTGGAAGAAAGACTGAACTGTCACAAATTTAAACACAAGGCCTGGAGGAAATACTGAACTGTCACAAATTTAAACACAAGGCCTGTAGGAAATACTGAACTGTCGCAAATTTAAACACAGGTCCTGGAGGAAATACTGAACTGTCACAAATTTAAACACAGGGCCTGGAGGAAATACTGAACTCTCACAAATTTAAACACAGGGGCTGTAGGAAATACTGAACTGTCACAAATTTAAACACAAGGCCTGGAGGGAAATACTGAACTGTCACAAATTTAAACACAAGGCCTGGAGGAAATACTGAACTGTCACAAATTTAAACACAAGGCCTGCAGGAAATACTGAACTGTCACAAATTTAAACACAGGGCCTGGAGGAAATACTGAACTCTCACAAATTTAAACACAGGGGCTGTAGGAAATACTGAACTGTCACAAATTTAAACACAAGGCCTGGAGGGAAATACTGAACTGTCACAAATTTAAACACAAGGCCTGGAGGAAATACTGAACTGTCACAAATTTAAACACAAGGCCTGTAGGAAATACTGAACTGTCACAAATTTAAACACAAGGCCTGGAGGAAAGACTGAACTGTCACAAATTTAAACACAAGGCCTGTAGGAAAGACTGAACTGTCACAAATTTAAACACAGGGCCTGGAGGAAAGACTGAACTGTCACAAATTTAAACACAGGGCCTGGAGGAAAGACTGAACTGTCACAATCTTAAACACAGTTCCTGGAGGAAAGACTGAACAGTCACAAATTTAAACACAAGGCCTGGAGGAAAGACTGAACTGTCACAACCTTAAACACAGTTCCTGGAGGAAATACTGAACTGTCACAAATTTAAACACAAGGCCTGGAGGAAAGACTGAACTGTCACAAATTTAAACACAAGGCCTGGAGGAAATACTGAACTGTCACAAATTTAAACACAGGGCCTGGAGGAAATACTGAACTATCACAAATTTAAGCACAAGGCCCGGAGGAAAGACTGAACTGTCACAAATTTAAACACAAGGCCTGGAGGAAATACTGAACTGTCACACATTTAAACACAGGGCCTGGAGGAAATACTGAACTGTCATAAATTTAAACACAGGGCCTGGAGGAAATACTGAACTGTCATAAATTTAAACACAGGGCCTGGAGGAAATACTGAACTGTCATAAATTTAAACACAAGGCCTGGAGGAAATACTGAACTGTCACAAATTTAAACACAAGGCCTGGAGGGAAATACTGAACTGTCACAAATTTAAACACAGGGCCTGGAGGAAATACTGAACTGTCACAAATTTAAACACAAGGCCTGGAGGAAATACTGAACTGTCACAAATTTAAACACAGGGCCTGGAGGAAATACTGAACTGTCACAAATTTAAACACAAGGCCTGGAGGAAATACTGAACTGTCACAAATTTAAACACAAGGCCTGGAGGGAAATACTGAACTGTCACAAATTTAAACACAGGGCCTGGAGGAAATACTGAACTGTCACAAATTTAAACACAAGGCCTGGAGGAAATACTGAACTGTCACAAATTTAAACACAGGGCCTGGAGGAAATACTGAACTGTCACAAATTTAAACACAAGGCCTGGAGGAAATACTGAACTGTCACAAATTTAAACACAAGGCCTGGAGAAAATACTGAACTGTCACAAATTTAAACACAAGGCCTGGAGGAAATACTGAACTGTCACAAATTTAAACACAGGGCCTGGAGGAAATACTGAACTGTCACAAATTTAAACACAGGGCCCGGAGGAAATACTGAACTGTCACAAATTTAAACACAAGGCCTGGAGGAAATACTGAACTGTCACAAATTTAAACACAGGGCCTGGAGGAAATACTGAACTGTCACAAATTTAAACACAGGGCCTGGAGGAAATACTGAACTGTCACAAATTTAAACACAAGGCCTGGAGGAAATACTGAACTGTCACAAATTTAAACACAAGGCCTGGAGGGAAATACTGAACTGTCACAAATTTAAACACAGGGCCTGGAGGAAATACTGAACTGTTACAAATTTAAACACAGGTCCTGGAGGAAATACTGAACTGTCACAAATTTAAACACAAGGCCTGGAGGAAATACTGAACTGTCACAAATTTAAACACAGGGCCTGGAGGAAATACTGAACTGTCACAAATTTAAACACAGGGCCTGGAGGAAATACTGAACTGTCACAAATTTAAACACAGGTCCTGGAGGAAATACTGAACTGTCACAAATTTAAACACAAGGCCTGGAGGAAATACTGAACTGTCACAAATTTAAACACAGGGCCTGGAGGAAATACTGAACTGTCACAAATTTAAACACAAGGCCTGGAGGAAATACTGAACTGTCACAAATTTAAACACAAGGCCTGGAGGAAATACTGAACTGTCACAAATTTAAACACAAGGCCTGGAGGAAATACTGAACTGACACAAATTTAAACACCACAGTGAGCCCCTTACTCAGGACCAGGGACGACGTCCACTCGGTATTCAGAAAAGAAACCCAGCCTTGCCATAAATCTTTGAGGCTATGAAAATAGCCTCAATCGTCATAGTTGTGTAACTCTTCAACCCATGCTTTGTTTTTAAGATGTTAAACGGTGACAGGGCTACAGGAGCGTCTGCATTATAGGAAGGCCTCGCCACCAGAACGGACTGTGAAGCCGTGGGGTAGAAGAGTAACACACACCGCAGAATGAAATAGAGTTGAGAAAATTATTATTAATAATTAGAATAAATTGTGCCACAAATGCTTTGCTGGAGGTTATGGCGAGGGGAGAGAGGCTTAACGGAGAGCGAGGTCAGGAGATATCAGTCTCTTTGCAGATGTTACTTCAAGGCTATTCTTTCGCTGCACTTCCAGTGGGTGGAGGCAGGGGCGATGTTCCTACCACGGACAACTGTAAGCGGCCAGGTGTACTTTGCTTCCCATGTTGTGGGAAAAGCGAAAGCCTCTTCACGGGGGCAGCTTCAGTTATCCCAGGCTAGGTATTTGTGATGGGGAGGGAGCTTCCTTTTCAATGGCTGGAAACGCAGGAGCTTATATTTTTATGAAACAAAGCAGCCCCACCCAAGGTCTTCAGGTCTCTTCTTCGCCCAAACTCGCAAGAGAGCTTTCAGTTATTTTGGCCTCCTGTTTTCCTCTTTTGACATATGAATAGATGGAAAAGCCTTCCTTTCTATCCCCGTCTTTCCCCTTTGCAGCAGTCACACAGCCTCTAGCCTCAGCACATAGCCTCAGTGAATGGAACCTCGTTATCCACTGAGCAGTCCTCAATCAGGTAGCGGTGAACCCAGTGCTGTGCCTGAGCTGAGTATTGACCACATATTATCTTCATCGCCAACCCTGCCTATTGTCACATCTGTAATATCAACTTTCTCCACTTTAGTCTGAGCCCATCTGTTGCATAAACCTCCATTCTGCCATTGTTAAATCCACACTTGACTACTCAAATTCGGTCATGTTCACCCTCCCAATGACAATATTTATAAACCGCAGCTCATCCAGAACTCCGCTACCTGTCTCCCAACTCACACCAAATCCCAATCACTTATCACCCCTGTGTTCGCTGATCGACATTGGCTCCTGGTCGGGCAACAACTTTTATTTTAATATTCTCATTCTTCTGTTTGAATCCCTCCATGTTGTCACCCTTCCAATTAGTCCCATTCTGCTGTCCATTTCACATATTAAGGCAAATCATATGCCTTCAAGTCTTTTTCCAATTTCCTTTTTAAATTGATTTGCTCCCCCTCGCTGTCTCCCCTGGATGTAACTTTCACTCGACGCTGCCACTGGTGACAAAACTGCTGAAACATGGATCCATAATATGATGTGAACTCCACAGCTAGCCACTTCTTGCGTGGCCAGCACAGTGCTCCAAGCTGGGCAGGGTTCTAGCACGGGCGTATCATGTATATGCTTCCAGCAGGAGGAGGTGTTCGAAGTGATGTCAATCAGCCATTCCAGCAGCTTTGATGTCCGTCTTTGAAACTTGGTCTGTGCATGTCCACTGATCGCCTGTGTTAGTCACTCTTAGCTGAACATACATTCAGCAGCACGAGGAACCCCGTCTAGTGTTATTTAAATGGAGCAGGCATTCAACTTCCAGGTGAGGGGATTTTGACTTACTTCTGCGATTGTAAAATCATTGGAGGTACTGTGGATGGTTTTCTGGAGGCTGTGTTCTAAGCTGCTGAAGACATTCATGGAGGACAGAAGATTTGGCGAACCAACTCTGGACGAGGTATGGAGACTGTAGTTACAGTGTCTCTGGGTCTGTAACATGGCCAACAAATGGAGCAGAGGCTACAGAGAGGGGAAGCTCTGTAAAGAGGGAGGAGGAGGGGGTTCTGTCCTAACCACCCTGGATTTTCCAAGAGCACTTTTCCTACCTACACCCCACCCAGGAGCAGTGTGTGAGGTGACTCTGATGCATTAAGGAGATGGTCACAGAGCTGGGTCACCTCCAGTAACACGACCTGGATCTTCAAACCAGGGTGAGGACGGAGCTGTCAGTGGCTGTTAAGGTCACAGTTTCGTTGAACTTCTAAGCACCTTGATCATTCCAGGCAGTATCATGTCACGTATCCATTATCTCTCGCTGTGCCGTTCTTTGATATATCTGGGAGATGACAGAAGCAATCTATGCCAGGTGAGGTGAATACGGTATTTTCTCCCTCTGCAGGGCGAAGCCTGGGTGAGGAGTCCCATAGCTTTGCCAAGATAATGGTGTTGCCGATGATGTAGGCGGCTCGATGCGACCACATGTCAATGAGACGAGGGACAGGAACTGAAAAATTCTCACTCTAGTGATGGACAACGAAAACAGGGTTTGAGGGGCAGGCAGGTGAGTGGGGATAAGGCCAGAATCAGATCAGCCACGATGCTATTAAATGGTGGAGCAGGCTTGAGGGGCCGAATGGCCTTCTCCTGCTCATATTGTCACTGTATTTATTCGTATTAATGGACAGCTGGTGCGTGGCCATGCCCAGTACATCAAGTTGGTTAATGTCCGCTGTCCTGGCCGAAACCACGATACCTTCATTTTGAAGCAGTCGGCCATTCCCACGATCTTCAGACATCCATGGATAGTCAGAATGTGCCTTCTCGGAGAAGAAGGCTATCCCCTCTATGTATGGCACATGACCTCTAACGTCCACCCACTCCCCTCCTGCCACACACCAACCACGAACCAATCACTTGAAAATATCCCGTGTATAACGAGAGCAATGGACTACCAGGAAAATCACTGAACAGCCGTCGGTGTGATGAAGCAATGCTTTCGATATCTGAACCGCTCAGGGGGAGCCCTCCAGTACTCACTGGAGCAGGTGTCCAAGTTCATGGTGTTCTGCTGCACCCTTCATATCATCACCATCATGAGGACAAAGGCATTGGCACCAGGAATCCGGAGACCACCTAAGGAGAAGGAGGAGGAGGAGGCAGGGAGGATATTTCCTGGATGTATTCGGCCCAGATAGGCTGTCAGAGACTGTCTGCGAATATTCCAGTTCCCAACAGACATCTTCCCTTTCCTACAATGGATCACCCATTCTCCGCCATTACACCCATCTGAGAGCACGATTGGTCACCATCCTGCAATAAAAAAACACCAACAAAAACCTTTTCATTAACATCTTTATCAAACAAAGCATTCAATTATGCAAACAAAACTGAACTATTCATAATTGTGTATTCCTTTAGTGCCTGTCTTGTGGGTTGCCTCGACTTGCCTAGTGCTCCAACGCAGTGTTTCCCCAGTGACAGCAGCATGGCTGGTGGGAGGCTGCTGACTTTCACTGTGGGAGATTGCAGTTGGCCTTGCAGGACGTCCTCGAGCAGCTCTGGGCCTTCAAGGCTCGGATTCAGACTGCACCACCTGGACATGGGCAGCAGCAGCCTGGGCTGGCTGATGGATAACAACAAGGACACTGCTGGCGTGTCAGTGAAGGAAGAAAATAAAATGTCATCTCAAGAGACGTCAGCAGGTTCATGCTCCACGGAGTCACTGCCACTCCCACGGGGCGACACCTCAGTAATCCGAGTAAACTACCGGATCACAGTAGTCTGCCATAAACTGCTGGATTGCTGCGAAAGCCTGCAAACCGCTTTGAGCACTGAGATGCACAGCCATGATGACAGCAGTCTGATCCTGCATGGCAGCAAGCATGGATCTCATGACCTCAGTCTGAGTTTCCACTGCAGCACTGAGACGTTGGGTGTCTGCCACCTGTGCTGCAGTGGAAGCTGAGACAATGGTCACCAGATACTGTATCACGGTTGCATCCGCCAGTGCTGTCATGGAGTTAGTGACCAGTTCCACAGGGGAAAGAATGGGCTTCAAGCTTTGTGCAATGTCCTGTGCCATGTTGGAGCCGGACTCTTCCATGTTCCTTGACAGTGACAACAGACTGTCTGACAGGCCTGTCAATGGACCAAGTATCTCAGTGTACATGTCTATCAGCATTCTCCTGTCTGCTGTTCCAGCAATGTTGACATCTGAGTCCTGTGCATTATAACTCGTTAGTAACCTCGCCCTCCGGTGAGCTTACACATGAACTATCCTTTCCCCTTGGCCTAGCTGCAGCTCACTCGTGCTCGGTGACTCACCACGTGCAGATTCGGACTCTACAGCCGCCTCTATGGGTCACGCAGTGCAACTATTTGATCTGGTGACTGTGAGTTTCAGACCAAGTGATTGGGCTTCACTATCAGTGTTGTGCTGCTGATCTCTCTCTCTCTCTGTCTCCTGGAGCTGCTGTGAATTGGAAGCGGGTAGTTTTGGGTTACCATTGGAACGTATAAAATCAGAAGGGGAGGGTTGTGGTGAGGGATTGGGAAGGGATGGAAAGCAGGAGCTCCATCATCCCACCATCTGCAGCTTGTACATCATCCCAGACAGCAGGATGAGGGGGAGGTGGGATTTAAGAAGGAACATAAGGCAGCAACGTAGCATCATCCTGAACGCTCTCGGTGTTGCAGGATGGTAGGGGCTCTGTCACAGCCGCTCCCATGATATGCAGAATCATCTGCTTCCTCAGCCTCAGGGGATGAAGGTATACTTGTCCCCGCCGGATCACTGCTGCTCCCTGTGTTTATGAGCCGCCTTGTCCTGTAAGAGAGAGGGCAGCATTTCACTGATTGTGTTTCACTGTGTTTGGGTGATGTGCCTGCCATAGCTGAGTTTCTGGAGGTAGGTGGAGGCAGTGAGAGGTGGATGTGAGGCTGGTATCAGTGGATGGTGTGTGAGGGTGAGGTGGTGTGTGTGAATTCTAGGTGTGGGTCCTGAGTGTTCGGGACTGCTGCTAGGTGAGTGATGGCGGTGTTGTTCTTTCAGCAGTGTGAGAGGTTGGTGGTGTTGAGGGTAGGAAATGCCATGTGGAGATGATTTCCCTGACTTTGTCCACCGATCTGAGCTCATTTAACTTCTTCTGCACTGCTGCCAGGTCCTCGGGGCCAGATTTCTTGCACTGACCTCCCTGGCCACATGCTCCTATTCACTTCGAAGGGCGTTCCTTGAGGGTCTGCACCCCACCCCATGGGAACATGGCCTCTCTGCGCCTGTCATCCGCCAGGGCTAAGGCTTCCAGCACCACATCCGTGAAACGCAGAACCCTCTCTCTGTCCTAGTACTCCATTTACCTTGTCTCCAATTGCAGCATTTCACAGTCAGCAGCAGCAGCCTCCTGTGATTCAGTGCAGCTTCCCTTTAAGAGGGACAGACGGTCTTTAAGAGCTAAATCTTGGATGAAACACGAGCCAGCCTCACACAACCTTAGGCCCCTGCATACAGACAGCACCACGGGTCACCCTAGGCGGTACATAGAATTCGTGGAAATGAGAAGGCAGCAGGAAGTTTGTGTGTCACCAGCCTCAACATGAACAGGCAAGGGCAGATCACGAATTAAAATCCCTACATTCAAAAAGCGAAGCAAACCCATTTCCTTCGCTATTTCTATCTCCCTTTCCCACTGACGCGTGTACTCACTCACTCTCTTCACTCTCTGTCTGTTTCTCATAGAATCAGAGATTGATGCAGTACAGAAGGAGGCTATTCGGCCCATTGTTTCAGTGCAATCTCTTTGAATGATTTATTCAATGAATTCCACCCCACCCACGCCCCTGCCCAAAATTTCCGCAGTCTCCTTTTTTTTTCCTATTCAAGTACTTGTTATATTCCCTTTTGAAAGATATTATTGAATCTGCTGCCAGCATTTTTTCAGGCAGTGGATTCCAGATCCCAACAACTCGCTGTGTAAGAACAATCTCCTCATTTCACCTCTGGTTCTTTGTCAATTCTTTTAAATCTGTGTCTTCTTAATATCAAACTTTCTGACACTGGAAACCGTTTCACATTAATTACCCTATCAAAACCCTTAATGATTTTGAATTATATATTAAATCACCCCTTACCCTTCATTGCTCCAAAGAGAACAATCCCAGCTTTTCCAATCTCTCCACATAACTGAATTCCCAGATCCCTGGTACCATTCTAGTAAATCACCTCTGTATCTTCACTAAGTCTTTGACATCCTTACCAACGTGTGGTGACCAGAATTGGACACAATTCTCCAGCTGGGACCAAACCAATGACCTATAAGAATAAATATTTCCTCCTGAGTTTTATTACTCTGTGCCTATCTCGCGAACACCAAGGACACTACATGTTACCTTCAAAGATCTGTGTGTGTGCACCCCAGGTCTCACTAATCCTGCACCCACTTTATAACAGTACCATTTAGTTTATATTGTTTCTCCACATACTTCTTACCCAAATGTCTCACTTCACACTTCACTGTGTTAAATTACATCTGCCATATTCCTGCCCATTCCACCAGTCAGTCTTTGTCCTCCTGAAGTCCGTTATTATCCTTCTCACTGTTTATTAACATTTCGGAGTTTCCTACCATCAGAACACTTTGACAATATCCCCTCTGTACACAAGCCCGTAGCATTAACAAACAGCAACAGTGATCCCAACAGTGACCATCGGGATAATAAAAGCAAAATACTGAGGATTATGGAAATCTGAAATAAGAGCAAGGAATGCTGGAAATACTCAGCAGGTCTGGGAGTATCTGTGGAGAGAGAAGTAGAGTTAATGTTTCAGGTCAGTGACCCTTCTTCAGAACAAGGGAACCCCACTTTGTACTTTCCTCCAGACTGATCAATAACCAATCTCACGACTCTCTGCATTCTGCCTCGTATCTCGATCAGATCTGCTTTTAAATTTCCCTGCTCTAAGGTGAACCATCCCAACTGCATAAATGTAATCCCTCATCCCTGGAAAAATTCCAGTAAAACTCTTGTATCCCTTTTCCAATAGGTTCATGTCCTTCCGAAAATGTGGTTCCCTGTATTGGACGCAATACTCCAGGTGGAGCCGATCTAGTCTTTTCTATAGGTTTATCATAACATCCTGACTCTGTGTCTGTATTAACAAAACCTAGGAATCTATTTTCTTTGTTAACTGTTTGTTAACCTGTCCAGCTAACTCCAAAGATTGCACACAAACACCCCAGAAAAAGGAACAAAGAACAGTACAGCACAGGAACAGGCCATTAGGCCCTCCAAACCTTCGCCGATCTTGATACCTGCCTAAACTAAAACCTTCTGCACTTCCGGAGACTGTATCCCTCTATTAACATCCTATTAATGTATTTGTCAAGATGCCTCTGAAACGTCACTATCGTATCTGCTTCCACCACCTCCCCCGGCAGCAATATCAAGGCACTCACCACCCTCTGTGCAAATAACTCGCCTCGCACATCCCCTCTAAACCTTGCTCCCAGACCCCTCACCTGAAACCAATGTACCCGAGTAACTGACTCTTCCACGCTGGGCAAAAGCTGCTGCCTATCCACTCTGTCCATGCCATTTATAAATTTGTAAACCTCTATCATGTCGCCCCTCCACCTCCGTCATCCCAGTGAAAACAATCCGAGATTGTCCAACCTCTCCTCATAGATAATGCCCTCCAGACCAGGCAAAATCCGGGTAGACCTCTTCTGTACCCTCGCCAAAGCCTCCACGTCCTTCTGGTACAGTGGCGACCAGAATTGCACGCAATATTCTATGTATGGCCTAACTAAAGTTCAGTACAGCTGCAGCATGACTTGCCAATTTTTATACTGTATGCTCCGACCAATGAAGGCAAGCATGCCGTATGCCTTCTTGACTACCTTATCCACCTGCATTGCCACTTTCAGTGAACTGTGGACCTGTACGCCCAGCTCTTTCTGCCTGTCAATACTCCGAAGGGTTCTGCCATTTACTGGATACTTCCCACCTTCATTAGACCTTCTAAAATGCATTATCTCACATTTGTCCGGATGAAAATCCATCTGCCATTTCACCGCCCAACTCGCCAACCGATATATATCCTGCTGTATCCTCTGACAATCCTCATCACAATCCACAGCTCCACCAACCTTTGTGTCATCCACAAACTTACTAATCAGACCAGCTACATTTTCCTCCAAATCATTTATATATACTACAAACAGCAAAGATCCCAGCACTGATCCTTGCAGTACACCACTAGTTGCATCCCTCCATTCAGAAAAGCACCCTTCCACTGCTACCGTCTGTCTTCTGTGACTGAGCCAGTTGTGTATCCATCTTGCCAGCTCACCTCTGATCCTGTTTGACTTCACCTTTTGTACCAGTCTGCCATGCGGGACCTTGTCAAAGGCTTTACTGAAGTCCACATCGATAACATCTACTGCCCTTTCTTCATCAATCAACTTCGTCACTTCCTCAAAGTCCTCAATCAAGTTCGTGAGACACGACCTCCCCTTCACAAAACCATGTTGCCTCTCGCTAAAATGATAGTTTGTTTCCAAATGGGAGTAAATCCTGTCCCGAAGAATCCTCTCTAATAATTTTCCTACCACTGACGTAAGGCTCACTGGCCTATAATTTCCAGGATTATCCTTGCTACCCTTCTTAAACAAAGGAACAACATTGTCTATTCTGAAGTCCTCTGCGACCTCACCTGTAGCCAATGAGGATGCAAAGATTTCTGTCAAGCCCCCAGAAATTTCTTCCCTTGCCTCCCTCAGTATTCTGGGGTAGATCCCATCAGCCCCTGGGGTCTTATTTACCTTAATGCTTTTAAAGACACCCAACATCTCTTCTTTTTTGATAATGAGATGACTGAGACTATCCACACTCCCTTCCCTAGGCTCATCATCCACCAAGTCCTTCTCTTTGGTGAATACTGATGCAAAGTACTCATTTAGTACCTCGCCCATTTCATCTGGCTCCACACATAGATTCCCTTCTCTGTCCTTGAGTGGGCCAACCCTTTCCCTAGTTACCCTCTTGCTCTTTATATACGTATAAAAATGTCTTGGGATTTTCCTTAATGCTGTTTGCCGATGACTTTTCATGACCCCTTTTAGCCCTTCTGACTCCTTGCTTAAGTTCCTTCCTACTGTCTTTATATTCCTCAAGGGATTCATCTGTTCCTAGCCTTCTAGCCTTTATGAATGCTTCCTTTTTCTTTTTGACTGGGCTCACAATATCGCTCATTATGCAAGCTTCCCGAAACTTGCCAAACTGATCGCTCTTCTTCACAGGGACATCCTGGTCCTGGATTCAAATCAACTGACGCTTGAAGACTCCCATATGTCAGATGTTGATTTACCCTCAAACAGCCGCCCCCAATCTAAATTCTTCAGTTCCTGCCTAATGTTGTTATAATTAGCCTTCCCCCAATGTAGCACCTTCACCCGAGGACTACTCTTATCCTTATCCAAAAGTACCTTTAAACTTATGGAATTATGGTCACTGTTCCCGAAATGCTCCCCTACTGAAACGTCGACCACCTGGCCGGGCTTATTCCCCAATACCAGGTCCAGTACGGCCCCATCCCTAGTTGGACTATCTACATATTGTTTCAAGAAGCCCTCCTGGATGCTCCTTACAAATTCTGCCGCATCCAAGCCCCTCGCATTAAGTGAGTCCCAATCAATATAGGGGAAGTTAAAATCACCCACCACTGCAACCCTGTTATCTTTTACATCTTTCCAAAATATGTCTACATATCTGCTCCTCTATCTCCCGCTGGCTGTTGGGTGGCCTGTAGAAAACCCTCAAAATCATGACTGCACCCTTCCTATTCCTGAGCTGCACCCATATTGCGTCGTTGTACGACCCCTCCAGGTCTCTCTGTTATTCTCACCAACTTTAAATTTATGCCATTGAGCTTGTATTATCTCTCCTATTTCATCTACCTGCAGCTCACTATCACCTTCTCAAGGGCAATTAGCGGTGGGCAATAACTGCTGGCCCAGCCAGCGACACCCACAACCCAGGAGTAAATGATATCATCAAATCCTCCCACAATGTATCGCCTCACACATCTGCCAGGCCAATTAAATATTAGGGAGACTAAAGTCAGTGTTTTCAAACCCCACATCAAACATTTCCTAGCTACAGACGCCATCCCTCTCCTTGGCAACTGTCTGAGACTAAACCAAAGTGTTCACAACCTGGTGTCATAGTTGTCGCTGCGATGAGCTTCCTACCAAATATTCATGCTATCAATAAAACTGCCTATTTCCACCCCCTTAACATCGGACGACTTCATCCCTGTCTCAGCTCCTCTGCTGATGAAACACTCCCCCTTGCCTGTGTTACCTGTAGACTTGACTATTCCAACACACTCCTGGCTGGCCTCCCACATTCTAACCTCCATAAACTTGAGGTGATCCGAAACACTGCTGCCCATGTCCTAACTCAAAGCAATTCCTGCTCACCCATCACTCCCTATACACACTGACTAACATTGGATCCTGGTCAGCAATACCTCAATTTTAAAACTCTCAGCCTTCTTTTAAATGCCTCAATCGAGTAACTTTCTAGGCCCTTACAGAGGGAAGTTAAGAGTCAATGACATTGCTGTGAGTCTGGAGTCACACGTAGGTCAGACCAGGAAAGGATGGCAGATTTCTTTCCCTAAAGGACGTTAGTGAATCAGCTGGTTTTTATCAAAAAACGATGATAGTTTAATGGCTCCATGACTGAGACTAGCTTTCTGTTCCAGATTTAAAAACACCCCTGGCCTGTCTCACACATTCTACTCTCTGTAAACTTGAGGTCATCAAAACTCTGCTGCTCTTCTGTAAACTCACAGCAAGTCCCGTTCCCCAATCACTGACATACATCGGCTGCCAGTCAAGCAATATCTTGATTTTAAAATTCTCAACCGTGTTTCCAACTCCCTCGATGTGCTCACACCTCCTTATCTATGTAATCATCACCAGCCCCACAACTCTCCAAAACATCTTCACTCCGCTAATCCTGGTCTCTTGCGTATGCTTGATTTTCATCATTGCAATGCTGCCAGCCATGTCTTCAGCTGCCTAGACCCAAAGCTCTGGAATTCCCTCCCTACACCTCTTTGTTTTATTCGTGTGCGGGATATGGGCATCGCTGGCAAGGCCTGCATTTGTTCCCATCTCAAATTGCCCTCGACAAATGAGTGACTTGCTAGGACATTTCACAGGGCAGTTAAGAGTCAACCTCATTGTTGAGGGTCTGGAGTCACATGTAGGCCAGATCAGGTAATGACAGCTGATTTCCTTCCCGAAAGGACATCAGTAGATCAGATCGTTTTTTTCCCAACAATCGATGATAGATTCATGGCAACATTACTTAGACTAACTTTCGTTTCCAGATTTTTATTAATAAATTGAAATTATTAATTGATTGAATTTTAATCCCTACCAGCTGCTATGTGGGAAATGAACGCAGGGCATTAGTCTGGAACTCTGGATTACTAGTTCAGTGACACTGCCACTATACCACTGTCACTGCCTCTATGCCTCACGTTTCTCCCTTAAGACCCTACTTAAGACCTTCTGCTTTGACCAAGAAATACAAGTTGTTGCTGTTGAGCTTTGCCAGATATGATTTGTCATTACCATATCACTGCTGCCGTCCATTTTTTGTCCCGTGTTCTTTTTTCAAGCAACGAATGCTTTCGTCCTGGGTTGTGAACTCTAGAAATTTCCCACCAGCGACTTTAGACTGACTGGTCAGTAATTACACGGCTTGCTCCATTTCTCCTTTTTTAAACAGGGTGTAACATTTACAACCCTCCCATATCTGGAATCATGCCCATATCCAAGGATGATTTGAACATTCTGTCCAGTGCCACCTCTATTTCCAACATTCCTTCCCGCAGCATGCCTCGCAAATCCTATTCAGTCAGGGTAAATGGTCTCCTTTATTGTGGCACATAAAGAGTTGGATTGAAAGGGATTAACTGAACCTGTTTGTTCGGTGACTGCAATTAATGTCAGTCACCATGGCCCCTAATTATGTCGCTGGAGGGTTTCGCTCTTCTATTAATACAGGACTCCATTCAATCTGTTATCCCAAAGTGTCAACAGCAGCATTAACCTGGCGCTATCAAGGATCAACAGCCCCAGCGAGAGAGAGGATAGATCAGCATCTGAGAACAATAGATTGGATTGTTACAACAATGGATCAGAATCTGAGAACAATAGATTGGAATGTTGCAACCATGGGAAGCAGGAGTTTCTCCTCTTGGTTTGGCCTCGTTACTGCAGATTATTTTTGGCGAACATTAGATGATCGGATCTATTATGCACTGAAGATGATTCAAACGATTTATTATCCCATCTCCGCTATTATTGGTGTCCCTGGTGAGTCTCTGTATCTAAATTTTAGAACTATAAACCATATTTTACTGATTTAATGTTGTTGTCATGTTAATCGTGGGAAGACGGAAGCTATTTTCGTCAGTCACTGTCACAAACTCCATTCCCTATCCACTCTTTGCATTCCCCTCGCTAGCCAATGTCTGGGGCTGAAATAGACTGTTTGCAACCTCTGGCATCCTGTTGACACTGAGCGGAGTTCATCTCCATGTTCTCTCCATCACCAACCCTGCCTAATGCCACCTCTGTAATATCTCCCGTCTCCACCACTGCCTCAGTCCATAAACCCTCATCTGTGCCTTTGTTAAATCCACACTTGACTATTCCAATTCTATTCTGGTCACCATCCCAGTTATAAACCTCCATAAACCACAGCCCATCAAGAACTCTGCTGCCTGTATCCTAACTCGCACCAAATCCCGATCACCCATCACCCATCACCCCTGTGCTCACTGATCTACGCTGTCTCCCGGTCTGGCAACACCTTAGTATTAATATTCTCATTATTTATGTTTGAATCTCTCCATGGCCTCATCACTTCAATTAGTCCCATTCCACTCTCGATTTCACATATTCTTGTAAATCTTATGCTTTTGAGTCTTTTTTCAATTTCCTTTTTAAAATGAGTTGCTTTCCCCTCCCTGTCTCCTCCGTCTCCTCCGTCTGTGATTTTTACTCTAAGGTGCCATTGGTGCCAATGATACAGAAACATGGATCTATAAAATGATGTGAATAGAACAGCCGGCCACTTCTATTGTGGCCAGCCCAGATCTAGCCTGGTGTACTGTGCATTTGCTGTTAGTCTGAGGAGGGGCTTGAAGTAATGTTAATGTCCCTTTCCAGCAGTTAATATGCACGTCTTTGAAACTTGGTCCACTGATCGCGTGTGTTAGTCACTCACAACCTAGTATTCATTCAGAAGCACGAGGAATCCTCCCTAGTATTTTTTAAAAGAACCAGGCATCCTGGTCCTGAATATTGAGGAGTATGTGACATTCAAGAAGAGTGGGAAGCTATGTAAATATGGCGGGGTAGCACTGTTAATCAAGGGTGGCATTGGTGCAATAGTTCGAGATGACCTTGGTTCAGGAGATCAGAATGTAGAATCGATTTGGGCGGAGATGAGGCATACCAGGAGAAAGAAATCCCCAGCATCAGTGGTCTGCAGACCTCCTCACAGTAATCACAATGTAGGACTTAGTATACAAGAAGAAATATTGTTTACTTGTGATAGAGGTACGGCAATAATTATGGGTGATTTTAATCTACATATAAACTGGAAAAATCAGATTGGGAACAGTAGCCTGGATGAAGAGTTCATAGAATGTTTTCGAGATAGTTTCTTCGAGCATCACGTTCTGGAAACAACCAGCGATAAGGTTATATTTGACTTCATATAATGTAATGTGACAGGATTAATTAATGACCTCAGCGTAAAGGCACCTCCAGGTAGCAGCGACCACATTATGACTGAATTTTACATCCAGTTTGAAAGAGAAAACAGTGGATCTAAGAATAGTATTTTAAACTTGAATAAGGGCAACTATTTGGACATGAAAGCTGAGCTCGCTGAAGTGAACCAAGTTACTAGTCTTGGAGATAGATCAATAGAGAAGAAGTGGCATACATTTAAGGGGATATTTCAGAATACTCGATAATAAGTATATTCCCAATATAAAGGGGGAGGCCCCACCAGCGTTTACTAAAGACATTAAGGAAAGCATCACACTTAAGGAAAGGGCAGATAATTGTGCAAAGATGAGCGGCGGTTCAGATGATCGGTCAGAATACAAAGAACAGCAGACAATGACGAAAGGGTTAATGAGAAGAAAGACATTAGAGTATGAGAGGAAGCTAGCTAGAAATGTAAAAATGGATAGCAAGAGTTTCTGCAGGTATTTAAAAAGGAAAAGCGTAAGTGAAGAGAGCGTTGGTCCTCTGGACAGTGAGAATGCGGAGTTAATAGTGGATAATAAGCAAACAGCGGTTGCAATGAACAAATATTTTGTTTCTGTCTTCACTATAGAGGGTACAAGAAACATTCCAGTAATAGCTGGAAATCATGAGGTAGAAGAAAGAGAGGAACTTGGTGAAAATACAATCATCAGGGGAAGCTTTACTGCGCAAACTTATGGAGTTGCGGGCTGACAAGTCCCCGAGTCCTGTTGGGCTTCATTCTAGAGTCTTAAAAGAGGTGGCTAATGAGGTAGTAGATGCGTTGGTGCGTAATTTTACAAAGATCACTAATTTTAGAAATGTTCCATCAGACTGGAAAGTAATAAATATAACCCCTCTATTCAAGAAGAGGGGGATGCAGAAAACCGGTAACTATAGGCCAGTTAGCTTGACATCTCTCGTGGGGAAGATGTTTGAATCGATCATTAAGGAGGCTTTCGCTGGGCACTTAGAAAAACTCAAGGTAATCGCGAATAGACAGCATTGTTTTGTGAAAGGGAAGTCACCTTGAACCAATTTATTGGAGTTCTTTGAAGGAGTAACATGCGATATGGGTAAAGGGGAGTCCTTTGACATACTGCGCTTGAATTTCCAGAATGCATCAGTCAAGGTGCCAAATAAAAGGTTATTGTGCACAGTAGGAGCTCATGGTGTTGTGGGTAACATAGTAGCATGGATCAAAGATTTATTGGCCGGTTGCCGAAAAGAGAGTGTATGCATGAATGGGTCCTTTTCAGATTGGCAGGATGTGACAAGTTGAGTCCATCATGGGTCTGTGCTGGGGCCTCAACTTTTTACAATTTATATGAAAGACTCAGATGAGGGAAGCGATGGCATGTTAGCTAAACTTGCAGATGACTCAAAGATAGGTTGGAAAGTATGTTGTGAAGAGTACATAAGGAGGTTGTAGTCCAATATAGATAGGTTGAGTGAGTGGGCAAAAATCTGACAGATGGAGTATAATGTGGGAAAATGTGAAGTTCTTCAATTTGGCAGGAGGACTGCAACATTCCGAGGTGCTGAGGGATCTAGGTTCTGTCGTGCATGAGTCACAAATAGTTAGTAGGTAGGTATAGCAAGTAACAAAGAAGGCTAATGGAATGCTATCCTTTATTACAAGAGGAATTGAAAATAAAAGTAAGCATGTGATGCTTCAGTTATACAAGGCATTGGTGAGACCACATCTGAAATACTGTCTGTAGTTTTGGTCTCCTTATTTAATGCAGGATGTGAATGCTTTGGAGGCAGTTCAAATGTGGTTTACTAGATTGATACTAGGAATGAGCAGGTTGTCTTCTGCGTAAACGTTGGACGGACGGTCTTGTTTTCACTGGAATTTACAATAGTGAGGGGAGATTTGACTGAAGTTTATAAGAACCTGAAAGGTCTTGACATGGTGAATGAGGAAAGGATGTTTCCTCTTGTGGGTGAGTCCAGGACTAGGGGACACTGTTTTGAAATTAGGGGTAGCTGATTTAGGACAGAGAGGAGGAGAACATTTTTCTCTCAGAGGGTTGTGTGACTTTGGAAGTCTCTGCCACAGAAGGTGGTGGAGACGGGGTCATTGAATATTTTTAAGGTGGAGATAGATAGTTCTTGTCAGGCCAGGGAATGAAAGATTATTAAGGTTAGATGGAGGTGTGGATTTCGAAACACAAGCCGATCAGCTATGACATTATTGAATGGCGGTGCAGACTCGCGGGGCCGAATGGCCAACTTCTGCTCCTAGTTCATATGCGTGTATTTTTGTACTCAGCTTACATGTCAGGTGCTTTTGACTTCCATCTGTTATTGTAAAGTTAGTGGAGGTGCTGTGGATGGTTTTCTGAAGGTTGTGTTGTGAGCTTCTGCACACATTCATGGAGGACAGAGGATTTGGTGACCCAACTCTGGACGAGGTATGGGGTCTGTAGTTACAGTGTCTTTGGGTCTAAAACATGACCTACAAATGGAGCAGAGGCTAGAGAGGGGAAACTCTGCAAAGTGGGAGGAGGAGGGGGCTCTGCTCCACATCGAGTCCGAACAACAACCTTTCATCACTTCTCTCTGTTTACTGATCCTTAGCCAAAGAACAAAGAACAAAGAAAATTAAAGCACAGCAACAGGCCCTTCGGCCCTCCAAGCCTACGCCACTCCAAATCCTCTATCTAACCCTGTCGCCTATTTTCGAAGGGTCTGTATCACTTGACTTCCTGCCCATTCATGTATCTGTCTAGATACATCTTAAAAGACGCTATCGTGCCCGCGTCTACCACCTCCGTTGGCAATGCGTTCCATGCACCCACCAGCCTCTGCGTAAAGAACTTTCCACGCATATCCCCCCTAAACATTTCCCCTTTCACTTTGAACTTGTGTCCCCTTGTAATTGAATTCCCCACTCTGGGAAAAAGCTTCTTGCTGTCCACCCTGTCTCTTCCTCTCATGATTTTGTACACCTCAATCAGGTCCCCCCTCAACCTCCGTCTTTCTAATGAAAATAATCCTAATCTACTCAACCTCTCTTCATAGCTAGCGCCCTCCATACCAGGCAACATCCTGGTGAACCTCCTCTGCACCCTCTCTAAAGCATCCACATCCTTTTGATAATGTGGCGACCAAAACTGCACGCAGTATTCCAAATGTGGCCGAACCAAAGTCCTATACAACTGTAACATGACCTGCCAACTCTTGTACTCAATACCCCGTCCGATGAAGGAAAGCATGCCGTATGCCTTCTTGACCACTCTATTGACCTGCGTTGCCACCTTCAGGGAACAATGGACCTGAACACACAAATCTCTCTGCACATCAATTTTCCCCAGGACTTTTCTATTTACTGTATAGTTCACTCTTGAATTGGATCTTCCAAAATGCATCACCTCGCATTTGCCCTGATTGAACTCCATCTGCCATTTCTCTGCCCAACTCTCCAGTCTATCTATATTCTGCTGTATTCTCTGACAGTCCCCTTCACTATCTGCTACTCCACCAATCTTAGTGTCGTCTGCAAACTTGCTAATCAGACCACCTATACTTTCCTCCAAATCATTTATGTATATCACAAACAACAGTGGTCCCAGAACGGATCCCTGTGGAACACCACTGGTCACACGTCTCCATTTTGAGAAACTCCCTTCCACTGCTACTCTCTGTCTCCTGTTTCCCAGCCAGTTCTTTATCCATCTCGCTAGTACACCTTGGACCCCAAGCGCCTTCACTTTCTCCATCAGCCTACCATGGAGAACCTTATCAAACGACTTACTGAAGTCCATGTATACGACATCTACAGCCCTTCCCTCATCAATCAACTTTGTCACTTCCTCAAAGAATTCTATTAAGTTGGTAAGACATGACCTTCCCTGCACAAAACCATGTTGCCTATCACTGATAAGCCCATTTTCTTCCAAATGGGAAATAGATCCTATCCCTCAGTATCTTCTCCAGCAGCTTCCCTACCACTGACGTCAGGCTCACCGGTCTATAGTTACCTGGATTATCCCTGCTACCCTTCTTAAACAAGGGGACAACATTAGCAATTCTCCAGTCCTCCGGGACCTCACCCGTGTTTAAGGATGTTGCAAAGATATCTGTTAAGGCCCCAACTATTTCCCCTCTCGCTTCCCACAGTAACCTGGGATAGGTCCCATCCGGACCTGGGGACTTGTCCACCTTAATGCCTTTTGGAATACCCAACACTTCCTCCCTCCTTATGCCGACTTGACCTAGAGTAATCAAACATCTGTCCCTAACCTCAACATCCGTCATGTCCCTCTCCTCGGTGAATACCGATGCAAAGTACTCATTTAGAATCTCACCCATTTTCTCTGACTCCACACATAAATTTCCTCCTTTGTCCTTGAGTGGGCCAATCCTTTCTCTAGTTACCCTCTTTCTCCTTATATGTGAATAAAAGGCTTTGGGATTTTCCTTAACCCTGTTTGCTAAAGATATTTCATGACCCCTTTTAGCCCTCTTTATTCCTCGTTTCAGATTGGTCCTACAATCCCGATATTCTTTCAAAGCTTCGTCTTTCTTCAGTCACCTAGACATTATGTATGCTTCCTTTTTCCTCTTAGCTGGTCTCACAATTTCACCTGTCATCCATGGTTCCCTAATCTTGCCATTTCTACCCCTCATTTTCACAGGAACATGTCTCTCCTGCACGCTAATCAACCTCTCTTTAAAAGCCTCCCACATATCAAAGGTTTATTTCCCTTCAAACAGCTGCTCCCAATCTACATTCCCCAGCTCCTGCCGAATTTTGGTATAGTTGGCCTTCCCCCAATTTAGCACTCTTCCTTTAGGACCACTCTTGTCTTTGTCCATGAGTATTCTAAAATTTACGGAATTGTGATCACTATTCCCAAAGTAGTCCCCTACTGAAACGTCAACCACCTGGCCGGGCTTATTCCCCAACACCAGGTCCAGTATTGTCCCTTCCCGAGTTGGACTATTTACATACTGCTCTAGAAAACCCTCCTGGATGCTCCCTACAAATTCTGCTCCATCTAGACCTCTCACACTAAGTGAATCCCAGTCAATGTTGGGAAAATTAAAATCTCATATCACCACCACCCTGTTGCTCCTACAGCTTTCCATAATCTGTTTACATATTTGTACCTCTATCTCACGCTCGCTGTTGGGAGGCCTGGAGTACAGCCGCAACATTGTTACCGCACCCTTCCTATTTCTGAGTTCTGCCCATATTGCCTCACAGCTCGAGTCCTCCATAGTGCCTTCCTTCAGCACAGCTGTGATATCCTCTTTGACCAGTAATGCAACTCCTCCACCCCTTTTACCTCCCCATCTATCCCGCCTGAAGCATCGGTATCCTGGGATATTTAGTTGCCAATCATGCCCTTCCCTTAACCAAGTCTCAGTAATAGCAATAACATCACACTCCCAGGTACAAATCCAAGCCCTAAGTTCATCTGCCTTACCTATTACACCTCTAGCATTAAAACAAATACACCTCAGACCACCAGTCCCTTTGCTTTCATCATCTGCTCCCTGCCTACTCTTTCCCTTAGTCACGCTGACTTCATTATCTAGTTCCTTACAGGCTTTTGTTACTACCTCCTTACTGTCAACTGACCTCAATTGGTTCCCATCCCCCTGCCACATTAGTTTAAACCCTCCCCAACAGCGTTAGCAAAAGCACCTCCAAGGACATTGGTTCCAGTCCGGCCCAGGTTTAGACCGTCAAATTTGTAATAGTCCCACCTCCCCCAGAACCGGTCCCAATGTCCCAAAAATCTGAACCCCTCCTTCCTGCACCATCTCTCAAGCCACGCATTCATCCTGACTATTCTTTCATTTTTACTCTGACTATCACGTGGCACTGGTAGTAATCCTGAGATTACTACCTCTGAGGTCCTACTTTTTAACTTGGCTCCGAACTCCCTAAATTCTGCTTGTAGGACCTCATCCCGTTTTTTACCTGTATCATTGGTGCCTATGTGCACAACGACAACTGGCTGTTCACCCTCCCCCTTCAGAATGTTCTGCAGCCGATCTGAGACATCCCTGACCCGTGCACCTGGGAGGCAACATACCATTCGGGTGTCTCGTTTTCGACCACAGAACCGCCTATCTACTCTCCTTACAATCAAATCCCCTATGACTATAGCCCTTCCACTTTTTTCCCGCCCTTCTGAACAGCAGAGCCAGCCACGGTGCCATGAATCTGGCTATTGCTGCCTTCCCCTGGTGAGCCATCTCCCCCAACAGTATCCAAAACGGTATACCTGTTGTGGAGGGAGATGACCGCAGGGGACACCTGCGCTGCCTTCCTGCTCTTTCTCTGCCTTATGGTCACCCATTCCCTTTCGCCCTCAGCAATCCTAATTTGCGGTGTGACCAATTCGATAAATGTGCTATCCACGACCTCCTCAGCATCGCGCATGCTCCAAAGTGAGTCCATCCGCAGCTCCAGAGCCGTCATGCGGTCTAACAAGAGCTGCAGCTGGACACACTTCCTGCACGTGAATGTTATATCCACACTATCACTGTCCTTTCAAACCAAAGGGTTCAGTTTTCCTAACGTGTCTATTGAATGTCACTTGATCAAACACCTTTTGAAAGTCCATATATATAACTTCAATCACACCACCCTCATCAACTATCTCCATTGTTTTATCAAAGATCTCCATCAAGTTGACCTCACCACCACCTCTCTCCACTCCTCCATCGTTGTTCAATTATCAGGCTGCTTATCCGACATCCAATACTGGATGAGCAGAAATTTCCTCCAATTAAATATTGGGAAGACTGAAGCCATTGGGATGGATTCTGTTGGGCTCCTGATGTAGGTCTCCATGGAGCCACACATCGGGATTGCTGGGCCTGATCGTCCCAGCTGAACAGAGGCTCGTGGCTCCCCACCCCCTCCCCCCAACGGCTCGGCAGCGGTACCCTCCTTTAAATATTTCAATAAACATTATGCATTCATTTAAGTCCAATTCCCTGTGATCATAGTGACAGCCCGGGATCTTCCATGCAGCGGCTGACACTCACACACCTTCATAATAAAAGCAAAATACTGCAGATGCTGGAAATCTGTAATAAAAACAAGAAATGCTGGAACCACTCAGCAGGTCTGGCAGCATCTGTGCAAAGAGAAGCAGAGTTAACGTTTCGGGTCAGTGACCCTTCTTCTCACACATCCCTCGCTTTTTCTATCCAGGGAAAGCTAGCGCCACAGAGATGGGGATGGGGGAAAGTAGGATTTTTGGAGTAGTAGGGTGGTGGTTGTGGTGGTGGCTGTGGCGGGCGTGGTCAACTCTGAATTCATCGTGCAGGGGAAGAATGTGAAAACTCGACACTTTGGACAGTTGTTGGGTTGCGAGGGTACTCGGCAGGTAAAGACTTTAGAGGGGATGGTGGGAAGGCAACTATACAATGTAAGTTTTTTGGGGGAAATGGGTAACATTTTATTTGCAGTGCACTGGCGGGGGTGTGTGTACGGGGTTAAACTTTGCCCTTTTTGTGGCAGGTCTGGTTACCCTTTAAAAATGGCACTGGTGTCTGGACAGAGGCAGCTGACAGCACTACTGGTGTCGCTGAGGCCGTCCCTGTCACGTGATTGGGGGTGGGGCGGGCGGCCCGTTCACTGCATTAAAATGAGCCGCCGCCTGCTTCATCACTCTGGCATAGCAGACACAGACTGCACATATGGGCCAACAAACTTTTGCACACCGCTGGGGAGAATAAAATTCAGCCCATTGTTTTTGCCTCCCGCTCCATGCTCCCTTCCCTCGCTGGCAATTCATTCCTTCTTCCTAGTAACTGTCTGTGATTACTGTCGTCTGTTCACAACCTTGGTGTCACATTGAACCACAAAATAGGCTTCTAATCTCATATTAGTGACATCATCACAATCGCCTATTTCCATCTCGCTAACATCACCTGACTAAAGCCCTGCCTCAGCTCATCTGCTGCTGACACACTCATTCAAGTAAAGAGGCGCTGCTGGATCTGATACTTGGGAATGAGGTGGGCCAAGTGGATCAAGTAGCAGTAGGGAAGCACTTAAAGGATAGTGATCATTATCATAAGGTTTAGGCTGACTACATAAAAGGACAAAGAAAAATAAAGGGTAAGAATAATTAACGTGGGGAAGGCCGACTTCAGCTAGGTAAGAATGCAGCTGGGGAAAATAAATAGGAGTCAAAGGTTGGCAGGAAAAACAGTACCTGAACAATGGGTTACCTTCAAAGAAGAGATAGTTTGGGCACAGTCAAGGTATATTCCTTTGAAGGGGAAAGGTAGGGTAGACAAATCCAGAGCTCCCTGAATTACAAAAGAGGTGAGGTAGAGATTAAGATAATGAAGAAAACGTGTGCTTATGATAGATGCCAGGTAGAATTTTTTTTTGAGAACTAGACAGAGCGGAAGTGTAAAAGCAAGTAAGGGAAGCAAAGATAGAATATGAGAAGAGTCTGGCAGCTAACATTAAATGGAGTTCCTATTTTTTCTATAAACATATAAAAAGGTGGCAAATGGACGAATTGCGCAGGTTACGGGCCACAAAGAGGATTTGAACATGGACGCAGTGGGCATAGGTGAGGTATTAAATGAATAATTTGCGTCTGACCTTACCAAGTGTAACAAAAGTGATTCTTTTTTTGGTAAAATAATATTTTTGAAGGCATTTATGGTTCAGCTGAATAAATGGTGGACCGTTTTTTAAATTAAAAATAAAACCACCAAGAGGACACTGAGAGGGAGCTGGAATGGCAACAGAGTTACTGGTTATCATAAGGCTCGGGTTGGAGATGAAGCTGAAACCCTGGTAGAGGGCAGAAAAGTGATAAGAGCTCCTTTGATTGGACAAGCCCAGTTGTAGCAAAGAACACCTGGGATGGGCAGATAAACTGACAAGCTTTCTGGTTGTTGGTCAGTGGGTGTGATTTTACCTTCTGGAAGGAGATAAAGTCAAGTATGAAGAAAATGTCAAGAAAGAAGAGAAGACCACAACCCAGCTCATTTTTCAGAAATGCCAAAGCAGACCCTGTGAAGTCCATGGTGTCCAGTCGTCTTGTTTCCTGTATTTGAAGAAAGCCTGCTAAAAATAAGTCTAAATGCCGCCTGAAGAGAACTGTTGTCTGCTATCTTGGCTGCGTGTGCTCAGATGTTAGACAGCATCCTAGTTTGGAACAACATATCTCATCTGCTGTTTCCTTCAAAAAGGAGCAACTAATTAACCCAAATGTTTTGTCTCGGTAAGAGAGCTCTGATCGAAAAATCTTTTTTTTAAATCTTGTTTTCCGTTAACAAGTGTAGTTGTTTGTGTGTGCGTTTGAACGGGCTAAGGTAAAAGAAGTAACTTTCGAAGGTGGTTCAGGTAAAAGAGGGACTTTGAAGTTTGGTTAAGGTGGGAAGGGGAATTAAAAAAATAATTGTTGGATTTTAAAACATTTGATATGTATGATATTGTTTTACTTCATTACAAGTTGAGACTTTTTTTATTCGATCCTGGCATGTAGGCATTGCTGGCCAGGCCAGCATTTATTGCCCATCTCTCCATAGCCCTTGAGAAGGTGTTGGTGAGCTGCCTTCTTGAACCTCTGCAGTCCATGGGAGGCACCCACAGTACTGTTAGGAAGGGAGTTCCAGGATTTTGACCCAGCGACAGTGAAGGAACAGCGATATAATTCCAAGTCAGGATGGTGTGTGACTTGGAGGGGAACTTGCAGGTGGTGGTGTTCCCATGCATTTGCTCCCATTGTCCTTCTAGTTGGTAGAGGTCGCGGGTTTGGAAGGTGCTGTCTAAGGAGCCTTGGTGCGTTGCTGCAGTGCGTCTTGTAGATGGTACACACTGCTGTCACTGTGCTTCGATGGTGGAGGGAGTCAATGTTTGCAGATGGTATGCCAATCAAGTGGGCTGCTTTGTCCTGGATGGTGTCGAGCTTCTTGAATGTTGTTGGAGCTGCACCCATCCAGGCAAGTGGAGAGTATTCCATCACAGTCCTGACTTGTGCCTTGTAGATGGTGGACAGGCTTCGGGGAGTTAGGAGGTGAGTTACTCACTGCAGGATTCCTGGCCTTTCACCAGCTTCCTTTATAATAAACTGTTAATATTTTTATTCAGTAAAGTGTGTTCTATTCTGTTGGAAATAGTGTATCTGGTTGACTGTTTCAGCAAGTGGGAAAATTAGAAAAAAAAGTGTTGTGACCTGTGGAGAAGTGGGACTGAATTCACAGTGCACTCCCCTCACAACGGTCATAACACAAGGAAGAAGGTACAACAATGGTGAAAGAGCAGGTAATTCAGAAACAAGAAGGGTTTAAAATTGATAAAGAGGACATATTAGATAGGATGACTGGACTTAAAGTGGATAAAGCACCAGGGCCAGATGAGATGCATCTAAGGATAAAGAGGGAAGTGAGGGTGGAAATCTCAGAGGCACTGGCCTTAATTGGTCAGTCTTCCTTAGACTCGGGGGTGATGCTGGAGGACTGGATAATTGCAAATATTACAACCTTGTTCAAAAATGGGTATAAAGATAATCCCATCAACTCCGGGCCAGTCAGTTTAACTTCAGTGGTGGGGAAACATCTCGTAATAATAATTCGGGACATAACTAATAGTCACATGGACAAATTCGTGTAAATTAGGGAAAACAGCATGGATTCCATAAGGGAAAATCTTGTTTAACTGAAGTGCTGGAGATTTTGAGGAGGCAACAGAGAAGGTTGATGAGGGCAATGCTGTTGATGTGGTGTAATGGACTTTCAAAAGGCATGTGATCCTGCGCCACATAGCAGACTTGTAAGCAATTTTATACTTCATGAACGAAAAAGGACAGTAACAACATGGACACGGAATTGACTGAGTGACAGGAAAGAAAGTAGATTGTGGATGTTTTTTGGGCTGGAGGAAAGGCTGCAGGTCCTCAGGGATCAGTGTTGGAACCCTTGATTTTCCTGATATATATTAGAAGAGCGACGTCTCAACTCATTCCATCTTCACTGCCTCCAAGGAATCCTTGGCATCAGGTGGCAGGACTGTATCTCCAATGCGGAAGTCCTCGAGGCCGCCAACATCCCCAGAATGTACACCCTACTGAGCCAGCGGCGCTTGAAATGGCTTGGCCATGTGAGCCGCATGGAAGATGGCAGGATCCCCAAGGATGCATTGTACATCGTGCTCGTGATTGGTACCAGATCCACTGCCTGTCCGTGTCTCCACTTTAAAGACATCTGCAAACGCGACATGAAGTCCTGTGACATTGACCACAAGTGGTGGCAGTCAGTTGTCAGTGATAGCCAGAGCTGGTGGATAACCATAAAGACGGGGCTAAAGAGGGGCGAGTCGAAGAGACTTAGCAGTTGGCAGGAAAAAAGATGGAGGCGCACGGAGAGAGCCAACTGTGAAACAGCCTCGACCACCAATTTTAACTGCAATGCCTGTGGAAGAGTCTGTCACTCCAGAATTGGCCTTTATAGCCACTCCAGGCGCTGCTCCACAAACCACTGACCAGCTCTAGGTGCATACCCATTGTCTCTCGAGACAAGGAGGCCAAATAAGATTACTGATCTAGACCATGGTGTACAGGGCACAATTTCAAAGTTTGCAAATGATACGAAACTTGGAAGCATTGTGAGGAGGATGGTGCAGAATTTCAAAAGGACTTAGACAAATTGGTGTAATGGGCAGGCAGGTGGCAGGTGAAGTTCAATGCATAGAAATGTGAAGTGATTCATTTTGGTAGCAAGAATATTGAGAGATTATGTAAAATAAAGGGCACCATTCTAAAGGATGTGCAGGAGAAGAGCGGCAGAGGTGTATACGTGTATAAGTCAGTGAAAGCGGCAGGAGAGGTTGTGAAAGCAGTTAATAAAGCAGACAGTATCCTGGGCTTTATTAATAGGGGCATAGAGTACAAGAGCAAGGAAGTTATGATGAACTTGTATAAAATACTTATTCAGCCTCAGCTGCCATATTGCGTCCAAGGTTGGGCAGCGGACCTTAGGAAGGCTGTGAGGGCATCGGAAAGTACAGAAAAGATTCATGAGAATGCTTCCAGGCATGAGGAATTTCAGTTATGAAGATAGACTGGAGAAGTTAGGATCATTTTCCTTGGAGAAGGGAAGATGAGAGGTGAGTTGATTTGATCGAGGTGTTCAAAATCATGAAGAGTCTGGACAGAGTAGATAGAGAGAAACAGTTCCCGCTCGTCAAAGGATCGAGAACGAGAGGGCACAGATTTAAAGTAATGGGTAAGAGAAGCAAAAGTGACACGAGGGAACACTTTTTTATACAGCGAATGATTAAGGTCTGGAATGCCCAGCTTGAGAATGTGGTGAGGGCAGGTTCAATTGAAGCATTCAAACAGGAATTGGACTGCTATATGAAAGGGAAGAATGTGCACGGTTAGGGGGAGAAGGCGGGGGAATGGCACTCGGTGAATTGCTTTTTCTGAGAGCTGATGCGGACATGATGGACTGAATGGCCTCCTGTGCTGTAACAATTCTGTGAGTCACGCCTTTGTCACTCTAGATGTGATTATTCCAACTCACTCCTGGCTGATCTCTCACATTCTACTCTCTGTAAACTTGACGTCATCCAAACCTCTGCCACCCATGCCTTAGCTCACACCAAGTCCCGTTCATTTATCACTGACCGACATTGGCTCCCAGTCAAGCAATGTCTTGATTTAAAATTTCTCATCCTTGTTTTTAGAACCCTCCATGGCCTCACCCCTCCCTATCTCTGTATGCTCCTCCGGCCCCAGAACCCACCCAGTTACGTGCACTCCTCTAATTCTGGCCTCTTGTGCATCCCCGAATTTCATCGCTCCACCACGAGCATCTGCACCTTCAGTTAATGAGGCTCCAGGTTCTGGAACACCCTCCCTTCATCGCTCTATTTCTCCACCTCGCTTTCATCCTTTAGGACGCCCATTAATGCATACTTCTTTGACCAAGCTTTAACCTAATATCTCCTTTTGTCTCTTAGTGTAATACGTTGCTTCAATATGCTCACGTGAAGCATCTTGGGAAATTTCATAATGTTAAAGGCGCTATATAAATATAAATTGTTGTTGAAATTTACCAAACATGATTTGTCATTACCAGATCCCTGCAGCTTGTTGTTTGTTATCCTATGTTTTTCCAAGAAACTAATATTTTTCTGCTGGGTTGTGACCATTAGAAATTTCCCCAGTAGTGATGCTTGTCTGACTGGTCAGTAATTACAGGGTTTACTCCATCTCTCAGTTTCTAAACAGGGTGTAACATTTACAGCCTTCCAGTACTCTGTCATCACTCCCATATCCGAGGAGGATTGGAAGATTCTGGCCAGTGCCTGTGCTATTTCCACCATTCCTTCCCTCAGCAACTCTCACACATCCCATCCAGAAGGGGTATATTTTTTACTTTATTGTGGTGCAAAAGGTGTTGGAATGAAAGGTGCGAACTGAACTTGTTTGTTCAGCAACTATAATTAATGCCAGTCACGTGGACCCTAATTGTGTCACTGGAGGTCTTTCATCTTCCATTAATAAGGGACTCTATTCAAAGTGTTATCCCATAGTGTCATCGGGAGCATCGCCTCCGGCACTAGCAGGTATCAGCAGCGCCAGAGAGAGGGAGAGGATAGATCAGAATCTGAAAACAATAGATTGGAATGTTGCAACAATGGGCAGGAGTTTATCCTGGCATCTTTACAGTCCTTCTGCATATTATGATCTGCTGCCATTAGAATCTAGGATCTATCGTGCACTGAGGATTATTCAATACATTTACTATCCCATCCTCACTATTGTTGGTGTTCCTGGTAAGTCTCTACATCCAAATCTTCATTCTATAAACCATGCTAAACTGCATTAATGTACTTGTCATTTACTCTGCCCTCGCTTCTTTTGGTATCCCTTATAAACATCTATCTCCAGCTATTACCTTTATCAACCATTGCTAACTGTATTAAGGTTCGTGTAAATTAATCTCTCATCTTTGCTTCTGTTGCTGCTGCATTCAGACTCCAGTTCCAGTCATGAGATATGTAAATAAAAGCAAAATACTGCGGATGCTGGAAATCTGAAACAAAAACAAGAAATGCTGGATTCACTCAGCAGGTCTGGCAGCATCTGTGGAAAGAGAAGCAGAGTTAACGTTTCGGGTCAGTGACCCTTCTTCGGAACTGACAAATATTAGAAAAGTCACAGATTATAAACAAGTGAGGTGGGGGTTGGGCAAGAGATAACAAAGGAGAAGGTGCAGATTGGACCAGGCCACATAGCTGACCAAAAGGTCACGGAGCAAAGGCAAACAATATGTTAATGATGTGTTGAAAGACAAAGCATTAGTACAGATTAGGTGTGAATATACTGAATATAGAACATCAGCAAGTGCAAACCTGAAGAAAAACAACCTGAAAAAAACAGTGGGTAAGCAAACTGAACAAACTAAGATGAAATGAAATAAATGCAAAAAATGTAAAAAGGAATGCAAGAAAAAGGAAGAAAAAATAACTAAAAATGACTAAAAATGAAAGTAAAGTGGGGGGCTGTCATGCTCTGAAATTATTGAACTCAATGTTCAGTCCGGCAGGCTGTAGTGTGCCTAATCGGTAGATGAGATGCTGTTCCTCGAGCTTGCGTTGATGTTCACTGGAACACTGCAGCAATCCCAGGACAGAGATGTGAGCATGAGAGCAGGGGGGAGTGTTGAAATGGCAAGCAACCGGAAGCTCAGGGTCCTGCTTGCGGACTGAGCGGAGATGTTGCGCAAAGCGGTCACCCAGTCTGCGCTTGGTCTCCCCAATGTAGAGGAGACCACACTGTGAGCAGCGAATACAGTATACTACATTGAAAGAAGTACAAGTAAATCGCTGCTTCACCTGAAAGGAGTGTTTGGGGCCTGGGATAGTGAGGAGAGAGGAGGTAAATGAGCAGGTGTTACACCTCCTGCGATTGCAAGGGAAGGTGCCCTGGGACGGGGACGAGGTGGTGGGGGTAATGGAGGAGTGGACCAGGGTGTCGTGGAGGAAACGATCCCTTCGGAATGCTGACAGGGGAAGGGAGGGGAAGATGCGACTGGCAGTGGCATCACGCTGGAGGTGGCGAAAATGGCGGAGGATGATCCTTTGGATATGGAGGCTGTTGGGATGAAAAGTGAGGACAAGGGGAACCCTGTCACGGTTCTGGGAGGGAGGGGAAGGGGTGAGGGTAGAGGTGCGGGGAATGGGTCGGACACGGTTGAGGGCCCTGTCAACCACAGTGGGGGGAAATCCTCGGTTGAGGAAAAAGGAGGTCATATCAGAAGCACCGTCATGGAAGGTAGCATCATCAGAGCAGATGCGTCGGAGACGGAGAAACTGGGAGAATGGAATGGAGTCCTTACAGGAGGTAGGGTGTGAAGAAGTGTAGTCGAGGTAGCTGTGGGAGTCAGTGGGCTTATAATGGATATTGGTAGACAACCTATCCCCAGAGATGGAGACAGAGAAGTCGAGGAAGGGAAGGGAAGTGTCAGAGATGGACCATGTAAAGGTGAGAGAAGGGTGGAAATTGGAAGCAAAGTTGATAAAGTTTTCAAGTTCGGGGCGGGAGCAGGAAACGGCACCGATACAGTCATCAATGTACCGGAAAAAGAGTTGGGGGAGGGGGCCTGAGTAGGACTGGAACAAAGAATGCTCGACATATCCCACAAAAAGACAGGCATAACTAGGACCCATGCGGGTACCCATAGCGACACCTTTTACTTGAAGGAAGTGCGTGGAGTTGAAGGAGAAGTTGTTCAATGTGAGAACAAGTTCAGCCAGGCGGAGGAGGGTGGTGGTGGATGGGGACTGGTTGGGCCTCTGTTCCAGGAAGAAGCAGAGAGCCCTCAAACCATCCTGGTGGGGGATGGAGGTGTAGAGCGATTGGACGTCCATAGTGAAGAGGAGGCGGTTGGGACCAGGAAACTGGAAATTGTCAAAATGATGTAGGGCGTCAGAAGAGTCACGGATGTAGGTGGGAAGAGACTGGACCAGCGGAGAAAAGATAGAGTCTAGATAGGAAGAAATAAGTTCAGTTGGGCAGGAGCAGGCTGACACAATGGGTCTGCCGGGACAGTCCCGTTTGTGGATTTTGGGAAGGAGATAGAAGCGGGCTGTCCGGGGTTGCGGGACGATGAGGTTGGAAGCTGTAGAGGGAAGATCTCCAGAGGAGATGAGGTCAGTGACAGTCCTTTGGACGGTGGCTTGATGTTCGGTGGTGGGGTCATGGTCCAGAGGGAGGTAGGAAGAGGTGTCTGTGAGTTGGCGTTGAGCTTCTGCAAGGTAGAGGTCGGTACGCCATACAACAACAGCACCACCCTTGTCTGCAGGTTTGATGACCATGTCGGGGTTAGACCTGAGAGAACGGAGTGCCTCAAGTTCAGAGGGGGACAGGTTAGAATGAGTGAGGGGGGCAGAGAAATTGAGACGACCAATGTCTCGCCGACAGTTTTCAATGAAGAGATCAAGAGCGGGTAAGAGGCCACGGTGAGGGGTCCAGGTAGAGGGAGAATGCTGGAGGCGGGTGAATGGGTCTGCTGGTCGGGGGGAGGACTCCTGATCAAAGAAGTGAGCCCGGAGGCGGAGGCGACGGAAGAAGAGCTCAACGTCATGCCGAGCGCGAAATTCATTGAGGTGGAGGCGTAAGGGGATATAACTGAGTCCTTTGCTGAGTACAGAACGCTCAGCATCAGAGAGGGGGAGGTCAGAGGGTATAGTGAATACACGGCAAGGGGTCAGATCAGAAGGGGTGCGGTCAGAGGGAAGTGAAGCGGAAGGAGGATCTGGAGGGGCATTAGTCCCCATCAGCTGCTGGAGCTTGCGTTCCTTAACACCTGAAAGGAAGAAAAAAAGTTTTTTGTTAATGCGTCGGATGAGACGTAAGATGAGATGAAACTGCGGAGTAGAACAGATTTGAGATAAGGTGAGACGGTGCTGATGGAGAGAGAGGTCCAGTGTGTGCATATGGCGGCGCATAGCACTGAGTGTAGATCTCAGGATGCGGCGAGAGTAGCAGTCCGAGGAACGTTGTATTTCTCGGAGTTACCTGTGATCCTGGGTGGTTTCAAAGCATGATGGGTGAAACTGCAGTTGGAATCCACGTGGAATCAGTCGGAGCAGGAGACAGTCACTGAGGAAGGAGATGTGGCTGTGAAAACGAGTTTTGGTAGATACCTTATCAAACACCAGGAGGGAAATAGAAAGCAATGAAGGTGAACAAGGTAAAAGAGACAAACGAAAATCCCGTCGGAGAGAAGAGCAGAACTTCTTCAAGGTAGGCATTCCTGGAAGAGAAGTGGCAGTGAATTAAACACTAAAATAAAAGCAAAATACTGCGGATGCTGGAAATCTGAAACAAAAACAAGAAATGCTGGATTCACTCAGCAGGTCTGGCAGCATCTGTGGAAAGAGAAGCAGAGTTAACGTTTCGGGTCAGTGACCCTTCTTCGGAACTGACAAATATTAGAAAAGTCACAGATTATAAACAAGTGAGGTGGGGGTTGGGCAAGAGATAACAAAGGAGAAGGTGCAGATTGGACCAGGCCACATAGCTGACCAAAAGGTCACGGAGCAAAGGCAAACAATATGTTAATGGTGTGTTGAAAGACAAAGCATTAGTACAGATTAGGTGTGAATATACTGAATATAGAACATCAGCAAGTGCAAACCTGAAGAAAAACAACCTGAAAAAAACAGTGGGTAAGCAAACTGAACAAACTAAGATGAAATGAAATAAATGCAAAAAATGTAAAAAGGAATGCAAGAAAAAGGAAGAAAAAATAACTAAAAATGACTAAAAATGAAAGTAAAGTGGGGGGCTGTCATGCTCTGAAATTATTGAACTCAATGTTCAGTCCGGCAGGCTGTAGTGTGCCTAATCGGTAGATGAGATGCTGTTCCTCGAGCTTGCGTTGATGTTCACTGGAACACTGCAGCAATCCCAGGACAGAGATGTGAGCATGAGAGCAGGGGGGAGTGTTGAAATGGCAAGCAACCGGAAGCTCAGGGTCCTGCTTGCGGACTGAGCGGAGATGTTGCGCAAAGCGGTCACCCAGTCTGCGCTTGGTCTCCCCAATGTAGAGGAGACCACACTGTGAGCAGCGAATACAGTATACTACATTGAAAGAAGTACAAGTAAATCGCTGCTTCACCTGAAAGGAGTGTTTGGGGCCTGGGATAGTGAGGAGAGAGGAGGTAAATGGGCAGGTGTTACACCTCCTGCGATTGCAAGGGAAGGTGCCATGGGATGGGGACGAGGTGGTGGGGGTAATGGAGGAGTGGACCAGGGTGTCGCGGAGGGAACAATCCCTTCAGAATGCTGACAGGGGAAGGAAGGGGAAGATGCGACTGGTAGTGGCATCACGCTGGAGGTGGCGAAAATGGTGCAGGATGATCCTTTGGCTATGGAGGCTGGTGGGATGAAAAGTGAGGACAAGGGGAACCCTGTCACGGTTCTGGGAGGGAGGGGAAGGGGTGAGGGTAGAGGTGCGGGGAATGGGTCGGACACGGTTGAGGGCCCTGTCAACCACAGTGGGGGGAAATCCTCGGTTGAGGAAAAAGGAGGTCATATCAGAAGCACCGTCATGGAAGGTAGCATCATCAGAGCAGATGCGTCGGAGACGGAGAATCTGGGAGAATGGAATGGAGTCCTTACAGGAGGTAGGGTGTGAAGAAGTGTAGTCGAGGTAGCTGTGGGAGTCAGTGGGCTTATAATGGATATTGGTAGACAACCTATCCCGAGAGATGGAGACAGAGAAGTCGAGGAAGGGAAGGGAAGTGTCAGAGATGGACCATGTAAAGGTGAGAGAAGGGTGGAAATTGGAAGCAAAGTTGATAAAGTTTTCGAGTTCGGGGCGGGAGCAGGAAATGGCACCGATACAGTCATCAATGTACCGGAAAAAGAGTTGGGGGAGGGGGCCTGAGTAGGACTGGAACAAAGAATGCTCGACATATCCCACAAAAAGACAGGCATAACTAGGACCCATGCGGGTACCCATAGCGACTCCTTTTACTTGAAGGAAATGCATGGAGTTGAAGGAGAAGTTGTTCAATGTGAGAACAAGTTCAGCCAGGCGGAGGAGGGTGTTGGTGGATGGGGACTGGTTGGGCCTCTGTTCCAGGAAGAAGCGGAGAGCCCTCAAACCATCCTGGTGGGGGATGGAGGTGTAGAGCGATTGGACGTCCATAGTGAAGAGGAGGCGGTTGGGACCAGGAAACTGGAAATTGTCAAAATGACGTAGGGCGTCAGAAGAGTCACGGATGTAGGTGGGAAGAGACTGGACCAGCGGAGAAAAGATAGAGTCTAGATAGGAAGAAATAAGTTCAGTTGGGCAGGAGCAGGCTGACACAATGGGTCTGCCGGGACAGTCCCGTTTGTGGATTTTGGGAAGGAGATAGAAGCGGGCTGTCCGGGGTTGCAGGACTATGAGGTTGGAAGCTGTAGAGGGAAGATCTCCAGAGGAGATGAGGTCAGTGACAGTCCTTTGGACGGTATGAGATATGTAAACCCTGTTTCACTGAAATACTGATCTGGAACTTATTTTTTTTCGAAGACTGAAGCCAGTGACATTGGTCTCCATAGGAAACTCCATCCCCTATTTGTGAACCCATACCCCTCACTGGCCAATGACTGAGACTGCACCAGATGGTTTACAACCTCTGTAGTATTTTAAACCTGAGCTTGGTTCATCTCCATATTCTCTCCATCACCACACCTGCCGACTACCACCTCTGTAATATCACCCATCTCCACCTCTGCCTCAGCCCATCTGCTGCATAAACCATCATCCATGTCATTGTTAAATCCACACTTGACTATTACAATTCTATCCTGGTCAGTCTCCCATTTATAAACCTCTATAAAGCACAGCCCATCCAGTGTGATGAAGCAATGCTTCCGATGTCAGAATCGCTCGGGGGGAGTCCTCTAGTACTCACTGGAGCAGGTGTCCAAGTTCATGGTGTTTTGATGCACCCTTCATATCATCACCATCATGAGGACACAGGCATTGGCACCAGGAATCCGGAGGCAACCTCAGGAGGAGGAGGAGGAGGAGGAGGAGGAGGAGGAGGAGGCAGGGAGGATATTTCCTGAATGCCTTTCACCCAGACAGGCTGTAGGAGAGTCCCTGCAAAGATTGCGGTTCCCATAGGTCAGCTTCAATTTACCACCGTGGATCCCCCATTCTCCACCATTACACCCATCTGAGACGCCCCATCACAGCGTCCCCTTGGTCACCATCCTGCAATAAAAAACCACCAAAAAAAACCTTTTCCTTAACATCTTTATCCAACAACACATCCAATTATATAAACAAAACTGAACTATTCACCCTTGTATATTTATTTAGTACCTGCCTTGTGGGTTCCCTCGACTTGCCTAGTGCTCCCACACAGTGTTTCCTCAGTGGCTACAGCATGGCTGGTGGAAGGCTGCTCACTTTCACTGGGGAGACTGGAGTAGGCCTTGCAGGACACCCTTGAGCAGCTGTGCGCCTTGAGGACTCGGATTCGGACTGCACCACCTCGACATGGGCAGCAGCAGCCTGGGCTGGCTGATGGGTAACAGCAAGGACACTGGTGGAGTGGCAGTGAAGGGAGAATAAATGCTGTCATCCTGAGAGAGGACAGCAGGTTCATGCTCCACGGAGACACTGTCACTCCCACGGGGCGACACCTCAGTAATCCTAGTAATCTACTGGATCACAGATTGTTGGACTGCTATGAGATGCTGCAAACTCCTTTGAACACTGAGATCCACAGCCATGATGACAGCAGTCTGATCCTGCATGGCAGCAAGCATGGACCTCATGACCTCAGTCTGAGCTTCCACTGCAGCACTGAGTCATTGGGTGTCTGCCACCTATGCTGAAGTGGAAGCTGAGAAAATGGTCACCAGACACTGCATCACAGCTGGGTCCACTAGTGCTGTCATGGAGTTAGTGACCACTTCCCAGGGAAAGAAGTGACTTCAAGCTCTGTGCAATGCCCTGCACCACTTTGGAGCCAGTCTCCTCCATGTCCCTTGATAGTGACAACAGATTGTCTGACATGTCTGTCAATGGACAAAGTATCTCAGTGTACATGTCCAACAGCATTCTCCTGTATTCTGCTTCAGCAATGTTCACATCTGAGTCCTGTGTATTATACCTCGTTTGTGACCACGCCCTCCGGTGAGCTGACACATTAACTATCTTTCCCCGTGGCCTGGCTGCAGCTCACTCGTGCTCGGTGACTCAGCACCTGCAGATTCCAACTCTATACCAGACTCCAAGGTACACACAGTGTAAGTATTTGATCTGGTGGCTGTGAATATCAGACCAAGTGATAGGGATTCACCATCAGTGCTGTGCTGCTGCTCTCTGTCTCTGTCTCCTGGAGCTGTTGTGACTGGGAAGCTGGCAGTTGTGGGTTGTCATCGAAAAGTATAAACTCAGAAGTGGAGGGTTGAGGTGAGGGATTGGGGATGGGATGGAAAGTAGGAGGTCCATGGTCCCAACATCTGCAGCTTGTGCAACATTTCAGACAGCAGGATGAGGGAGAGGTTGGAGTTAAGAAGGGACAGAAGGCAGGAAGATTACATCATTCTGAATGCTTTCGGTAATGCCGAATTGTACAGCCTATTGTACAGGCTTGGTCACAGCCGGTCCCATGATGTGGAGAACCATCTCATCCCTCAGGCTCAAGGGGTGAAGGTATGCATGGACCCCGTCGGTTCACTGCTGCTCCCTGTGTTTATCGGCCACCTTGCCCTCTAAGAGAGAGGGCAGAATGCCTGTGATTTTGTTGCACAGTGTTTGGGTGATGTGCCTGCCATAGCTGAACAGCTGCAGGTATGTGGAGGCAGTGAGAGGTGGGTGTGAGGCTGGTATCAGTGGGAGGTGTGTGAGGGTGAGGTGGAGTATGTGAATGTTAGGTGTGGGTCCTGAGTGTTCGGGACTGCTGCTGGGTGAGTGATCGGGGTGTGGGTCATTGAGCAGTGTGAGAGGTTGGTGGTGTTGGGGGTAGGATTTTCCATGTGGAGATGAATTCACTGACATGACCACCCGTGTGAGCTCATTAAAATTCTTCAGTCACTATTGCCAGGTGCTCGGGGCCAACCTTCTTGCATTGAGCTCCTTGCCCACCTGCTCCAATTCCCTTCACAGGGCGTTCCTTGGGGGCTCCACCCCACCCCACGGAATCATGGCCTCTCTCCTCCTGTCGCCCTCCATGACTAAGGACTGCAGCACCACATCCGTGAACCGCAGAGCCCTCTCTCTGTCCTAGTATTCCATTTACCTTGTCTCCAATTGCAGCATTCACAGTCTGCAGCAGCCTCCTGTGATTCAGTGCAGCTTTCCGTTAAGGGGGACAGACTGTCTTTAAGAGCTGAATGCTGGATGAAGCACGAGCGATCCTCAGAAAACGTTCGGCCGCTGCAGACGGACAGCACCGCGGGTCACCCTGGGCATTACATGGAATTCGTAGAAATGAGGAGGCAGCATGAAGTTTGTTTGTTACCTTCCTCAACAGGAACGGGCAAGAGCAGATCACGAAGCACAATCCCTCCACCGAAAAAGTGAAGCAAACTCGATTTCCTCGCTCTTTCTATTTCCCTTTCCCTCTTACACACGTGCTCACTCTCTCTCTTAACTCTCTGCCCCTTGCTAATAGAATCAGAGATTGATGCAACACAGAAGAAGGCTATTCGCCCATTGTGTCAGTTCTGTTTCTTGGAAAGAGCTATTTGATTAGTTCCTCTCCTCTCCGCTTTTCCCAGACTTCCCTTTGAATTCCCTTGTGAAAGATATTATTGAATCTGTTTCCACCATGTTTTCGGGCAGTGAATTCCAGATCCCAACAACTCGCTGTGAAAGAAAATTCGCCACATTTCATCTCTGGTTCTTTGTCAATTACGTTCAATCTTTGTCTTCCCAATACTGAACATTCTGAGACTGGAAACAGTTTCATATCAATTACCCTATCAAAACCCTCCATGATTTTGAATTCTGTATTAAACCTCCTCTTTCACTTCACTGCTCTAAAGACAGCAATCACAGATTTTCCGTTCTCTCCACGTAACTGAATTCCCAGATCCCTGCTACCATTCTAGTAAATCACCTCTGTATCGTCACTAAGTCCTTGACATCCTTACCAAAGTGTAGTGATCAGAATTGGACACACTTCTCTAGCTGGGACCTAACCAAAGATCTATAAAAATCAGCATTTCCTCCTGAGTTTTTTTTTACTCTGTGCCTCTCTCTCACACTACATGTTACCTTCAATGATCTGTGTGTGCACAGCCCAGGTCTCTCTAATCCTGCACCCACTTTATAATGGCACCATTTAGTTTATATTGCTTCTCCTCATACTTCCTACCCAAATGTCTCACTTCACACTGCACTCTGTTAAATTACATCTGCCATGTCCCTGCCCATTTCATCGGTCAGTCTGTGTCCTCCTGAAGTCTGTTACTCTCATGCTCACTATTTATTAACATTTCTCAGTGTCCTACCATCTGAAAACTTTGACATTATCCCTTCTGTGCAAAAGTCCATTGGATGGATTTACAGCAACAGTGATCGCAACAGTGACCGTGGGGAACCCCACTGTGTACTTCCCTCCAGACTGAACAATAATCATTCTCCACTATTCTCTGTTTTGTGTCATTTAGGCAATGCATGCTAGCATTGAAAATCAAAAAGGGCTTCCATTTATGTAATGCCTTTCATGACCGCTGCAGGTTCCAAAGCGATTTACAACCAATGAGTACTTATTAAACCCTGGTCACTCTTGTAATGTAGGAAATGTAATGTAGCTGCTGTCAATCAATTTAAGTATCTGTAAAAAAATGAAGTTCTTTTTTGTTGAAAAAAATCTCTGGTGATAAGGTGAGCACTACTAAAGTGTTTTTTAAAGGACCTTAGATTGGAGTCGTTAGATCAAGGCACCCAGTATAGTTAGTTTTTTTAAATTAAGGGAGTCGCTAATTAACCTAAGGGTAAGTCATGGCAGGAGAGCTCAGCCCCATGATATGCTCTTCCTGCGCTATGTGGAAAATCAGGCATGCTTCCAGTGTCCCTGACGACTATGTGTGCAGGACGTGTATCCATCTGCAGCTACTGGCTACCGCATTACGGAACTGGAGCTGTGGGTGGATTCACTGTGGAGCATCTGCGATGCTGAGGACGTCGTGCATAACACGTTTAATGAGATGTTCACCCTGCAGTTAATGGCTGCACAGGCAGAAAAGGGATAGGTGACCACCAGATGGACTAGTAGGGGTAGGCAGGTAGTGCAGGAGTTCCCTGTGCCCATCAACAGCATAGTGCAATGGGATATTTAACATCCACCTGAAAGGGCAGGCGGGGCCTTGGTTTAAGATTTCATTCAAAAGACAGCACCTCTGACAGTGTAACACTCCCTCAGTACTGCACTGCAGTGTCAGCCTTGATGATTGTGATCAAGTCCTGCAGTGACACTTGATCCTCGAAGCTTGTGACTGCAAGGGGAGAGAGCTACAAACTGAGCCACGGCTGATTTGGGTCCTTTAATCCCATGTGTTTCTAATTTGGTAACATGGCTGTTATGTGGTATTTTATCAAACGCCTGTAGAAAGGATAGGAGTATTGGGAAAGTACAGGTAGGAACAACCATAGAATTGTAGAATAACATTACACTGAAGCAGGCCTTTGGTCCATCAAGTCAGTGCTGGCCCTTTTGAAGAGCTTCCAGCTAGTCACACCCCCTGGGTCTTTCCCAGATCCTTCATTTTTTCTCCTTAAGATATTTATTCAATTTCCTTTTTGAATCTACTATTGAATCTGTATCCTTCAGCCTATCAGACAATACATTGCAAATCCCAAACACCCATTGTATAGAAAAATCCTCGTGTCACCTTTGCTTTTTTTTTCCAATCACCATAAATCTGTGCCCTCTGGTTCACGGCCCCTCACAGATTGGAAACAGTTTCACTTTATTTAATTTATCGAAACCATTCATAATGTTAAACATCTCTATCAGATCCCTTTTTAAATTTCCCTGCTCCAAGGTGAACAATCCCAGCTACATAGCTGTAATCCCTCATCCCTGGAAATGTTCCAGTAAAACTCTTCTGTCCCTTCTCCAATGGGTTAATGTCCTTCCTAAAGTGTTGTTCCCAGTATTGGACACAATACTCCAGGTGCAGCCGGACTAGTCTTTTCTATAGGTTTAATATAACATCCTGACTATTCTACTCTGTATCTCCATTAATAAAGTCTAGGAATCTATTTGCTTTGTTAACTGTTTGCTTACCTGTCCAGCTAACTTCAAAGAATGCAAACAGGTCTCTCTGTTATTCTTACCACCTTTACAGTTGTGCCATTTCGCTTGCTTTGTCTCTCCTCATTCATCCACATGCAGCTCACCATCACCTTCTCAAGGGCAATTAGGGATGGGCAATAAATGCTGGCCCAGCCAGCGACACCCGCATCCCATGAATGAATGATATAAATAAAATCTCCCCACAATGTATATCCTCACACAGCTGCCATGCCAATTAAATATTAAGAAGACTGAAGCCAATGTTTTCAAACCCACATCAAACATTCCCCAGCTACAGACTGTCCTTGGCAACTGTCTGAGTCTAAACCAAACTGTTCACAACCTGCTGTCATAGTTGACCCTTCGACGAGTTTCCTGCTAAATATTCACACCATCACTAAAACAGCCTATTTTCACCTCGGTATCATCACCCAGCTTTGCCCCTCTCTCAGCTCGTCTGCTGCAGGAACACTCCCCCTTGCCTGTGCTACCTGTTAGCATGGCTATTGTAACACACTCCTGGCTGGACTCCCACATTCTACCCTCCATAAACTTGAGGTGATGCAAAACACTGCTGCCCATGTCCGAAATCACACCAAGTCCTGTTCATCCATCACCCCCTGTACTCACTGACCTGCATTGGATCCTGGTCAGCAACACATCAATTTTAAAACTCTCAGTCTTCTTTTCAAATCCCTCATGGTATCACCCCTCCATATCTCTGTAATCACATCCAGACCTGCATCCTCCGAGATATCTGCACTCATCTAATTCTGGCTTCTTGAGCATCGCTGAGTTTAATTGCTCTACCATTGCTGGCCGTACCTTCAGCTGCCGAGGCCCTAAGCTCTGGAAGAGAAGAGCAGATCCTCTTCAAGGTAGGCATTCCTGGAAGAGAAGTGGCAGTGAATTAAACACAAAAATTAAAGCAAAATACTGTGGATGCTGGAGCACTGAATGAGAACAGAATGTACCGGAAATACTCAGCAAGCCTGGCAGCATCTGTGTAGAGAGAAACAGAGTTAACTTTTCAGATCTGTGACACTTCATCAGAACTGGTAAACGTTAGAAATGTAACAGTCTGTCATTTAATCTCTCCCTCTCCGTCTCATCACAGTCCTTCCTTCTTGTTCTTATTCCCCCTTCCCCTCTTTCACTTGCTCAAAGACCGTTACATTTCTACCGTTTACCAGTTCTGATGAAGGGTCACAGATCTGAAACATTAATTCTGTTTCTTTCTACACAGAGGCTGCCAGACCTGCCGAGTTGTTCTGAAACTCTCATCCCTAAACTCTGGAATTCTCTCGCTAAACCCGAAATACAGTAGGTTGCACAGAGTCCAGTTTTAGCAAGTACTTCTTGTACAGAGTACTAACTACAGCAAAGTTAATGAGTGACTGAATTTTAAGAGATCTAAGAGTCGATCTCTTTCCAACAATTTGTTAATTTTACATTTAGCATTTCACTTAATTTTAAGCAGAATTTGTAGTTTCTTTCACAGTCTGTTTGTGAGAATTGGACAGTTAATTGGTGTTCATGGAATAGGAAGTTCAATGTCAGCTTGGATGAAAAACTAGCTTAATGACAGAAAACAGTGAGTTGTGGTAAATAGTTGTTTTTCAGACTGGAGGAAGTTAGACAGTGGTGTTCCCCAAGGGTCAGTGCTGGGAATACGATTTTATTCTGATATGTATAAATGATTTGGATAATGGAAAACAGAGAAACATCTAAACATTTGCTAATGATACCAAACTTGGAGGCGGGCGGACAGTGAGGTTGTTATCAATCGATGTAACAGGAAGTAGATAGGCTAGCAGAATGGGCAGACAAGAGGCAAATTGAATTTAATAAAGACAAGTGTGAGGAGATGCATTTTATCAGAACTAACAGGGAGAGGCAATATACAATTAATGGCATCGTGCGAAAGAGTGTGCAGAGACAGAGGGACATGGGGATCATGTACATAAATCCTTGAAGGTGGCAGGACATATTGAGAGAGTCGTCAGTAAAGCATATGGGATCTTGGGTTCATAAATAGAGGTAGTGAGGACAGAAGAAGGAAAGTTATGTTGAACCTTTATAAAGCTCTGGTTAGAACCCAACTGGAGCACTGCATCCAGTTCGGTTCACCACACTTTAGGAAGGATGTGAGGGTCCTTGACAGGGTGTAGAGGAGATTTACCAGAATAGTTCCAGAGATGGAGGATTTTATCTGCAAGGTTAGTCTGGAAAAGCTGGGATTGTTTTCCTTGTCGTAAAGGAAATTGAGGGGCGATTTGATAGAGGTATACATGATGATGACATGTTTGGATAAGTTAGACAGGAAAAGATGTTCCCATTACCTAATGGTACAAGGACTAGAGTTAAGGTTGTGGGTAAGAGATATAGGGGGATGAGAGGAACAACTTTTTTTTTACACAGCGAGTGGGAATGGCATGGAACACAATGCCTACGAGGGTGGTGGAAGCAGAGATGCTGAAAGGTTTCAAAAGGATATTGGATGGATAATTGAGGGAAATAAACTTGCAGGAAAATAGAGACAGAGCTGGGGAATGAGACTGACTGGATTTATCTGCAAAGAGCTGGCATGGACTCGAGGGGCCGAATGGCCTCACTCTGTGCTGATATGACTATGTTTCTACCACTCTCTGACAGGGAATACTATTACTACTGCTTTCCTATACTGGGAAAGTTTATAACGGACTGGGCAGTATCACTTTGTTGAAGACCATGATGTTAGTGAAATGTTTGATGACGCAGAACGTGGTTAACAAATGTCCTTCACAAACAGAGTAAATCAGATCAGTCCCACTCTCAATTCTGGAGTCATTACAATGGAGGGTATTTTTTCCTCGTTTTCTCTACATAATTCGGCAGCCAGGTTTTTCTCTGTGTCCCCCACCTCCATGTGGAAAGTCTTCTCAAGGTCATTTCGATTGTGCCCATCCCCTGCAGTTTCCTTGCCCATCCTACGCATCCTAAATCTTGCCTAATCGCATCATAATTTCCTTTCCCGCAGCTATAATTCTTTCCCTGCGGTATATACCTGTCCCTGCCCATCGCTAAGGTAAACCTAACCGAATTGTGATCACTATCACCAAAGTGCTCACCTACATCTAAATCTAACACCTGGCCGGGTTCATTACCCAGTACCAAATCCAATGTGGCATCGCCCCTGGTTGGCCTGTCTACATACTGTGTCAGAAAACCCTCCTGAACACACTGGACAAAAACTGACCCATCTAAAGTACTCGAACTATAGTATTTCCAGTCAATATTTGGAAAGTTAAAGTCCCCCATAACAAATACCCTGTTACTCTCGCCCCTGTCGAGAATCATCTTCGCTATCCATTCCTTTACATCTCTGGAACTATTCGGAGGTCTATAGAAGACTCGCAACAGGGTGACCTCTCCTCTCCTATTTCTAACCTCGGCCCAAACTACCTCAGTAGACGAGTCCTCAAACGTCCTTTCTGCTGCTGTAATACTCTCCTTGATTAACAATGCCACACCCCCCCCTCTTTTACCATCTTCTCTGTTCTTACTGAGGCACTATATACTGAGGCACTTATTACAGGCACTATATAAATATAAATTGATGTTGTTGGAATTTACCAGAAATGGCTGATTTCACCATATCTTAGCTGCATGCCATTTATTATCCCTCTTTTTCAAGCAACGAATACTTTTCTCCTGGGATGTGGACTCTAGAAATGTCGCCATCAGTGACGTTAGACTGACTGGTCAGTAAATACAGGATTTACTCCGTCTCTCCTTATTTAAAACAGGTTGCAAAATTTACAACCCTGCGATCCTCTGCCTTGACTCCCACATCCAAGGAGGACTGGAATATTCTGGCCATGCCTCTGCCATTTCCAACTTTTTCTTCTTCAGCATCCCTCACACATCTCATCCAGACTGGGTAAATTGTCTTGTTTATTCTTGTACAAAAAGTGTTGGACTGAAAGGGGTTAACTGAACCTCTTTATTCAGCGACTGCAATTAATGTCAGTCACCATGGACCCTAATTGTGTCACTGGAGGGTTTCCATCATCTATTAATACAGGACTCCTTTCAATGTTTTCCATAGTGTCAGTGGAAGCATCATTCCCATCACTAACAGATCAGCAGCTCCAGAGAGTGGGATAGGATAGGTAAGAATCTGAGAGAAATAGATTGCAATGTTACAACAATGGGCAGGAGCTTCTCCTCGGATCTTTACTTTCTTTCCACATATTATGATCGTCTGACCTTACTCTATCGGATCCCATATGCACTTGAGATTATTCAATACATTTACTATCCCATTCTGCCTATTGTTGGTGTCCGTGGTAAGTGTCTCTATGCTGCTATCATTTCTATAAAATATATTTAGTAACATTACTGTTCTTGTAATTTACTGTGTCCTCCTTTTTGCTGCTGTTATTCCTGGCAAGTCTCTTCCTCCAGCTATTAGCTCTATAAACCATTGCTAATTGTATTATTGTTCTTGCAATTTAACCTCTCGATTTTGTGGCTGTTTGTGCCTATGGTAAGACTAAATTTTCAGCTAGGATGACTGTAAACCCTGTTTCACTGAAATACTGGTCTGTTATGTAAATTTTCGGAAGAGTGAAGCCAGTGTCATTGCTCTCCTTCACAAACTCCTTCCCCTATCTGTGAACCACTTACCCCACCCTGCCCAATGTCTGAGGCTGAACCAAACAGTTTACAGCCTCTGAGCTCTATTAGTACCTGAGCTGAGTTCATCTCCATATTCTCTCTATCACCAACCCTACGTGCTATCACCTCTTCAATATCATCCCTTTCCACCTCTGCCTCAGCCCATCTGCTGCATAAATGCTCATCCATGCCTTTGTTAAATCCACACTTGAGTATTCCAATTCTATCCTGGTTACCCTCCCACTTATAACCCTTCGTTAACCACAACTCATCCAGAACTCTGCTGCCTGTATCCTAACTCACACCAAATCGCGATCACCCATCACCCCTGTGCTCACTGATCGACATGTTCTCCCGGTTTGACAGCACCTTACATTTTACATTCTCATACTTGTGTTTGAATCCCTCCATGGCCTCACCATTCCAATTAGTCCCATTCCCCTGCACATTCCCATATTCCAGCAAATATTTTGCTCTCAAGTCTATTTCCACGTCCTCTATGAAAGTGAACTTCTTTCCCTCTGTATCTCACCCTGGTGGTGATGTTCGGTTCTACAGCACCACTGCTACAAACACTATGCAGGCCTGGATCCGTAAATGGATGTGAGCTGAGCTGCCACCCACTTCTGGCGTTGCCTGCGCCTTGTCCCATGCTGTGCAGAGCTCTAGCCCTGGTGTACATTGTGTGCTCTAGTGCCATGAGAAGTTGTGGAATGTGATGTCAAATAGTCCTTCCAGAAGCTTTGATACAGGTCTTTGAAACTTGGTCTGTTCATGTCGAGTGACCGCCTGTGTTAGTCACTCTCAGCTGAACATATATTCAGCAGCACGAGTAACCCTCTTTAGTGTTATATAAAAGGAACAGGAATACACTTACAGATGAGGGGCTTTTGACTCACTTCTGCTGTTGTAAATTTAGTGGAGGCGTTGTGGATGGTTTTATGTTCTGAGCTTCTGCAGACATTCAGGGAGGACAGAGGATTTGGTGACCCAACTCTGGACGAGATATGGGGACTGTAGTTACACTGTCTCTGGGTCAGTAACATGACCAACAAGTGGAGCAGAGGCTGCAGAGAGGGGAAGCTCTGTAAAGAGGGAGGAGGAGGGGACTCTGCCCTACCCACCCCGGGTTTTCCAAGAGCACTTTTCCGACCTACACCTAATCCAGGAGCAGTGTGTGATGTGTCTCTGATTCAATAAGAAGGTTGTCACAGAGCTGTGTCATCTCTTGCAACAGGACCTGGAGCCTCACACAAGGGTCAGGACAGAGCTGTTAAGTGGCTGATAAGGTTACGGTTTCATTGAAATTCTATGTATTTGGTATTTCCACGCAGGAACAGCTGAGGCACCCATTAGAGTCCGGCCCATTGAGACCATCCCGGTTCTCTGTGGAGCAATTCAGTCAGTCCCACTCCCACACTCAATCCCCACAGCCCAGAAAGTTCACTTCCTTCAAGCACCGATCCAGTTTCCTTTTGAAATTGGGCGGAAGGATCAAATTGGAAGGAAGTAAAGCTGGTAACAGGTGGCAGAAAAGTAGCAAGTGACATTAGAAGGCAGATGAAACAGAAGTGAGCATCAATTAGGCTTAACATGCAAAATGTCAAGACGTCAAGGTTAAGGGCACTTTATCTGAATGCACACAGCATTCCCAACAAGGTAGATGACTCAAAGGAACAAATAGAGTTAATTGTTTCTGATCGAATTGTAATAATATGTTCAATGTAATGTTCAATGAAACGTTGGGACAGTATAACCAAGACTGAGAACTGAATTTGCAAGCATACTCGACATTTAGGAAGGACTGTTTACTAAAGAAGTTGAAGTGCTTGTCAAGAGGAAGAAGAAGGCTTATGTTAGGATGAGACGTGAAGGCTCAGTTAGAGCGCTTGAGAGCTGCAAGCTAGCCAGGAAGGATCTAAAGGGAGAGCTAAGAAGAGCAAGGAGAGGACACGAGAAGTCATTGGCGGATAGGATCAGGGAAAACCCTAAGGCTTTCTATAGGTATATCAGGAATAAAAGAATGACTAGAGTTATATTAGGGCCAATCGAGGATAGTAGTGGGAAGTTGTGTGTGGAATCAGAGGAGATAGGGGAAGTGTTAAATGAATATTTTGCGTCAGTATTTACAGTAGAGAAAGAAAATGTTGTTGAGGAGAATACTGAGATTCAGGCTACTAGGCTAGATGGGATTGAGGTTCACAAGGAGGAGGTGTTAGCAATTTTGGAAAGTGTGAAAATAGATAAGTCCCCTGGGCCAGATGGGATTTATCCTAGGATTCTCTGGGAAGCTAGGGAGGAGATTGCAGAGCCTTTGTCCTTGATCTTTATGTCCTCATTGTCGACATGAATAGTGCTGGGAGACTGGAGGATAGCAAATGTTGTCCCCTTGTTCAAGAAGGGGAGTAGAGACAGCCCTGGTAATTATAGACCTGTGAGCCTTACTTCGGTTGTTGGTAAAATGTTGGAAAATGTTATAAGAGAAAGGATTTATAATCATCTTGAAAAGAATAAGTTCATTAGAGATAGTCAGCACGGTAATGTGACGGGTAGGTCGTGCCTCACAAACCTTATTGAGTTTTTCGAGAAGGTGACCACACAGGTGGATGAGGGTAAAGCAGTGGATGTGATGGATATGGATTTCAGTAAGGCGTTTGATAAGGTTCCCCATGGTAGGCTATTGCAGAAAATACGGAAGTATGGGGTTGAAGGTGATTTAGAGCTTTGGATCAGAAATTGGCTAGCTGAAAGAAGACAGAGGATGGTGGTTGATGCCAAATGTTCATCCTGGAGTTTAGTTATTAGTGGTTTACCGCAAGGATCTGTTTTGGGGCCACTGCTGTTTGTCATTTTTATAAATGACCTGGAAGAGGGTGCAGAAGGGTGAGGTAGTAAATTTGCAGATGACACTAAGGTCGGTGGAGTTGTGGATAGTGCCGAAGGATGTTGTTGGTTACAGAGGGACATAGATAGGCTGCAGAGCTGGGCTGAGAGATGGCAAATGGAGTTTAATGCGGAAAGGTGTGAGGTGATTCACTTTGGAAGGAGTAACAGGAATGCAGAGTACTGGGCTAATGGGAAGATTATTGGTAGTGTAGATGAACAGAGAGATCTTGGTGTCCAGGTGCATAAATCCCTGAAGGTTGCTACCCAGGTTAATAGGGCTGTTAAGAAGGCATATGGTGTGTTAGCTTTTATTAGTAGGGGAATCGAGTTTCGGAGCCACGAGGTCATGCTGCAGCTGTACAAAACTCTGGTGAGACCACACCTGGAGAATTGCGTGCAGTTCTGGTCACCGCATTATAGGAAGGATGTGGAAGCTATGGAAAGGCTGCAGAGGAGATTTACTAGGATGTTGCCTGGTATGGAGGGAAGGTCTTACGAGGAAAGGCTGAGGGACTTGAGGTTGTTTTCGGTGGAGAGAAGGAGGAGGAGAGGTGACTTAATAGAGACATATAAGGTAATCAGAGGGTTAGATAGGGTGGATAGTGGGCGTCTTTTCCCTCGGATGGTGATGGCAAACACGAGGGGACATAGCTTCAAATTGAGGGGTGATAGATATAGGACAGATGTGAGAGGTAGTTTCTTTACTCAGAGAGTAGTAAGGGCGTGGAACGCCCTGCCTGCAGCAGTAGTAGATTCGCCAACTTTAAGGGCATTTAAGTGGTCATTGGATAGACATATGGATGAAAATGGAATAGTGTAGGTCAGATGGTTTCACAGGTCGGCGCAACATCGAGGGCCGAAGGGCCTGTACTGCGCTGTAATGTTCTAATTCTAAAACTGGCAAAAAGGAAAATGAGCTGGTCTGGCGCTCATAATAACGGATAGGACCAGTACGTTAGTAAGGGAGGATCACAGGTCTGAAGAGCAAAGTATGGAATCTGTTTGGGTGCATCTAAGAAACAACAAGGGGCAGAAAACACTGGTAGGAGATCCATTTGGGCCACCAAACTGTAGTTGGAGTGTCGGGCATGGCATTAATCAGGAAATTAGGGTATCATGTAGCATGGGCAATACAGTAATCACGGGTGAGTTAAATCTTCATATAAACTGGGTAAACATAATGAGAACAAATTGTATGGATGACGTGTTTCCGGACTGTGTTAGGGATAGTTTCCAAGAGCAATATCTTGAGGAACCGACTAGAAAACAGCCTAATTTAGATCTAGTATTATGTAATGAGGTAGGGCTAATTAATATTATTATTGTAAAATAATCTTTGGGGATGAATGATCATAATATGATAGAATTTAACATTATGTTTCAAAGTGAAGTGGTTTGATCTTATGCCAGAGTGTTAAATTTGAACACATGAAATTATGGAAGTATGAGGGGCAAATTGGCCTAGATGGATTGGAAAATTATATTAAAAGGCATTTCAGCACTTCGGCAATGGATAGTCTTGAAACAAATATTACATAGCTTACAGCATCTATATATTTCCTCAAGGCAAATAAACCCGAAAAGTAAAGGCAGTCAACTGTGGGCAACAAAGGAAGTTAAGGAATGTATAAGAATAAAAGAAAACGCCTATATAATCGCAGTAAACCTGAGGATTGGGAGGATTTTATAACACAGCAAAGGAGGGTGAAGAAATTGATAAAGAAAGGGAGAATAGAATATGAATGTTTGCTGGAAAAAAAACGGACTGTAAAAGCTTCTACAGGTACGTAAAAATGAAACGTTGGTCTAAGACAAATGTTGATCCAATCCAGGCAGAGTCATGAGAATTTATAATGCGGAATAGAGAAACGGCAGAGAACTTAAAAGATTACATTGTGTCTGTCTTCACTGAGGAATAAATAACAAATCTTCCAGAATTAGAGATCAAAGGGATTGGGAGGATGAGGAATTGAAGGAAATTTGTGTTTGTAAGAAGCGCGTATTGGAGTAATTAATGGGGCTGAAGGTTGACAAGTACCCAGGACCTGATATTCTACATCTCAGAGAGTTGACGAGATAGCTATGGAGATAGTGGATGTATTGCTGATCATCTTCAAAAATTGCTTGGATTCTGGAGCGGTTTCTGCAAATTGAAAGGTAGCAAATGTGACCCCACTAATTAAAAAGGGAGGGAGAGAACTGGATACAGAACTGGCTTGGTCATAGAACACAGAGGGTATCAGTGGATGGGTGTTTTTCTGAATGGAGGAATGTGACTAGTGGTGTTCCGCAGGGATCAGTGTTGGGTCATTTGCTGTTTGTAGTATATATAAATGATTTGGAGGAAAATGTAGTTGGTCTGATTCGTAAGTTTGCGGACGACACAAAGGTTGGTGGAGTTGCGGATAATGATGAGGGTTGTCAACCGATACAGCAGGATATAGATCGGTTGCAGACTTGGGCGGAGAAATGGCAGATGGAGTTTAATCCGGACAAATGTGAGGTAACGCATTTTGGAAGGTGTAATGCAGGTGGGAGGTATACAGTAAATGGCAGAACCCTTAGGAGTATTGGCAGGCAGAGAGATCTGGGCGTACAGGTCCACAGGTCACTGAAAGTGGCAACGCAGGTGGATAAGGTAATCAAGAAGGCATACGGCATGCTTGCCTTCATCGGTCGGGGCATGGAGTATAAAAATTGGCAAGTCATGTTGCAGCTGTACAGAACCTTAGTTAGGCCACACTTAGGATATTGCGTGCAATTCTGGTCGCCACACTACCAGAAGGACCTGGAGGCTTTGGAGAGGGTACAGAGGATGTTTATCAGGATGTTGCCTGGTCTGGAGGGTAGTAGCTATGAGGAGAGGTTGGAAACACTCGGATTGTTTTCACTGGAAGGACGGAGGTGGAGGGGCGTATTGATAGAGGTTAACAAAGTTATGAGCGGCATGGACAGAGTGGATAGTCAGAAGCTTTTTCCCAGGGTGTAAGAGTCAGTTACAAGGGGACATAGGTTTAAGGTTCGAGGGGCAAAGTTTAGAGGGGATGTGCGAGGCAGGTTTTTTTACACAGAGGGTGGTGATTGCCTGGAACATGCTATCGGTGGAGGTGGTGGAAGCAGATACGATAGCGACTTTTAAGAGACATCTTGACAAATACATGAATAGGAAAGGAATAGAGGGATACGGGCCCTGTAAGTGCTGAAGGTGTCAGTTTTGGCAGGCATCAAGAACGGCGAAGGCATGGAGGGCTGAATGGCCTGTTTTTGTGCTGTACTGCTCTTTGTTCTTTGAGAGAGGAAACAGGGAATTACAGATCTGTTAGCCTTACATCAGTCATTGGAAAAATGCTGTAATCTATTATAAATGATATGATAATTTGGACACTTGTATAATAATGATCTGATTGGACATAGTTAACATGGATTTATGAATGTGAAATCATGTTTGACGAACCTGTTGGAGATTTTGAGGATCTTACCAACAGAATTGATAAAGGGGAGTTGGTGGACGTGGTTACTTGTATTTTCAGAAGCTTTTTGATAAAGTCTCCCACAGCTTTTTCCCAGGGCGTAAGAGTCAGTTACAAGGGGACATAGGTTTAAGGTTCGAGGGGCAAAGTTTAGAGGGGATGTGCGAGGGCGGCACAGTGGCGCAGTGGTTAGCACCGCAGCCTCACAGTTCCAGGGACCCGGGGTCGATTCCGGGTACTGCCTGTGTGGAGTTTGCAAGTTCTCCCTGTGTCTGCGTGGGTTTTCTCCGGGTGCTCCGGTTTCCTCCCAAGCCAAAAGACCTCCAGGTTGATAGGTAAATTGGACATTATAAATTGTCAGGTAGTATAGGAAATATCGGGACAGGTGGGAATGTTCGGTCGGAATATGAGATTAGTGTAGGATTAGTATAAATGGGTGGTTGATGTTCGGCACAGACTCGGTGGGCCGAAGGGCCTGTTTCAGAGCTGTATCTCTAATCTAATCTAAAAAAAAGAAGGTTCGTTAGCAAAATTAAAGCACATGGGATACAACGTAATATACTGGCATGGATTAACGATTGGTTAACAGGCTGTAGGAATAAATGGGTCATTCTCGCGTTAGCAGGCAGCGACTAGCGGGGTAAAGCAGGGATCAGTGCTTGGCCCTCGGCTGTTTACAATATATATCAATGATGTGGGGACCAAATGTAATATTTCCAAGTTCACTTATGACACGAAACTAGGTGAGAATGTTCATTGTGAGAAAGATACAATGCGGCTTCAAGGGGACTCGGTCAGACATAGTGAGTGGGCAAGAACATGTCAGATGGAATATCATCTGGAAAAATGTGAGGTGATCCACTTTGGTAGGAGGAATGGATGTGCAGAGTATTCCTTAAATGGTAGGAGATTGGAAAGTGTAATTGTACAAAGGGGCCTGAGTGTCCTCGGCACTGAAGGTCACTGTAAGTCACTGAAAGCGAACATGCAGGTGCAGCAAGCAATTCTGAAGGTAAATGGTATGTTAGCATTTATCACAAGATGATTTGAATTCAGGAGTAGTGAAGTCTTACATCAATTGCACAGAACCTTGGTTAGACTGCACCTGGAGTACTGTGTGCAGTTTTGGTCCCCTTACTTTTGGAAGGATATTATTGCCATAGAGGGAGTGCACAGAATGTTCACCAGACTTGCTCCGGGATAGCAGGACTGTCCTATGAAGAGAGATTGGGGAAACTGGGCTTTTATTCTCCAACGTTTCGAAGAATGTGAGCTGATCTCAAAATACTTAAAGAAATAGACAGGGCAGTTGCAGCTAAGATGTTTCCTCTGGTTGTGGAGTCCAGTACCAAGGAACACAATTTCAAAATAAGTGGGAAGCCACGTGGGACTGAGATGAGGAGAAATTTCTTTACTCAGACGGTTGTGAATCTTTGGAATTCTCTACCCCAGAGGGCTGTGGAAGCTCAGTGATTGTGTATGTTTAAAGCAGAGATTGACATATTTCTAAATATCAATGAGATAAGAGGATATGAGGTTAGAGTGGGGAAAAGGCAATGAAGTGGAAGATCAGCCACGATCATATTGAATAGCAGGTCCGGTTGGATGGGCTGAATGGCCTACTCCAGCTCTTATGGCCCTGTGTTCCTAAATCATAGATTATCTCGGCCTCCACCCCCTCATGGGCAGTGAGTTCCAGCTCATTACCATCCACTGTGTAAAAAAGTTCTTCCTCATATTCTCCCTGCATCTCTTACCCAAAACCTTCCATCTGTGTTCCCTGGTCTGTGTTTCATCAGTTAATGGGGACAGTTTTTCCTTGTCTATATCTTATCTAAACCTTTCAAAATCATGATGGGTGGACAGAATAGGTAGGGATAAACTCGTCAAAGGATCAAGAACAGATGGGCATAGATTTAATATAAAAACAATACACTGCGGATGCTGGAAATCCGAAATAAAAGCAAGAAATGCTGGAAATACTCAGCAGGTCTGGCAGCATCTGTGGAGAGTGAAGCAGAGGTAACGTTTCAGGTCAATGACCCTTCTGCAGAACTCTATATACTTGGTTTAAAAAATAGCAATGTCAACACGGGGAAAACATTTTCACACCGTGAATGGTTAGAATCGGGAATGCACTGTCAGAGAGTGCGATTGGCTTGACTTGACGCATTCGAAAGTGAATTATATAGTGACCTGAAAAGGCAGAATGTTAAGGATTATGGGGAAAAGTTGGGAAAATGGCGCTAAGTGAATTACTCACTCGGAGAACCGGTGTAGATGCAATGGGCTAAATGGGCTCCGGATGTGCTGTAACAGCTCTGTGATTCTCTGTGATTCTGTCATAATCTTGTGCACTTCGAGTAAATCTTCCCTCAATCTCAATTACTCCAGGGAGAACACCCCAAGCTTTTCCAACCTAGTATTGTAGCAAAAACCCCATCACTGGAACTATTCAGGTCAATCTCCTCTGCACGCTTGCAAGGACCATCACATCCTTCCTAAAATACGATGACCGGAGCTGGACACAATAGTCCACTTGGGGCCTAACCAGAGCTGCATACATTTTCAGCATAACTTCCTGCTTTTGTACTCTGTGCCTCTATTTAAGAAGCTCAATATCTCATATGCTTTGTAGTCTTTCTTTCAATATGTCCTGCCACCTTCAAAGACCTCTGCACATATACACACAGGTCCTACTGTTCCTGCACACTCTTTAGAACTGTGCCATTCTGTCTGCATCGCCTCACACTATTGCTGTTGCCACAATGCATCACCTCACACTCCTCTTTATTAAATTCGATCTGCCACTTCTCTTTCCATTCTGCTAGCCTATCTCTATCCTGTTGCAGGCAGTTTATATCAAACTCACTGTTTACCACACCTCCAGGTTTGGTATCATCGGCAAATATTGAGATTATACTCTGAATTCCAAGATTGAAGTAATGGTTCAATTGAAACTGAATAGACTGTAGGCGGTGGCGTAGTGTTATTATCACTGGACTACTAACCCAGAGACCCAGGGTATTCCTCTGGGGACAAGGGTTCGAATCCCATCACAGCAGAAGGTGGAATTTGAATTTAATTAATAAATCTGAAATTAAAACTAGACTAATGATGGCCATGAAATCATTGTTGATTGTTCTAAAAACCCATCTGGTTCACTAATGTCCTTCAGGGAAGGAAATCTGCTGTCCTTACATGGTCTGGCCGACATGTGACTCCAGACCCACAGCAATGTGGTTACTCTTACATGCCCTCTGAAATGGCCTAGCAAGCCACTCAGTTGTACTTAACCGCCACAAAGTCTACAAAAAGGAATGAAACTGGACGGACCACCCGGCATCACCCTAGGCACCGGAAACAACAACGGAAAACCCAGCCCTGTCGACCCTGCAAACTCCTCCTTTCTAACATCTGGGGGCTTGTGCCAAAGTTTGGAGAGCTGTCTCAAAGACTAGTCAAGCAACAGCCTGACATAGTCACACTCACGGAATCATACCTTATAGACAATGTCCCACAGAGTGCCATCATCATCCATGGGTATGTCCTGTCACACCGGCAGGGAGGACCCAGCAGAGGTGGTGGCACAGTGGTATACAGTAGGGAGGGAGTTGCCCTGGGAGTCCTCAACATCGTCTCTGGACCCCATGAAGTCTCATGGCATCAGGTCGAACATGGGCAAGGTAACCTCCTACTGATTACCACCTACCGCCCTCCCTCAGCTGATGACTCAGTACTCCTCTACGTTGAACACCATTTGGAGGAAGCACTGAGGGTGGCAAGGGCACAAAATGTACTCTGGGTGGGAGACTTCAATGTCTATCACCAAGAGTGGCTCGGTAGCACCACTACTGACCGAGCTGGCCGCGTCCTAAAGGACATGGCTGCGAGACTGGGTCTGCGGCAGGTGGTGGGGGCACCAACACAAGGGAAGAATATACTCGACCTCGTCCTCACCAATCTGCCTGCCACAGATGCATCTGTCCATGACAGTATTGGTAGGAGTGACCACCGCACAGTCCTTATGGAGAGCAAGTCCCGCCTTCACATTGAGCATACCGTCGATCGTGTTGTGTGGCACTATCACCGTGCTTAATGGGTTAGATTTCGAACAGATCTAGCAGAGCAAAACTGGGCATCCCTGAGGCGCTGTGGGCCATCATCAGCAGCAGAATTGTACCCAACCACAATCTGTAACCTCATGGCCCGGCATATCCCCCACTCTACCATTACCATCAAGCCAGGAGACCAACCCTGGTTCAATGAAGAGTGCAGGAGGGCATGCCAGGAGCAGCACCAGGCATACCTCAAAATAAGGTGTAAACCTGGTGAAGCTACAAACCAGGACTACTTGCATACCAAACTACGTAAGCAGCATGCGATAGACAGAGCTAAGCGATTCCATAACTAACGGATCAGATCCAAGCTCTGCAGTCCTGCCACATCCAGCCGAGAATGGTGGTGGACAATTAAACAACTAACTGGAGGAGGTGGCTCCACAAATATTCCCATCCTCAATGATGGGGAAGCCCATCAAATCAATACGAAAGATAAGGATGAAGCATTTGTAACAATCTTCAGCCAGAAGTGCCGAGTTGATGATCCATCTCGGCCTCCTCCTGAAGTCCCCACCATCACAGATTCCATACTTCAGCCAATTCGATTCACTCCACGTGATATTAAAAAACGACTGAAGGCACTGGATACTGCAAAAGCTATGGGCTCTGACAATATTCCGGCAATAGCACTGAAGACCTCTGCTCCAGAACTTGCTGCGCCCCTAGCCAAGCTGTTCCAGTACAGCTACAATACTGGCATCTACCCTGCAATGTGGAAAATTGCCCAGGTGTGTCCTGTCCACAAAAAGCAGGAGAAATCCAACCCAGCCAACTAGCCTACTCTCAATCATCAGTAAAGTGATGGAAGTTGTCATCAACAGTGCCATCAATTGGCACTTGCATACCAACAACCTGCTCAGTGACGCTCAGTTTGGTTCCGCCAGGGCCACTCAGCTCCTGACCTCATTACAGCCTTTGTTCAAACATGGACAAAAGAGCTGAACTCAAGAGGTGAGGAGAGAGTGACTGCGCTTGACATCAAGGCAGCATTTGACCGAGTATGGCATCAAGGAGCCCTAGCAAAACTGAGGCCAATGTGAATCAGGGGGAAAACCATCCTCTGGCTGGAGTCATACCGAGCACAAAAGAAGATAGTAGTGGTTGTTGGAAGTCTGCAACAAGAGATAATCGCACCATCTCCCCTTGACATTCAACGGCATTACCATCGCTGAATCCCCTACTATCAACATCCTAGGGATTGCCATTGACCAGAAACTGAACAGGAGTAGCCATATAAATACCGTGGCTACAAGAGCAGGTCAGAGACTAGGAATCCTGAGACGAGTAACTCACCTCCTGACTCCCCAAAGCCTGTCGAGCATCTACAAGGCACAGGTCAAGAGTGTGATGGAATACTCTCCACTTGCCTGGATGGTTGCAGCTCCAACACCACTCAAGAAGCTCGACACCATCCAGGACAAAGCAGCCCGCCTGATTGGCACACCATCTACAAACATTCACTCACTCCACCACCGACGCACAGTGGCAGCAGTGTGTACCATCTACAAGATGCACTACAGCAATGCACCAAGGCTCCTTAGACAGCACCTTCCAAACCCGCGACCTCTACCAACTGGAAGGACAAGGGCAGCACATACATGGGAACACCAACACCTGCACGTTCCCGTCCAAGTCACACACCATCCTGAATTCGAACTATATCGGCGTTCCTTCACTGTCACTGGGTCAAAATCCCGGAAATCCCTTCCTTACAGCACTGTGGTTGTACCTACCCCACATGGCCTGCAGCGGTTCAAGAAGGCAGCTCACCACCACCTTCGCAAGGGCAATTAGGGATAGGCAATAAAAGCTGGCCTGGCCAGCGAAGCCCACGTCCCATGAAAAAATAAAAAATAAATGAAAGTCCATGTGCACCCCATCAACTCTCTCTGTTACCTCCTCAAAAACCTCCATCAAGTTAGTTAAACATGATTTTCCCTTAAATAATCCGTGCTGGCTTTCCAAAATTAATTCGCATTTGTGCATGTCACTGTTGACTTTGTCCCGAATTATTTATTTTTCTAGAAGTTTTCGCACCACCGAAGCTAAACTGACTGGTCTGTAATTGCTGGGCTTATCATTACACCATTTTGTGAACAAGGGTGTAACGTTTGCATTTCTCCAGTCCTCTGTCATCACCCACGAGTCTAAGGAAGATTGAAAAATGATGGCCAGTGCCTCTGCGATTTGCACCTTCACTTCCCTCAGTATCCTTGGATGCATGTTATCTGTTCTTGGTGCTTTATCCACTTTAAGTACAGACAGCCTATTTAGTACTTCCTCTTTATCAATTTTAATTCCCTCCAGTGCCTGACTTGCCTCCTGTTTCATAATTGCCTCGGTTACATCTTAGAATCATTGAAAGGTTATGACACATAAAGAGACTATTTCGCCCATCGTGTCTATGCTACATGGGAAAGATCCACCCATACTCATCCCACCTTCCAGCATTTGATAGATTGCGGCACTTGAGGTGCATATCCAAGCCCGTTTGGAATGAGTTGTGGTTTCTGCCTCAACTACCCTCTTGATCACTGAGCTCCAGACCCCAACCACCCTCTGGGAGAGAATAAAGTCCTCAGCTCCCCTATAGTCTTTCTACCAAGCACTTTAAATCTATGCCCCCTCGTCACTGATCCCTCTGATAATTGAATAGACCCTTCACCACCACTCTATCCAGGCCCCTCACACTTTAGTACATTTGAATCTGATCTCCCCTCTGCCTTCTCTGTTCCAAGGAGAACAACCCCAACCTATCCAATCTTTCCTCACAGCTGCATTTGTTCCGAATCTCCTCTGTACCCTCTCTAGTGCAATTACGTCCTTTCTGTAATGAGGTGACCAGAACTGCACACAGTACTCAAGTTGTGGCCTATTGATTTATACAGTTCCAGTAAAACCTCCCTGCTCTTATATTCTATACCTCGGCTAATAAAGGAAAGGGTTTCATATCTTCTTCCTTGTTAAAGACAGATGCAACGTATTTATTTAGCACCTCAGCTATGCCCTATGACTCCATGTGTAAATCCCATTTCTGGTCCCGAATCGGCACTATTCCTCCTTTAACGTCCCTTTTACTATTTATATGTCTGCATAAAACATTGCAATTTCCTTTAATGCTAGCTGCTAGTCTCTTTTCATGCTCTCTCTTTGCTTTTCTTGTTTGCTTTTTCACTCCCTCTGGACCTATTATAATCAGCCTGGTTCTCAAAAGTATTTTTTTCTCTGCATCTGTTAAAAGTTTGAATATCAGTGAATAAACTTGTCAACGTTCGTGCAACCTTCAAAGATATGTGTGAATACACAACAAGTCGCTCTATTCTTGTCTCCTCATTTAATCCTTTTGTTTACATTGCCTTCCCTTACATTTCCTGCAAAACTATATCACGTCACACTTCACTGTGTTAAATTACATCTGCCATTGCCTGCCCATTTCACCAGTCAGTCTCTGTCCTCCTGAAGTCTGTTACTCTCCTCCTCACTGTTTATTAACATTTATGAGTTTGCTGCCATCTGAAAACTTTGACATTATACATCAAGAGCATAGAGCAACAGTGACTCTGGGGAACCCCACTGCGTACTTCACTCCAGATGAACAACAACCATTCTCCACTGCTCTGCTTTCTGTCACTGAGCTATTTTCCTGCATTCTGGCATTGAAAATAAAAGAAAGGATTTCCATTGATGTAGCTCCTTTCATGACCACTGCATGTATCAAAGCCATTTACGACCAGTGAGTGCTTTTTAACGTGTAACTCCGGTAATGTGGGAAGCACAGCAGCCAATTTCCTTTTACGACCAGCAGAGAAATGTGGCTAGGGGTCTTTTGCTGTCATTACCTGGTGTTACTGTAAGAGTTTAATTTTAAACATGCTGTGTTTTGAGCTCCACCTTTGTGAATCCTTGTTCACAACTTTCCGATTATAAGGCAAAGAAATGAACACAAACAGGATTGTTTTAGATTAGATTAGATTAGATTAGATTAGAGATACAGCACTGAAACAGGCCCTTCGGCCCACCGAGTCTGTGCCGAACATCAACCACCCATTTATACTAATCCTACACTAATCCCATATTCCTACCACATCCCCACCTGTCCCTATATTTCCCTACCACCTACCTATACTAGTGACAATTTATAATGGCCAATTTACCTATCAACCTGCAAGTCTTTTGGCTTGTGGGAGGAAACCGGAGCACCCGGAGAAAACCCACGCAGACACAGGGAGAACTTGCAAACTCCACACAGGCAGTACCCGGAATCGAACCCAGGTCCCTGGAGCTGTGAGGCTGCGGTGCTAACCACTGCGCCACTGTGCCGCCCTTGTTTTAAAGAAGAAAGAATGACATTTATTGAACCTTGAATTTAAACTCTAATATGGTTCACACCTACGAATATAAGACGTGCCCACTCTAGCATGCGCACACAATATAAACATGCAAATAGGAACGGAAAAGATCCGAGGAAAAGATAAGTAGAACAGTTTGAGGCAATATCTTGTTACTGTTTCTCCAAATCACTGTATTCCTTGAAAGAAGATATGGTCTTGCGTTTCGTTCGGGTCCAGTAGTCTTCGGAAAACCCTGTTCATGGAGGAACCCTTTCTCTCTTTGTGTTTCACGTGTTTTTATGAGATTCAGTTCCGTGGGAAAAGGTGAAGGCAGGCAGACAGGAGAGGAGATGTTCTCGGTCAAGCAGCACACAGTGTTCTGAGTTCAAAATCTGTATTTCCAGTTTAAAACTCCTCGAGCCGGCCAGCAGGTGGTCACGTGACCGACTTGTTTTACCAGGTCTCTTTCTGTGTATTGACACAGGTACTGGCTCCCTTTGTCTCCACCTTGTCTGATACTACTCAAATGTCTTTCTAGTCAGGAACCTGCAATGTTTAACTTTTAATATTCATGTGGTGAAACAATGTGTGCCCCAATCTTATGTGGGCTTTGGTCTTTCATATACCGGCATGTACAGGCACTGTAGTATAAAAGAGTCAGAGAGTAATAAAGTCATACAACACTGAAACAGGCCTGTCGGTCCACCGTGACTGTGCTGGCCATCAGGCACCTATCTATTCTAATCCCATTTTCCAGCACGTGGCCCGTATCTATGGCGTTTCAAGTGCTCATCTAAATACTTCCTAAATTGTTCTGTTCCAGATTCCAACCACCCTCTGACTGAAATTTGTTTTCTTCAAATTCCCTCTAAACCTCCTGCCTCTTACCTTAAATCTATACCCCCTGGTTAGTGACCCCCTCCGCTAACGGATAAAAAATTCTACCTATCTACCCTATCAATGCCCCTCATAATTTTGTATACTTCAATCAGGACCCCTCAGCCTTCTCCGCTCTAAGGAAAACAACCTTAGCCTTTTCAGTCTCTCTTCATAACTGAAATGCTCCAGCCCAGGCAACATCCTGGTGAATCTCCTCTGCACCCTCTCCAGTACAATCACATTCTTCCTATAGTGTGGCGACCAGAACTGTACACAGTACTCCAGCTGTGACCTAACTAGCGTTTTATACAGCTCCATCATTTGCTCCCTGTTCTTAAATTCTATGCCTCGACTAATAAAGGCAAATATCAGAGAAGCCTTCCTAACCAAATTAACCGCCTGTGCTGCAGCCTTCAGTGATCTATGTTGAAGTACACCAAGGTCCCTCTGACCCTCTGTACTTCCTAGTTTCCTATTATCTATTGTATATTCCCTTGCCTTGTTAGTCCTTCCAAAATGCATCATCTCACACTTCTCAGGATTAAATTCCATTTGTCACTGCTCTGCCCAATTTACCAGCCCGTCTGTACCCTGTAATCTAAGGCTTTCCTCCTCACTATTTCCGACACCACCAATTTTCGTGTCATCTTCGAGCTTAAACACATTTTCACTGAAATTCAAGGTTCTGAATTTTCGTCTCCCCAGGACTCAGCATGCCAGTATTTACACTTAGAGGGGTTGTTCTTTCAAAGTCAATATGTCAGGTTCACCTTGAATGTCGTGATCATGAGTGCAACCTTAGGTAATTCAGTCTCAAGAGCAAGCCATTATTTTGGGTCCAGGCTCATCAGACATATGTCTCCTGTTGCAGACGTTGGAATATGAAAAGGTGTTTCATATGCAAATTGCAGTGGCCATCTTGGCTGCTAGTTTTTTAAAGGTTAACTGCAGGATTTTTTACAATAAAAGTTTAATGTAAGTTTCCAACCAATTCATTAAGATTCCTCATTGACAGATCGTGTTTCCTTGACACAAATAACACTGACATTATATCCTCCATCTCCATCTCTGCCTCAGCCCATTTGATGCATAAGCCCTCATCCGTACCTTTGTTGAACCATATTTCACTATTCCAGTTCAATCCTGGTCACCCTGCCAGTTATAAAGCTTCATAAACCACAGCCCACTCAGAACTCTGCTGCCTGTGTCCTAATTTACAGCAAATCCCGATCACCCATCACCCATTTGTGCTCACTGATCTACATTGGCTCCCGGTCTGGCAGCACGTTACTTTTAATATTCTAATACTTGTGTTTGAATCCCTTCATGGCCTCAGCCACCAATTATTCCCATTCCCCTGTCCATTTCCCATATTATTGCAGAGCTAATGCTTTTGAGTCTTTACCGTTTCCCCATTTAAGTGAGTTGCTTTCCTTCTCTATCTCCGCCGGCCCTGGTTGTCACTCTGCGGACCCATTGGTGCCATCATTAAAGAAATTTGGATCCATAAAATGATGTGAATCACACAGCCACACCAGTGTGGTCAGCACAGTGCCCCATGCTGGACAGGGCTGGAGTGTGGTCAGCACAGTGCCCCATATTGGACAAGGCACTAGTGTCGTCGTCACAGTTCCCCATGCAGAACAGGTCTCTGGTGTGGTCAGCACAGTGTCCCATGCTGCACAGGGCTCTAGTGTGGTCAGCACAGAGCCCCATGCTGGACAGGGCTCCAGTGTCATTTGCACAGTGCCCCATTCCGGACAGGGCTCTAGCGTGATCAATACAGTGCCCCATACTGGACAGGGCTTTAGTGCCTTCTGCACAGTGCCCCATCCTGGACAGGATTGTAGTGTGGTCAGCACAGTGCCCCATGCTGGACAGGGCTACAGTGTAGTCTGCACAGGGCCCCATGCCGGGCAGGACTCTAGTGTGGTCAGCACAGTGCTACATACTGGACAGGGCTACAGTGTCTTCTGCACAGGGCCCCATGCTGGACAGGGCTAGAGTGTCGTCTGCACAGGGCCCAATGATGGGCAGTAGTCTAGTATGGTTATCACAGTGCCCCATGCTGGGCAGTGCTCTAGCGTGGTCCATACAGTGCCCCATGCTGGACAGGGGTCTATTGTGGTCAGCACAGCGCCCCATGCTGGACAGGGCTCTAGTGTGGCCAGCACAGTGCCCCATGCTGGACAGGGCACTAGTTTCGTCTGCACAGTGCCCCATGCTGAAAAGGGCTCCAGGGTGGTCAGCACAGTGCCTGATGCTGGGCAGGACTCTAGTGTGGTCATCACAGTGCCAGATGCCGGGCAGGACTCTAGTGTGATCGGCACGGTGCCCCATGCTGAACAGGGCTCCAGCGTGGTCAATGCAGTGCCCCATACTGGAAAGTGCTCCAGTGTCGTCTGCACAGTGCCCCATAATGGACAGGCCTGTAGTGTGGTCAGCACAGTGCCCCATACTGGACAGGGCTTCAGTGTGGTCAGCACAGTGCCCCATGCCTGGCAGGGCTCTAGTGTGGTCAGCACAGTGCCCTATGCTGGGCAGGGCTGTAGTGTGGTCACTACAGTGCCCCATACTGGACAGGATTATAGTGTCTTCTGCACAGTGCCCCTATATGGACAGGGCAGTAGTGTGGTAAACACAGTGCCCCATGCTGGGTAGGGCTCTATTGTGGTCAGCACAGTGCCCCATGCTGGGTTGGGCTCTATGATGGTCAGCACAGTGCCCCATGTTGGACAGGGCACCAGTGTGGTCAGTACAGTGCCCACTGCTAGACAGGGCTCTAGTGTGGTCAGCACAGTGCCCCATGATGGACAGGGTTGTAGTGTGGCCAAGATAGGGTCCCAATGCCGGTCAGGGCTCTAGTGTGGTCAGCACAGTGCCCCATGCTGGACAAGGCACTAGTGTAGTCTTCACAGTGTCCCATGCTGAAAAGGGCTCCAGTGTGGTTAATACAGTGCCCCATACTGGAAAGTGCGTTAGTGTAGACTGCACAGTGCCCCATACTGGACAGGGCTGTCGTGTGGTCAGCACAGTGCCCCATACTGGACAGGGCTTCAGTGTGGTCAGCACAGTGCCCCATGCTGGGCAGGGCTCTAGTGTGGTCAGCACAGTGCCCTATGCTGGGCAGGGCTGTAGTGTGGTCAGTACAGTGCCCCATACTGGACAGGATTATAGTGTCGTCTGCACAGTGCCCCTATATGGACAGGGCAGTAGTGTGGTAAACACAGTGCCCCATGTTGGGTAGGGCTCTATTGTGGTCAGCACAGTGCCCCATGCTGGGTTGGGCTCTATTGTGGTCAGCACAGTGCCCCATGTTGGACAGGGCACCAGTGTGGTCAGTACAGTGCCCACTCCTAGACAGGGCTGTAGTGTGGCCAGGATAGGGTCCCAATGCCGGTCAGGGCTCTAGTGTGGTCAGCAAAGTGCCCCATAATGGGCAGGACTCTAGTGTGGTCAGCACAGTGCCCCATGCTGGACAAGGCACTAGTGTAGTCTTCACAGTGTCCCATGCTGAAAAGGGCTCCAGTGTGGTTAATACAGTGCCCCATACTGGAAAGTGCGTTAGTGTAGACTGCACAGTGCCCCATACTGGAAAGTGCGTTAGTGTAGACTGCACAGTGCTCCATGCTGTGCAGGGCTCTAGTGTGGTCCGCACAGTGTTCCATGCTGAACAGGGCTCTATTGCGGTCAGCACAGTGCCCCATGCTGGGCAGGAATCAAATATGGTCAGTACAGTGCCCCATGCTGGGCAGGAATCAAGTATGGTCAGTACAGTGCCCTATGCTGGGCAGGAATCAAGTATGGTCAGTACAGTGCCCCATGCTGGGCAGGAATCAAGCGTGCTCAGTACAGTACCCTATGCTGGTCAGGGCTCTAGTGTGGCCAGGATAGGACCCCATGCCGGGCAGGCCTCGAGTGTGGTCAACACAGTGCCCCATGCTGGGCAGGGCTCTATTGTGGCCAGCACAGTGTCCCATGTTGGACAGGACACTAGTGTGGTCAGCAAAGGGCCCCATGCAGGGCACGGCTGTAGCCTTGGTTTCCCTGTATGTGCTGTTAGTGTGAGGAGGGGTTTGAAGTGTCATCATTCAGCCATTTCAGCAGCTTTGATGTCCGTCTTTGAAACTTGGTTTTTGCATGTCCGCTGTCTGCCTGTGTTAGTCACTGTCAGCTGAACAGACATTCAGCAGCACGAAGAAGCCCCTCTCCTGTTATTTTAGAGGACCAGGCATCCAACTGACAGGTGAGAGGAGTTTGACTTACTTCTGCTCTTGTATAGTTAGTAGAGGTGCTGTGGATGGATTTCTGCAGGTTGTGTTGTGAGCTGCTGCAGACATGCAGAAAGGACAGCGGAATTTGGTGCTCCAACTCTGACCGAGGTATAGGGACTGCAGCTACAGTGCCTCTGGGTCTGCAACATGATCAACAAATGGAACAGAGGCTGCAGAGAGTGGAATCTCTGTAAAGAGGGAGGAGGAGGGGGCTCTGCACTACCCACACCAGGTTTTCCAAGAACAATTTTCCTAGCTACACCGAACCCAGGAGCAGTGTGTGAGGTGACTCTGATTCAATAAGGAGGTGGTCACAGAACTGTGTCACCTCCTGTAACACGACAGGAAGCCTAACACCAAGGTAAGGCCGGAGTTGTCAGTGGATGTTAAGTTCACAGTTTGAAAGAACTTCTACGCATCTGGATCTTTCCAGGCAGGAACGGGTGAAGTATGATTATCTCTCTCTGAGTTGTCCATTGATGTATCTGCTAGGTGACGAAGGCCATCTATGTCAGGTGTGGTGAATTATACTGTCTGCTCCCTCAGCAGGAAGAAGCAGGAAGAGAGATCCCGTGGCTTTGTCAGGATAGCGGGATTCCTGATGGTGTAGGTGGCTCTGCGCGGCCCCCATGTCAACGGGGAGAGGTACAGGAACTGAAAGAACTCTTACTCAATGAATGCACAGTTGGTGTGTGAGCATCCCCAGTGCATCATGTTGGTGAATGCCCATTACCCTGGCAGCAGCCACCATACCTTTATCCTGAAGCAGTCAGACGCTCCCTACGTCTTCAGGCCTTCATGGAAAATCAGAATGTGGCTCCTCCAAGACAATCGATACCCCGCCCCCCCCCCCCTTCCCATACATGGCTCATCATTGTACGCCCCTAACTCCACCTCCTACTGATAGCCACAAGGAACATGGTGGAACAATCCATCGATGTGATGAAGCAATGCTTCTGACGTCTGAACCGCTCGGGGGAGTCCTCCAGTACACACTGAAGCAGGTGTCCAAGTTCATGGTGTTCCGCTGCACCTTACATATCATCACCATCATGAGGACACAGGCATTTGCACCAGGAGTCAGGAGACCACCTCAGGAGGAGGAGGATCGGAAGCAGGGAGGATATTTCCTGAATGACGTCGACCCAGACTTGCCTCGTGCTCCTATACAGTGCTACCCCACTGGCTGCAGCATTTTGTATTCATCTTGCGATGTGGGCGTCGCTGGCCAGGCCAGCATTCATTCCCCATCCCTAATTACCCTTGGGAAGGTGTTGGTAAGCTGACTTCTGAACCACTGCAGTCCATGTGAGGGAAGTACACCCACAGTGCTATTAGGAAGGGAGTTACAGGATTTTGACCCAGCAACAGTGAAGGAACGGCGATATAGTTCCCAAGTCAGAATGGTGCGTGACTTGGAGGGGAATTGCAGCTGATGGTGTTCTCGCTGCCCTTTTTCTTCGAGGGGTTTGGAAGGTGCAGTCGAAGGAGGTTTGCTGAGTTGCTGCTTGTCATCTTGTAGATGGTACACACTACTGTCACTGTGACTGGTGCTGCAATCATGGAGTCATTTATGGTACAGATTGAGACCATGCTGTCTCTCTGGAGAGGAATCTTGTCAGTCCCATTCCCCCACTCAATCCCCGTGTTCCTGCAAGTTTATTTCCTTCAACTGTCCATCCAGTTTCTTCTGGAAATCATTGATCATCTCCACTTCCACCACCATTGTGGGTAGTGAGTTCCAGCTCATTACCACTCGCTGCCTAAAACAAAAAAAAAATTCTTGATATTCCTCCTAAATTTCTTGCCAAAACCTGCAATCTGTGTCTCTAGTCCTTGTACTATTAGTTAATAGGGACAGTCTTCCTTGTCTAACTTATTTAAGTCTGTCATAACCTAATGCACCTCGATTAAGTCATCCCTCAATCTCCTTTGTTCGAAGGGGAACAGAGGCTCATTTTCAAAACTAACCTTGTAATTAACTCCTCTCCCCCATTCCATAACCATTCTGGTAAAACTCCTCTGTACCCTCTCAAGGACACTCGCACACTTCCCAATGTGTGGTTATCAGAACTGTACGCTATATTGCAATTGGAGCCGAAGCGCAGTTTATTTATTTAGAGATACAGCACTGAAACAGGCCCTTCGGCCCACCGAGTCTGTGCCGACCATCAACCATCCATTTATACTAATCCTACACTAATCCCATATTCTTACCACATCCTCACCTGTCCCTATATTCCCCGACCAATACTGGGGGAAATTTATAACGGCCAATTTACCTATCAACCTGCAAGACTTTGATGGTAAGAGGAAACCGGAGTACCCGGCAAAAACCCACACAGTCACAGGGAGAACTTGCAAACTGCACACAGGCAGTACCCAGAATTGAACACGGTCGCTGGAGCTGTGAGGCTGCGGTGCTAACCAGTGCGCCACTGTGCCGCCCGTTTTATGAATGTTCAGCAAATCGTCCCTGCCTTTGTACCCAATGCCTCTGTTTTAAACCCAAATCCCATATGCTTTGCTGACCATTCTCAATATGTCTTGTTACCTTCACAGATTAATCCACCAAAGGTTTCTCTGCTCCTGCACACTCTTTAGAGTACGTGGTGAGTCGCAGTATCAAAGGATTATTACAGCGCTGAAGGTCATTTGCCCCTTTATGCCCGTGCTGGATCTCTGTGAAAGTCACTCAGCTCGTCCCACTCCCCTGCCTTTTCCCACAGACCTGCATTTTTTTATCTGCAGATAATTATCCAATTCTCTTTTGAAAATTACGTATGAATTTGCCTCCACCACACTCTCAGGCAGTTGATTCCAGATTCTAACCATTCACTGTGGTTATCTTTATGTGGCCTTTAGCATTTTTTACCAATCGATGTAAAATAGTGTCTTCTGGTCTTCATCCATCCGCCAATAGGAACTGTTTCTCCCTACGCATCCTGTCCAGACCCCTCATAATCTTGAACACTTTTTCAAATCTCTTCTTCACCCTTTCTTCAAGGAGAACAGCACCAGATTTTCCAATCTATCCATATAACAGAATTCCTCATCACTGGAACCATTCCCGTAAATCTTTGCTGCACCATTTCTAATGCCTTCACAACCTTCCTGAACTGTGGTGCCCAGGACTGGACAAAATACTCCAGCTTAGATTGAGGCAGTGTTTTATAAAGATCCTTTCATAACTTCCTTGCTATTGTACTCTCTGTCTCCATTTATAAAACCCAGGGTTTTGCATGCCTTACTAACTTCTTTCTAAACCTGCACTGCCACCTCCAACGATATGATCACATATACCCCCAAGTCTCTCTGCTCCAGCTACCCTTTTGAATTGGATCCTTTATTTCCTATTGCTTCTTCGCGGTCCTGCTACCAAATGAAATATTTCACACGTCTCCACATTCAATTTCATCTGCCACGTGTCTGCCCATTCCACCTGCCTTTCTCTGTCCTCTTGAAGTCTGTCACTATCCTCCTCTCTGTTCAGAGTAATGCCAAGTTTTCTGTCTTCTGCAAAAACCCTGTCGACCAAAGTACAGGTCATTAATATAGATCAAGAAAAACAGTGGCCCAATCACCGACCCCTGGGGAACCCCACTATAAACCTGCCTCCAATCTGAAAAATAACTGTTCACCGCTACTCTCTGTTCCCTATTACTCAGGCTGTTACTCTTACTGAGTTAAGTTAGACAAGGAAATACTGTTCCTGTTAAAAATGATACAAAGACCAGGGGACACAAATTGAAGGTTTTGCTCAGAAGATGAAGGGGGAGTATGAGGAAGAACTTTTTTTACACAGTTGGTGTAAATGATCTGGAACTCACTGCCCACAAGGGTGGTGGAAGAGGAGACAAAAACAAATAACTTCAAGAGGATATTGTTTGACCACCTGAGAGACATAGACTTTCAGAGCTACGGGGATCGAGCGGGGGGTGTGGAACCCACTAGACACCAACGTGAAGAGCCGGCATGGACACGATGAGCCGAATGGCCTCATTCTGCCTCTAAATGACTCTCTGACTTTATGAATATATGACTGTCTGCAGCTTGTACATCATTCCAGACAGCTGGATGTAGGAGTTAAGAAGGGACAGAAGGCAGGAACATAGCATTATCCTGAATGCTCCCGGTGATGCGGGATTCTACGAGCTCTGTCACAGCCACTCCCATGATGTGGAGAACAATCCTCTCCCTCAGGCTCAGGGGATTAAGGCATGATGGTCCCCGCCGGTTCACTGCTGCTCCCTGTGATGATAGGCTACAGTGTCCTAAAAGATAGAGGACAGAATATCAGTGATTGTGTTGCACTGTGTTTGGGTGATGTAACTGCCATAGCTGGATAGTTGGAGGTATGTCTAGGCAGTGAGATGTGGGTGTGAGGCTGGTATCAGTGGAAGGTGTGTGAGGATGAGGTGGAGTATGTGAATGTTAGGTGTGGGTCCTGAGTGTTCGGGACTGCTGATAGGTGCGTGGTGGGGGTGTATTACATTGAGCAGTGTGAGTGGTTCGTGGTGTTGGGGGTAGGAGATGCCATGTAGAGATGAATTCACTGACATTGGCCACCCTTGTGAACTCATTAAACTTCTTCTGGCTCTGCTGCCAGGTCCTCGGGGCTAGAATTCTTGCGATGACCTCCCTGGCCACTTGCTACCATTCCCTTCGGAGGGCGTTTCTCCAGCCCTTCCCACGTAAACATGGTCTCTCTCCTCCTGTCACCCTCATGGCTAAGGCCTCCAGCACCACATCAGTGAATGGCAGAACCCTCTCCCTGTCCTAGTATTCCATTTACTTTGTCTCCAATTGCAAAATTCACAGTCAGCAGCAGCGGCCTCCTGTGACTCAGTGCAACTTCCCTTTAAGAGGGACAGACTGCCTTTAAGAGCTGAATCCTGGCTGAAACACGAGACAGACGCTCACACTGTTCAGCCCCTGTTAAGCGTGCAGACAGACAGCAGGGAAGTACGTAGAATTGATGGAAATGAGCAGGCAGCAGGAGGTTTGTGTCACCTAACTCAACAGGAATGGGCTCGGGCAAAACATGACCCCTCTGCCCAAAAAGCAATTAAAACAGGATTTTCTCGCTCTTTCGCTGCTTCACGTCCTCTCTCTCGCTCTCGCTGTCTCTCTCTCTCTGTCTCTTTCCCTCTGTCTTCACTCTATGTCGCTTGCTCATCGAATCAGAAATTGGTGCAGCACAGAAGGAGGCTATTTGGCCTATTGTGTCAGTGCTTTCCCTTCCAAAGTGCTTTCTAATTTGTACCTCTCCCGTCCTCGTTCCCGAGACTCCTGCAGTTCATTTCCCCCCTTTCAAGTATTTGTTAAATGTCCTTTTTGAAAGATATCGTTGAATCTGCTTCCACCATGTTTTCAGGCAGTGAATTCCAGATCCCAACAACTTGCTGTGTAAGAAAATTCTCCTCATTTTACCTCTGGTTCTTTGTCAATTGCCTTCAATCTGTGTCTTCTCAATACTGAACTTTCTGACACTGGAAACAGTTTCACATTAGTTACTCTATCAAAACCCTTCATGATTTTGAATTCTATATTACATTTCCCCTTCCCCTTCACTGCTCTAAAGAGAACAATCCCAGATTTTCCAATCTCTCCACGTAACTGAATTCCCATATCCCTGGTACCATTCTAGTAAATCACCTCTGTATCTTCACTAAGCCCTTGACATCCTTACCAAAGTGTGGTGATCAGAATTGGACACAATTCTCCAGTTGGGACCTCACCAGTGATGTATAAAAATCAGCATTTCCTCCTGAGTTTTATTACTCTGTGTATCTCTCTCTAACACCAAGAACACTACATGCTTACTTCAAAGCTCTGTGTGTGTACACCCCAGGTCTCTCTAAGCCTGCACCCACTTTATAATGGTACCATTTAGTTTATATTGTTTCTCCTGATACTTCCTACCCAAATGTCTCACTTCACACTTCGCTGTGTTAAATTACATCTGCCATGTTCCTTCCCATTTCACCAGTCAATCTCTGTCCTGAAGTCTGTTACTCTCCTTCTCACTGTTTGCTAACATTTCTGAGTTTCCTGCCATCTGAAAATGTTGACATAATCCCCTCTGTACACAAGCCCATTGCATTAACATGCAGTAAGAGTGATCCCAACAGTGACCCTGCGGAAACCCACTGTGTACTTCCCTCCAGACTGAACAATAACCATTCTCCACTACTCTCTGCTTTCTGTCCCATATCTCTATTGGATCTCTGTTTATATTTCCCTGCGCTAAAGAGAAGAATCCCAGCTACATAACTGTAATCTCTCATCCCTGCAGAAGTTCCTGTCAAACTGTTCTGTCCCCTATCCAATGCTTTCATGTACTTTCTTAAGTGTAGTGTTCCAGGTGGAGCCGAACTAGTCTTCTATTGGTTTAACATAACATCCTGACTATTATATTGTGTGTAACTATAACTAAAGCCTCGGAATGGAATTGCTTTGTTAAATCTCTGTTAACCTGTCCAGCTAACTTCAAAATTGCACGCAAAAACAGCAGGTCTCTCTGCTATTCTCACCATCTTTAATGTTGTGCCATTTATCTTGTATTATCTCTCCTCATTAATCCACATTCAGCTCACCATCACCTTCTCAAGGGCAATTAGGTATGAGCAACATCCCATGAACGAATGATATAAATAAAATCTTCCCACCATGTATCACCTCACACATTTACCATGCCAATTAAATATTAGGAAGACAGAAGCCAGTGTTTACAAGCCCCACATCAAAAGTTTCCTAGCTACGGACTCCATCCCTCTCCTTGGCAACCAAACTGTTCACAACCTGGTGTCATAGCTGACCCTGCAAACAGCTTTCGACTGAATATTCACGCTCTCACTAATTCAGCCTATTTCCATCTCCGCATCATTACACAACTTCATCCCTGCCTCAGCTCTTCTGCTGAAGAAACACTCCCCCTTGCCTGTGTTATCTGTAGATCTGACTATTACAACACACTCCAGGCTGGTCTCCCACATTATACCCTCCATAAACTTGAGGTGATCTAAAACATTGATTCCCATGTCCTAACTCACAGCAAGTCCTGTTCACCCATCACCCCCTGTACTCACTGACCTACATTGGCTCCTTGTCAGCAACACTGCAATTTTCAAACTCTCAGCCTTCTTTACAAATCCCTCATTGCCTCACCCCTCCCTACCTCTGTAATGTCCTCCAGTCCCACAACCCTCCGAGACATCTGCACTTATCTAATTCTGGCCTCTTGAGCATCTCCAAGTTTAATTACCCTGCCATTGGTGGCCGTGCCTTCAGCTGCCAAGGCCCGAAACGCCGGAAGAGAAGAGAAGAAATTCTTCAAGGCAAGCATTCCTGGAAAAGAAGTGACAGTGAATTAAACACTAAAATAAAAGCAAAATACTGCAGATGCTGGAACTCTTAAATGAGAACAGAAAGTGCCGGAAATACTCACCAGGTCTGGCAGCATCTGTGTGGAGAGAAACAGAGTTAATGTTTCAGGTCAGTGACCTTTCTTCAAAACTGGTAAACGCTAGGAATGTAACAGTCTGTCATTTAATCTCCCGCTCTCCGTTCCGTCACAGTCCTTCCTTCTCGTTCTTCTTCCCCCTTCCCTCCTTTCACTTGCTCAAAGACTGTTACTTTCTGATTTTTATGGCTATGTTTGGCTCGCAGAATGGGCAGAGAAGAGGCAGATGGAATTTAATGCAGACAATCTGAGGTGATGAATGTTGGAAGAAGTAACACGGAGAGGCAATATACAATAAATGACACAGTTCGAAAGAGTGTGCAGAGACAGAGGGACATGGGGTTCATGTACATAGATCTATGAAGGTGGCAGGACTTATTGAGAGAGTCGGCAGCAAAGCATATGGGAAATTCGGCTTCAATAACAGAGGTAATGAGTACAGAAGAAGGAAAGTTATGCTGAACGTTTATAAAGCTCTGGTTAAGCCCCAACTGTATTACTGCATCCAGTTCTGTTCACCACACTTTAGGAAGGATGTGAGGGTCCATGACAGGATGTCGAGGAGATTTACCGGAATGAATCCAGGGATGGAGGATTTTATCTACAAGGTAAGTCTGGAATAGCTGGGATTGTTTTCCTTGGAGTAAAAGAGTTGAGGGGAGATTTGAAAGAGATATACAAGATGAAGACATGTTTGGATAAGTTAGATAGGAAAAGATGTTCCCGTTAGTTAATGGTACAAGGACTAGAGTTAAGGTTATGGGCAAGAGATACAGGGGGATGTTAGGAACAATTTCCTTCACACAGCGAGTGACAATGGCCTGGAAATCACTGCCTACGACATTGGTGGAGGCAGAGATGGTGAATGATTTCAGAAAGCTGTTGGTTGAACACTTGAGGGAAATAAACTTGCAGGAATATGGAGACAGAGCTGGGGAATGAGACTGACTGGATTTTTCGACAAAGAGCTGGCATGGACTCGATGGGCCGAATGGCCTCATTCTGTGCTGAAATGACTATGTCTCTACGACTCGCTGACAGGGAAATACTATTACTACTGCTTTCCTATACTGGGAAAGTTTATAATGGAATGGGCAGTATCAGCCTGTTGAGACCCGTGATGTAATTGAAATGTTTGATGCCCCAGAACATGGTTTCCAAATGTCCTTCACAAACAGAGTAAATCAGTTCAGTCCCACTCACAATTCTGTAGTCATTCACAATGGGGAGTACGTTCCCCTGGTTTTCTCCACAAACGACCGCAGCCATGCTTTTCACTGTGTCCCCCACCTCCATGTTGAAATTCATGTCAGGATTAGGTGAGATTAGACACGTTGCCTGGGCGACAGCTTTCTTCATTTGTATTACTGCTTCTGTGCTCTCTTCAGTCCAACCGGGTTAAACCTGGTCATCATCACCATTAGTTAGTTCATAAAAAGGAGTCACAGTCTCTGCAAATCGAGGGATGAGGGTCCACTGATACCCCACCAGCCTGAGGATAGGACACAGGGCAGTCTTTCTGGTGGACAGGGGTGGACACTGGATGAGGGTCCGCTGATACCCCACCAGCCTGAGGATAGGACACTGGGCAGTCTTTGTGGTGGACAGGGGTAGGCACTGGATGAGGGACCACGGATACCCCACCAGCCAGAGGATAGGACACAGGGCAGTCTTTGAAGTGGACAGGGGTAGACACTGGATGAGGGTTCACTGTTACCCCACCTGTCTGAGGATAGGACACAGGGCAGTTTTTGATGTGGACCGGGGTAGACACTGGGTGAGTGTCCGCTGATACCCCACCAGCCTGAGGCTATGACACAAAACAGTATTTGATGTTGTCAGTGGTAAACAGTGGATGAGGGTCCGCTGATAGCCCACCAGCCTGATGATAGGACACAGGGCAGTCTTTGAGTTGGACAGGGGTAGGCACTGGATGAGGGTCCACTGATGCACCATCAGCCTGAGGATAGGACACAGGGCAGTCTTTCAAGTGGACAGGGGTAGACACTGGATGAGGGTCCGCTGATACCCCACCAGCCTGAGGATAGGACACAGGGCAGTCTTTCAAGTGGACAGGGGTAGACACTGGATGAGGGTCCGCTGATACCCCACCAGTCTGAGGATAGGGTACAGGGCAGTCTTTGAGGTGGACAGGGTTAGATACTGGATGAGGATCCACTGATACCCCACCAGCCTGAGGACAGGACACAGGGCAGTCTTTGAGGTGGACAGCGGTACACACACTGGATGAGTGTCCACTAATATTCCACCAGCCGGAGGATAGGACACAGGGTTGTCTTTGAGGTGGACAGGGGTAGGCACTGGATGAGGGTCCACTGATGCACCATCAGCCTGAGGATAGGACACAGGGCACTCTTTCAAGTGGACAGGGGTAGACACTGGATGAGGGTCCGCTGATACCCCACCAGCCTGAGGATAGGACACAGGGCAGTCTTTCAAGTGGACAGGGGTAGACACTGGATGAGGGTCCGCTGATACCCCACCAGTCTGAGGATCGGGTACAGGGCAGTCTTTGAGGTGGACAGGGTTAGACACTGGATGAGGATCCACTGATACCCCACCAGTCTGAGGATAGGGTACAGGGCAGTCTTTGAGGTGGACAGGGTTAGACACTGGATGAGGATCCACTGATACCCCACCAGCCTGAGTACAGGACACAGGGCAGTCTTTGAGGTGGACAGCGGTACACACACTGGATGAGTGTCCACTAATATTCCACCAGCCGGAGGATAGGACACAGGGTTGTCTTTGAGGTGGACAGGGGTAGACACTGGATGAGGGTTCACTGTTACTCCACCAGCCTGAGGATAGGACACAGGGCAGTCTTTGAAGTGGACAGGGGTAGACAGTGGATGAGTGTCCACTGTTACCTCCACCAGCCTGAGGATAGGACACAGGGCAGTCTTTGAGGTGGACAGGGGTAGACACTGGATGAGGGTTCACTGTTACCCCACCAGCCTGAGGATAGGACACAGGGCAGTCTTTGAGGTGGACCGGGGTACACACACTGGATGAGGGTCCACTGATACCCCACCAGCCTGTTGATAGGGCACAGGGCGGTCTTTGAGGTGGACAGGGGTAAACACTGGATGAGTGTCTACTGATACCCCACCAGCCTGAGAATAGGACAAAGGGCAGTCTTTGAGGTGGACAGGGGTAAACACTGGATGAGTGTCTACTGATACTCCACCAGCCTGAGAATAGGACAAAGGGCAGTCTTTGAGGTGGACAGGGGTAGACACTGGATGAGGGTCCGCTGATACCCCACCAGCCTGAGGCTATGACACAAAACAGTCTTTGATGTTGGCAGGGATAAACACTGTATGAGGGTCCGCTGATACCCCACCAGTCTGAGGATAGGGTACAGGGCAGTCTTTGAGGTGGACAGGGTTAGACACTGGATGAGGGTCCACTGATATCTCACCAGCCTGAGGATAGGACACAGGGCAGTCTTTGAGGTGGACAGGGGTAGGCACAGGATGGTCTCGCCTGATGTTGGTCTGGGCTGATGCTGGATGATCCAGGCTGGACACCTAGAATGGTGACATGATCTTGCACCAGCTGGGCCTTACGTGGATGGTCTTTTAGTCCAGCTCCCAACGCAGCTGCTGTAGTTCCTGTAAAAGGGTTAAATATGTGGACACGGTCTTTGGTGATGAGGAGGAGATCATCGACATCTTGCAACAAGTAGGAAGACTGTGAAAAGCTCATAAGGGCCCCGGCCATACGTTTGTGTAAAATATTGGGGTTGTTGTCGAACCCCTTGTGACAGACATGTCCAGGGATATCCCTGGTCCTCAGAAGTTGAATGTGAATTTAAATTGTTTCTCTAGTTTTACTGGGATACTCCAAAAACCATGAGAGATATCCAGGGTGGAGAAGACAGCCCTGCCGCTGGGAATCCGGGAGAGTAGGATAGGTGTCTCTCATGCAACTGGGTTCACACAGGGGTGACTGAGTTGAGTTTGTGATGGTCAATAGTCAGTCACCAGCTGCCATCCTGTTTCCTAACTGGCCAAATCGGCAGTTCGTAGTGAATGTGTCTTTGTGAACTATACCCTGGTGTAACAATGACCTAATAGTGTCTGGAATATATGATATAATCTCAGCTCGGGAAGAATACTGCTTCATGGAGCATGCAATGGTCAGTCAAATTCTTCGGCTCTGCTCATGATTCCACAGTCATCTTTATGAGTTGTGAATACACTGAGCACCGACTCGAGAATCGCCTGCATCTCAGGGTCAACAGAGGTGTCTGGTTCACTGTCCTCTCATATTTTAATCATGAATATTGAGGGTGCACTAGACACCAGAGTAGGGGTATGTTTTAATTTTCTATAATACATACCCACATTTAGTGATAATCAATTACGACTGAAAGCCTTTGCGCACATTACTTCCCAGTAGTCCCTGTCCATTATGCAGGATCATATAAAAGGGAGATGGGACTTTGACATGAACTCTATTCCCTCTCCTACACCACTGTAAGATCTGATCCAGGGTCACAGAATAACCAAAAGGATGTCGAAGGGTCACCAGCAGTTTATTGAGGAGTGACAGTTCAAATACAGCACATAATCAGAATAGACATAGTAGACATACGACCTGTGACAGGTGTGAAATACTTTCTGGCTACGGATCAGATGCTCGAAGCTATTATTAAAGACACTATAGCAGGGCATGTTGAAAAATTCAAGGTGATCGCCGCAAAGTCAACCTGGTTCTGTGAAAGATAAATCATGTTTAACCAATTTATTGGAGTTCTTTGAAGAAGTAACATGTGCTGTGGATAAAGGGGAACCGGTGGATATATTGTACTTAGATTTCCAGAAGACATTTGATAAGGTGCCACATCAAAGGTCATTACGGAAAGTAAAAACTCATGGTGTAGGGTGTAATATATTGGCATGGATCGAAGACTGGCTCGCGAACAGGAAGCAGAGAGCAGGAGTCAATGGGCCCGTTTCTGGTTGGCAAGATGTAACATGTGGTGTGCAGAGGGATCAGTGCTGGGGCCTCAACTTTTTACAATTTATATGAAGGATTTTGATGAATGGACCAAAGGAATGTTTGCTAAATTTGCTAATGACTCAAAGATAAGGTAAGTTGTGAAGAGGTCATAAGGAGGCTACAAAGGGATATAGATAGATTAAGTGACTGGGCAAAGTTCAAGCAAATGGAGTATAATGTGGGAAAAGGTGAAATTGTCCATTTTGTCTGGAACACTTCTCTGTAACCTGGAGCATTCACTATTCTAACACACTCCTGGCTGGTCTCCCACATCCTACTCTCTGTAACCTTGTGATCATCCAAAACGCTGCAGCCATTTTCTAATTGACACCAAATTCTGTTCACTAAACATCCATGTGCTCACTGACCTACCTTGGCTCTTGGTCCAGTAACACCTCAATTGTAATATTCTCACTCATGTGATCAAATCCCTCTACGGCCTCACCTCTCTGCTTATCCCAATTCCCTGTCCATTTCCTGTATTCCTGAAACTTGTTCATCTTAAAGTCTTTTTCTGTTTGCCTTTTTAAAGTGAGTTTCTTTCCCTCTGTCTCTCTTCCTGACCACACATTTCCTCTCTCCAGCTCCACTGGTGCTGTGGAAGTTTGGATCCATAAAATGGTGTGAGCTGCACTGCCGTTCACATCCAGCACACTGTGCAGGACACCCACGTCAGTTTTCCTAACCAGTCAATGAACTCCATCAAGTTAACCTCAACACCACCGTTCTCCACTCCTCCACTGTTGTTAAATTATCAGACTGATTATCCAACATCCAGTACTGGATGAGCAGAAATTTACTCCAATTAAATATTGGGAAGACTGAAGACATTGTTTTCACTCCCCACTCCAACTCTGTTCCCTTGCTATTGATTCCATCCCTCTCCCTGGTAACAGTCTGAGCTTCAGACAGTCTGTTTGCAACCTTGGTGTCACATTTGACCACAAAATGAGCTTCCAAACTCATTTGCAGAATATCATTGCAACTGTCTATTTCAACCTCAGTTACAGTACCTGATTTCACCGCTGTCTCAGCTCATCTGCTGCTAAAATCTCATTCATGTATTTGTTGCCTTTAGACTTCACTATTCCTGTTATTTTCTTTCATTGGATGTGGGCGTCAGTGGGAAGGTTAGCATTTGTTCCCATCCCTAATTTCCTTTGATAACTGAGTGACATTTTCGGCCATTTCAGAGGACAGTTAAGTGTCGACCACGTTGCTGTTGGTCTGGAGTCACATGTCGGCCAGATCAGATAAGGATGGCATATTTCCTTCCCTAAAGGAGATTAATGAACATCATAGAAAATGGGAGCAGGAGTAGGCCATTTGGCCCATCGATCCTGCTCCGCCATTCATTCTGATCATGGCTGATAATCCAAATCAGTAACCTGTTCCGACTTGCGCCCGTTATCCTTTGATCCCTTTAAACCCAAGAGCTATGTCTAACTCCTAACAAGATGGTATTTTACAAAAATCGATGATAGTTTCATGGCGCCATGGCTGAGACTAGCTTTCAATTCCAGACTTTTATTAATTAATTGAACTTAATAATTAATTGAATTTTAATTCACACCAGCTGCCATGGTGGGATTTGAACACAGGGCATTAGCCTGAGCCTCCGGTTTACTCGTTCAGTGACATCACCACTGTCACTGCCTCGCTGCCTCACCTCCTTCCCTTCAGACACTACTGAAAACCTTCCTATTTGACCAAGCTGATGGTCATCTCACCTCATAGCTCCTGTTGTGTCTCGTGTCACACGTTGTTTTATAATGCTCATGTGAAGCACCTTGGGATATTTTATGACATTAAAGGCACTGTATAAGTTGTTGATGTTGTTGTTGAGGTTTGCCAGTCATGATTTGTCATTAGCATATCCGTGCTGTTTGCCATTGATTGTCCCATGTTTGTTTTGCAAACAACTGGGTTGTGAACTCTGGAAATTTCCCCACCAGCGACGATAGAATACTGTAAATACAGGGTTTACTCAAGCTCTCCTTTTTTTAAACAGGGTGTAACATTTACAACCCTCCAGTCTCTGACACCACTCCCATATCCAATGAATACTGGAAGAATCTAGACAGTATCTCTGCTATTTCCACCATTCCTTCCCTCAGCAATGTGCATACATCCCAGGTAGACTGGGTAAATGTTCTACTTTATTTTGGTACAAAACGTGTTGGATTGAAAGGGGTTAATTGAATCTGTTTGTTCAGTGACTGTGATTAATGTCAGTCTCCATGGACCCTAATTGTGTCACTGGACAGTTTCCCTTTTCTACTAATAAGGGATTTCTTTCAATGTGTTATCCCATGGTGTCAGTGGGAGCATTTCCGCCGGCACCAACAGGCATCAGCAGCTTCAGAAAGAAATTGAGAGAGAAAGAGAAGATAGATCAGAATCTGAGAACAATAGATTGGAATGTTACAACAATGGTTCGGAATCTGAGCACAATAAATTGGAATGTTACAACAATGGACAAGAGTTTATCCGATTGGTTTGACGAGCTTACTGATTGGCTAATATTAGAATTGTGTGTCCATTGTGCCCTTCAGATGATTCAGTCCGTTTACTATCCTCCTCGCTGTTGTTGGTGATCGTGGTAAGTCCCTACCTCCGGCTATTAGGTCTATAAACCACTGCTAACTGTATTACTGTTCGTTTAATTTACTGTTACAGCTTTTCTGCTGTTGAAGTCCCTGGTAAGTCTCTCTATCCAACTTTACATGCATAAACCACCATACAATGCATCACTCGCCTTGTTATTAAAGTACTGGGGAGTTTGAAGCCACTGTTTTCAGTCCCCAACATAAACTCTTTTCTCCATCCAATAATCTGGCACAGTGGCGCAGTGGTTAGCACCGCAGTGGTTAGCCTGTGTGGAGTTTGCAAGTTCTCCCTGTGTCTGCGTGGGTTTTGTCCGGGTGCTCCGGTTTCCTCCCACAAGCCAAAAGACTTGCAGGTTGATAGGTAAATTGGCCATTATAAATTGTCACTAGTATAGGTAGGTGGTAGGGAAATATAGGGACAGGTGGGGATGTTTGGTAGGGATATGGGATTAGTGTAGGATTAGTATAAATGGGTGGTTGATGTCCGGCACAGACTTGGTGGGCCGAAGGGCCTGTTTCAGTGCTGTATCTCTAATCTCTAAAAAAATATATATGAGGCTGAAACTGACAGTTCACTTCCTTACTGATCTCTTTGACACTAAACCGAATCCAATACCATATCCTGTCCATCATCAGGCCTGTCTACCAGCACCTTTTCCTCTCTCTTAGGACATCTGCTCCTAAAACCACCATCTATCTCTTCATTAACTGCAGACTCGACTATCCTAATGCTACCATGACAAGACCCTCAGTTACAAACCTACATAAACTACAGCCTATCGCAAACACTGCTGCCTGTAACCTAACTCACACCAAATTCTGATCACCCATTAACCCTGTGCTCACGGACCTACATTGGATCTTGGTTCAGTAGCACCACAATTGTAATATTTTTATTCTTGTTTTTCGATCTCTCTATGACCCCACCCCTCTAATTATTCCCATTCTGCTGTTCGTTTCTAATATTCCGGCATATTGTATTCTCTAGAGTATATATCCAATTCACTTTTAAAAGTGATTTTCCTCTCCCTCTGTATCTCTCCGTGGCTGCAATTCTGGGCTCTGCAGAGCCACTGTTGCTAAGGATATGAATCCTCGAAGTCCTAAAATGGTGTGGGATGCACCGCTGACCACTTGTGGCTTCTCTCTAGTGGTGTTTCATGCTGAGCAGAGCGTTCCAGTAGCTTCGATGTAAATATTTGAAATTTGGTCTGTGCATGTCCACTGATCACCTGTGTTACTCACTCTCAGCTGAACATGCATTCTGCAGCACGAGGAAACGGCTCTGTTGTTATTTAAAAGGACCAGGCATCCAACTTGCAGGTGATCGGCTTTCGATTTACTTCTGCTATTGTAAAGTTAGTGGATGTGCTGTGGATGGTTTACTGGAATTTGTGTTGTGAGCTGCTGCAGACATTCAGAGAAGACAGAGGATTTGGTGACCCAACTCAGGACAAGGTATGGGGACAAAAGTTTCATTGTCTCTGGCTCTGTAACATGACTAACAAATGGAGCAGAGGCTGCAGCGAGGGGAATATCTGTAAAGATGGAGGAGAAGGGATTTCTGCCCTACCCACCCTGGGCTTTCCAAGAGCACTTCTCCTACCTGCACCTAACCCAGGAGCAATGTGTGAGGTGACTCTGATTCAATAAGGAGGTGGTCACAGAGCTGTGTCATCTCTTGTAACAGGACCTGGAGCCTCACACCAGGGTGAGGACTGAGCTTTCAGTGGCTGTTAAGGTCACAGCTTCATTGAACGTCTATGTATCTGGATCTTTCCAGGCAGGAGCGGGTGCCATATCCAACACAGAGTCACGGAGAGTGGTGGGGTCACAGTGTCATTCACAACACAGAATGAAGCCATTCGGCCCCTCAGTGCCAGCTCCCTGTGGAACAGTCCAGTCATTCCCACTCCCCACTCATTCCCCATATCTCTGCAAGTTCATTTCCTTCAGGTGCACATCCAGTATCCTTTTCAAATCATTGATTGTCTCGGCTTCCACCACCCTCATGGGCAGTGAGTTCCAGCACATTAACATCCACTGTGTAAAAACGTTCTTCCTCATATTCCCACTGCATCTGTTACTCAAAACCTTCTATTGTGTCCCCTAGTGCCTGTTTCATCAGTTAATAGGAACAGGTTTTCCTTCATATCTTATCCATTCCGATCATAATCTTGTACACCTCGATCAAATCTCTCTCAACCTCAGGGCTCAGTATTGGGTCCGTTAGCTTTTTTTGGTCTATATTAAAGATTTAGACGTAAATGTAGGGGTTTGATCAAGACTTTTGCAGACGACACAAAGATTGGCCATGTGGTAGATAGCGAGAAGGATAGCTGTCGGCTGCAGGAATATATTGACGGTCTGGTCAGATGGGCAGGAAAATGGGATTAGACCTGGATAAGTGTGAGGTGATGCAATTGGGGAGCTCAAACACGCAAAGGAATACACGATTACGAGGACAATACTGAGAAATGTAGAGGAAGTAAGGGACTTTGGAGTGAATGCCCACAGATCCCTGAAGATAGCAGAACAGGTCAATAAGGCAGATACGAAGGCACATGGAATCAGCTCCCTTTTTAGCCGAGGTATAGAATGTAAGAGCTGGGAGGTTATGCTGGAACTGTATAAATCATTGGTTAGGCCACAACTTGAATACTTTGTGCAGTTCTGGTAACCATATTGCAGAAAGAAGTAATTGTACTAGAGAGGGTACAGAGGAGATTTACGAGGATGTTGCCAGGACTGGAAAAATGCAGCTGTGAGGAAAGATTGGATAGTCTGGGGTTGTTCTCCATGGAACAGAGAAGGCTGAAGGGAGATCTGATTGAAATGAACAAAATTTTGTGGGGCCTGGAAAGAGTGGAGGTGAAGGGTCTATTCACCTTAACAGGAAGGTCAGTGGCTAGGGGGCCTTAGATTTAAAGTGATTGGTAGAAATATCAGAAGGGAGATCAGGAAAAACATGTTCACCCAGAAATGCAAAATTGCCTCAGTGACAGGAAACAAAGGGTAATTGTTGACGGGTATTGACTGGAGGACTGTTTCCAGTGGTGTTCCACAGGGCTCCGTACTGGGTCCCCTGCTTTTAGTGAGGGTCTGGAACTCACTTCCTGAAAGGCTGGTTGAGGCAGAAACCCTCAACTCATTCAAAAGGAGTCTGGATGTGCACCTCAAGTGTAATAATCTGCAGGGCTATGGATCAAATGCTGGTAGGTGGGATTAGAATCGATGGATAACTTTTCGGCTGGCACAGACACTATGGGCCAAGTGGCTTCTTTCTGTGCTGTGAGTATAGCGGCGCAGTGGCGCAGTGGTTAGCACCGCAGCCTCGCAGCTCCAGCGACATTGGGTAGATTTTGGGTACTGCCTGTGTGGAGTTTGCAAGTTTTCGCCGGGTGTTCCGGAACCTCCCACAGCCAAAGTCTTGCAAGTGATCTCTTGTACTCAATACCCCGTCCGATGAAGGAAAGCATGCCGTCTGCCTTCTTGACCACTCGATTGACCTGCGTTGCCACCTTCAGGGAACAATGGACCTGAACACCCAAATCTCTCCGTACATCAATTTTCCCCAGGACTTTTCCATTTACTGTATAGTTCACTCTTGAATTGGATCTTCCAAAATGCATCACCTCGCATTTGCCCAGATTGAACTCCATCTGCCATTTCTCTGCCAAATCTCCAATCTATCTATATTCTGCTGTATTCTCTGACAGTCCCCTTCACTATCTGCTACTCCACCAATCTTTGTGTCGTCTGCAAACTTGCTATTCAGACCACCTATACTTTCCTCCAAATCATTTATGTATATCACAAACAACAGTGGTCCCAGCACGGATCCCTGTGGAACACCACTGGTCACACGTCTCCATTTTGAGAAACTCCCTTCCATTGCGACTCTCTGTCTCCTGTTGCCCAGCCAGTTCTTTATCCATCTAGCTAGTACACCCTGGACCCCATGCGACTTCACTTTCTCCATCAACCTACCATGGGGAACCTTATCAAACGCCTTACTGAAGTCCATGTATATGACATCTACAGCCCTTCCCTCATCAATCAACTTTGTCACTTCCTCAAAGAATTCTATTAAGTTGGTAAGACATGACCTTCCCTGCACAAAACCATGTTGCCTATCACTGATAAGCCCATTTTCTTCCAAATGGGAATAGATCCTATCCCTCAGTATATTCTCCAGCAGCTTCCCTACCACTGACGTCAGGCTCACCGGCCTATAATTACCTGGATTATCCCTGCTACCCTTCGTAAAGAAGGGGACAACATTAGCAATCCTCCAGTCCTCCGGGACCAATTGGGTGATTGTTGGTCGGCACAGACTCGGTTGGCCAAAGGGCCTGTTTCAGTGCTGTAACTCTAAAATTATAAATTTTCTATGACTCTGCAACACGAAACACGCTATCCTCGTTAACACTCTCAATAATGTCAAGATTATCAGAAATGATTTTCCATGAAGCTATCCGTGCTGCCAGCCATTTAGTAAGACATGATTTTACAAACAAGAAATATTTTTGTGCTGGGTTATGGCCTCTAGAATTTTCCAAGAATCAACATTAGACTGATAGTTACAAGCCATGTCCAACCTGCCCTTTTCGAAACAGGCTGTAACATTTAGAGCCATCCAGTTCTCTGGCATCTTTTCTTTATTCATTCATGGGATGTGGACATCGCTGGCTAGGCCAGCATTTATTGCCAATCCCTAACTGCCCTTGCGAAGTTGGTGGTGAGCTGCCTTCTTGAACCACTGCAGTCCACGTGGTGTAGGTACTCCCACAGTGCTGTTAGGAAGGAAGTTCCAGTATTTTGACCCAGCGACAGTGAAGGAACTGCAAGATAGTTTAAAATCAGTATAGGTGTGTCGCTTGGAGGGTAACTTGCAGATGGTGGCGTTTCCATGCATCTGCTGCCCTTGTCCTTCTATGTGGTAGAGGTTGTGTGTTTGGAAGGTGCTGTCGAAGGAGCCCTTGTGCGTTGTTGCAGTGCATCTTGTAGATGGTACACACTGCTGCCACTTTGCGTTGGTGGTGCAGGGAGTGAATCTTGTGGATGGGGTGCCAATCATGTGTTGCTTTGTCCTGGATGGTGCCGAGCTTCTTGAGTGTTGTTGGAGCTGCACCCATCCAGAGAAGCAGAGAGTATTCCAGCACCCTCCTGACTTGTGCCTTGTATTTGGTGGACTGGCATTGGGGAGTCAGGAGTTGAGTTACTTGCCTCAGGATTCCTCGCCTATGATCTGCTCTTTTAGCCATGGTATTTATATGGCTACTCCAGTTCAGTTTCTGGTTAATGGTAGCCCCTAGGATGTTGATAGTGGGAGATTCAGCGATGGCAATGTCATTGAATGCCAAGGGAGATGATTAGATTCTCTCTTGTCGGAGATTGTCATTGCCTGGCACCAGTGCAGTGCGAATGATACTTGCCAATTATCAGCCCATGCCTTGATATTGTCCAGGTCTTGCTGCATTTCTACACGGACTGCTTCAGTATCTGAGGAGTCACGAATGGTGCTGAAAACTGTGCAATCATCAGTGAACATCCCCACTTCTGACCTTATGATTGAAAGAAAGTCATTGATGAAGCAGCTGAAGATGGTTGGGCCTGGGAAACAACCCTGAGGAACTCCTGAAGTGATGTCCTGGAGATGAGCTGATTGACTTGCAACAACCACAACCATGTTCCTTTGCGCTAGGTATTACTCCAACCAGCAGACAGTTTCCCCCTGATTCCCACTGACTCCATTTTTGCTCGGACTCCTTGATGCCACACTCAGTCAAATGCTGCCTTGATGTCAGGGCAGTCACTCATACCTCACCTCTTGAGTTCAGCTCCTTTGTCCATGTTTGAACCAAGGCTGTTATGAGGTCAAGAGCTGAGTGGCCCTGGCGGAACCCAAACTGAACGTCACTGAGCATGTTGTTGCTAAGCAAGTGCTGTTTGATAGCATTATTGACGACACCGTCCATCACTTTACTGATGATTGAGAGGAGGCTGATGGGGCGGTAACTGGCAGGGTTGTACTTGTCCTGCTTTTTATGTACAGGACATACCTGGGCACTTTTTCACATTGCTGGGTAGATGCCAATGTTGTAGCCGTACTGGATCAGCTTGATGGGGCAACGGAAGATCTGGACCACAGGTAATCAGTAGTATTTCCGGAATATTGTCAGGGCCCATAGCCTTTGCAATATCCAGTGCCTTCAGTCGTTTCTTGATATCATGCGGAGTGCATCGAACCCTGAGAAGCAGTACTGTGTACTCCCCTCCACCTCCAGTCTGAACAATGACTGTTCATCACTTCTCTCTGCTTTCTGTCCTTGAGTCAGTGCCATATCCAAACTATCACTGTCACATTAATCCATGTCATAACAAGTCTATGAAATGTCATTTGATCACAGGCCTTTTGAAAATCTATATACATAAGTGGATACACATGAGCAGGGGCAGAAGATGTTGGTATGGTTCTTAAGAGGTTGAGCAGATTAGGATTATTTTCATTAGAAAGATGGAGGTTGAGGGGGGACCTGAGAGGTATAGACAGGGTGGATAGCAAGAAGCTTTTTCCCAGAGTGGGGGATTCAATTACTCAGGGTCACGAGTTCACAGTGAGAGGGGAAAAGTTTAGGGGGTATATGAGTGGAAAGTTCTTTATGCAGAGGGTGGTGGGTGCCTGGAACGCGTTGCCAGTGGAGGTGGTAGACGTGGGCACGATAGCGTCTTTTAAGATGTATCTAGACAGATACATGAATGGGCAGGAAGCAAAGAGATACAGACCCTTAGAAAATAGGCGACATGTTTAAATAGTGGATTTGGATTGGCGCAGGCTTGGAGGGCCGAAGGGCCTGTTCCTGTGCTATAATTTTCTTTGTTCTTTGTTCTTGTTCTTTAATGAATACTTTGTATCTGTCTTAACAAAAGAGGGGGACGATGCAGATATTGTGGTTAAGGAGGAGGAGTGTGAATTATTGGATGTGATATACATAGGGAGAGAGGAAGTATTAATGGGATTCGCATCCTTGAAAGTTGATAAATCACCAGGGCCAGATGAAATGTATCCTAGGCTGTCAAAAGAAGTGAGAGAGGAAATAGCAGAGGGTCTGGGCCATCATTTCTCAGTCCTCACTGGATACAGGTGTGGTGCCAGAGGACTGGTGAACTGTTAACATTGTACCTCTTTATAAAGGGAGCAAGGGATAGACCGAATGATTGCAGACCAGTCAGTGTAACCTCAGTAGTGGGCAATGTATTGGAATCTATTCTGAGAGACAGGATAAACTGTCACTTAGAAAGGCTCATGTCAATCAAGGACAGTCAGCATGGATTTGATCAGGGAAGATATTGTTTGACCAACTTGATTGAATTTTTCGACGAACCAGCAAGGATGATAGATGATATGGTCTCCGTGAATTTTGGCAAGGCTTTTGTCAAGGTCCCATGTGGCATACTAGTTAAAAAAAATAAAATCCCATGGAATCCAGGGAAATGCAGCAAGCTGCATACAAAATTGGGTCAGTGGCAGGAAACAAAGGGTGATTGTTGACGGGTGTTTTACTGACTTGAGGTCTATTTCCAGTGACGTTCCACAGGGCTCAGTACTGGATCCCCTGCTTTTTGTTGCATATATTAACGGTTTGAACGTAAATGTAGGGGGCATGATCAAGATATGTGCAGATGGTACACAGATTAGCCGTGTGGTAGATTGCGAGGAGGATAGCTGTCAGCTGCAGGAAAATATTGATGGCAGAAAAATGTCAAATGGAATTCAACCTGGTTAAGTATGAGGCGATGCAATTGAGGAGGTCAAACAAGGCAAAGGGATAGATGGTCAATCGGAAAATACTGAGAAGTATAGAGGAAGTGAGGGACTTTGGAGTCAATGTCCACTGATGTACTCAAGGTAGCAGGTCAGGTCGATAAGGTGGTTAAGAAGGCATATGGAATCCTTTCCTGTATTAGCTGAGGTATAGAATGCAAGAGCAGGGAGGTTATGCTGGAACTGTATACATCATTGGTTAGGCCACAACCTGAGTACTGTGTGCAGCTCAGGTCACCTCATTACACAAAGGATGTAATTGCACTGGAGAGGGTCCAGAGGAGATTTACAAGGATATTTGCCTGGAGTGGAAAAATGCAGCAATGAAGAAAGATTAGACAGGCTGGGGTTGTTTTACTTGGAACAGAGAAGACTGAAGGGAGATCTGATTGAAACGGATATAATTTTGTGGGACCTGGATAGAGTGGAGGTGAAGAGTCTATTCACCTGAGCAGAGAGGTCAGTGACTGGGGGAAGTTACTTAAAGTGCTTGGTAGAAGGATTAGCGGGGAGTTGAGGAGAAAATTGTTCACCTAAAAATGCAAAATTGGCTCTGGGGCAGGAAACAAAGGGTAATTGTTATAATAAAAGCAAAATGCTGTGGAAGCTGGAAATCTGAAGTAAAAACACGAAATGATGGGAATACTCGGCAGGTCTGGCAGCATCTGTGGAGAGTGAAGCGGAGTTAACGTTTCAGGTCAGTGATGAAGGGTCACTGACCTATAACGTTAACTCTGCTTCTCTCACCACAGATGCTGCCAGACCTGCTGAGTATTTCCAGCATTTCTTGTTTTTATTAAAGGGTGGTTGTTGACGGGTATTTTACTGACTGGAGGACTGTTTACAGTGGCGTTTCACAGGGTTCAGTACTGCATCCCCTGTTTATAGTGAGGGTCTAGAACTTACTGCCTGAAAGGATAGTTGAAGCAGAATCCCTCCACTCAGTGAAAGGTAATCTGGATTTTCACCTCAAGTGTCATTATCTGCAGGGCTGTGGATCAAATGCTGGAAGGTGGCATTGGAATAGGTGTATCATTTTTTGGCCGGTGCAGACACAATGGGCCAAGTGGCCTCTTTCTGTAGCTTAAACTTTCTATGATTATATTGCATGAAACACTCACAGTTACATCCTCAACGAACTTGATTAAGATTATCAGGAATGATATTCCATTAACCTATCCGTGCTGTTTGTCATTTATTCACCCGTGTTTTACTAGCAAGATATATTTTTGTGCTGGGTTATGACCTCTAGAAGTTTCCAACCACCAACATTAGACTGATACTTACAGGGTTTACCCAACCTCTCCTTTTTAAACAGGGTGTAACGTTGACAATCCTCCAGACCTCTGGCATCACTCCCATATCCAAGGAGGACTGAAATATTCTGTCCAGTGCCTCTGTCATTTCCACCATTCCTTCCCTCAGTAACTCTCATAATTCCCATCCAGACTGGGTAAATGTTCTACTTTATTGTAGTGCAAAAAGTGTTGAATGGAAAGGGGTTAACTGAACCTGTTTGTTCAGTGACTGTAATTAATGTCAGTCTCCCTGGACCCTAATGGTGTCACTGGAGGGATTTCCTCTTCTATTAATACAGGACTCCTTTCAATGTGTTTTCCGAAAGTGTCAGCGGGAGCATCAGCTCCGGCACTAAAAGGGATCCTCGGATGCAGAGAGAGGGAGAGGAGATATCAGAATCTGAAGAATAGATTGGAATGTTACAACAATGGGTCAGAATCTGAGAACACTAGATTGGAATGTTACAACAATGGATCAGAATCGGAGAACAATAGATTGGAATGTTACAACAATGGATCAGAATCTGAGAAAACTAGACTGGAATGTAACAACAATGAATGTAACAACCAATGTCCTATTGGTTTGATTATCTTACTGCAGATTATTATTGGATAACATTAGAATTGCGGATTGCTTATGCTCTGAAGATGATTCAGTTTATTTACTACCCCAACCTCGCTACTATTGGTGTCCCTGGTAAGTCTCTGTATCCAACTGTTAGATTCATAAACCATATTTCACTGATTTAGTGTTCTTGTCATTTAAATAGTGAGAAGACTGAAGCCATTGTCTTCAGTTTCTGTCACAAACTCCATTCCCTGTCCATGATCTGCATCTCCCTCGCTGGCCGTTGTCTCAGGCTGAACCAGGAAGTTTACAACCTCTGGTATCTATTTAATGCTGAGCTGAGTTCATCCACATATTCTCTCAATCCCCAGCCCGGCTAATTTTTATGGCCAGGTGAGGAGGGGTCACAGTTGCTCTTCTTTATTTGACTGTAACAATATTTGACCTTTATAAACAGTGAATATGCTTAACGTCTCAGTGAGTGTTTTGCATTTTACCTTTGGTATGACGGTGAAGAAACCGATTGGACAAGATCTCTTGAGTTTAAACATGAAAGAGATGAGTTTATTATACTTAACAATGTAAACTCGATCTAAATAAAGTAATAAAAATAGAACACATAGTTACGTACACACTCACACGAGAATCACACACACACACACATCGATTACAGAGTGAGAAGTAAATTTGTGGTTGGATTTGAGTCCAGAATATTTTTTTTAAAACTCATTTTGTCTTGTTGGACAATTCCGTGTTCTTCCAGCTGAAGTTATCTTCTGGAAGTCTTTTGGTTGTCTAAGTGCGGTTTGTGGCTGGTCCACATGGCTCAGGGATTTCTTTGAGGCAGACTTGTAGGTGGCTTTCTCCCCTTGGTGTCTCTGTCTGTAGCAATCTGTAGGCTTGAGGCGCCCACAGTTGCATGTCGTTTTCAAACTTGTGATGTTAGGTGGAGAGAGAGACGGAGAGAGAGAGAGGGGGTCACAGCCCTTCTGCATCTTCACAATTTGAATCGCTGGCATGTCTGTCTTTGCCCAGGGGAAACTCCCCGCTTTCCAGAGATGGACAGAAGGTCTCATGACTGCCTCAGTGTATTCTCTGGATCCTTCTAATGAGATTCAAGGTTGGAAACTTCTATCTCCCCAGGGCTCAGGTTACCAGTATTTATACTTGGAGGAGTTTGCTCTTTCAAAGTCAATGTGTCAGGATAGCCTTGTTTGCCCTGTTAATGAATGTAATCTTTGGTAATTCAATCACTATAGCAAGCCAATGATATAGGTCCAGGCTCATCAGACATGTGCCACCTGCTGTAGGCCTTGGAATGTGAAACGTTGTTTCAGATGGCAATTGCAGTGGTCATCTTGGCTGCCAGCTTTTTCAAGGTTAACTGTTGGATTTTTTAAATTAAAAGTTTAGTGTAAGTTTCCATTCGATGAATTAAAATTCCTAATTTGGCATATCGTGTCATCCTGACACCGTCCCAACACATGGAAAGAAATGTGATAATAGGAACATTTCATTTCAGAATTGTGGGAAAAAAAGAAAGAAACTCACATGCATTCTCAATAATCACTTCTGAAATTCACACATTAATCTTAGAATTGCTACAGCTGACATCGTCTGTTACAGCTGCACTGATTTGATATCTTTGGCGTTTTCAAACGTCAGCTGATTAGAATCCAGGACCAGCATGTTCCTGTGAGGAAGAAAGACAAGAATAGCAAGTTTCGGGAAGCTTGGATAACAGGGGATATTGTGAGCCCAGTCAAAAAGAAAAAGGAAGAATTTGTATGTCTGGAAGGCTAGGAACAGATGAAGCACTTGAGGAATACAAAGACAGTAGGAAGGAACTTAAGCAAGGAGTTGGGAGGGCTAAAATGGGTCCTGAAAAGTCATTGGCAAACAGGATTAAGGAAAGTCCCAAGGCGTTTTATAACGTATCTAAAGAGCAAGAGGGTAACCAGGGAAAGGGTTGGACCACTCAAGGACAGAGATGGGAATCTATGCGTGGAGCCAGAGGAAATGGGCGAGGTACTAAATGAGTACTTTGCATCAGTATTCACCAAAGAGAAGGACTTGGTGGATGATGAGCCAAGGGAAGGGAGTGCAGATAGTCTCAGTCACCTCATTATCAAAAAGGAGGAGGTGTTGGGTGTCTTGCAAAGCATTAAGGTTGAAAAGTCCCCAGGGCCTGATGGGATCCACCCTAGAATACTGAGGGAGGCAAGGGAAAAAATTGCTGGGGGCTTGACAGAAACCTTTGCATTCTCATTGGCTACAGGTGAGGTCCCAGAGGACTGGAGAATAGCCAATGTTGTTCCTTTGTTTAAGAAGGGTGGCAAGGATAATCCAGGAAATTATAGTCCGGTGAGCCTTACATCAGTGGTAGGGAAACTATTAGAGAGGATTCTTCAGGACAGGATTTGCTCCCATTTGGAAACAAAAGAATTTATTAGCGAGAGACAGCATGGTTTTGTGAAGGGGAGATCGTGTCTTACTAATTTGATTGAGTTTTTTGAGGAAGTGACGAAGATGATTGATGAGGGAAGGGTGGTGGATGTTGTTTATCTGGACTTTAGTAAAGCCTTTGACAAGGTCCCGCATGGCAGACTGGTGCAAAAGGTGAAGTCACACGGGATCAGAGGTGAGCTGGCAAGATGGATACAGAACTGGCTCAGTCACAGAAGACAGAGGGTAACAGTGGGTGGGTGTTTTGCTGAATGGAGGGATGTGACTAGTGGTGTTCCACAGGGATCAGTGCTGGGACCTTTGCTGTTTGTAGTATATATAAATGATTTGGAGGAAAATGTAGCTGGTCTGATTATTAAGTTTGTGGACGACACAAAGGTTGGTGGAGTTGCGGATAATGATGAGGATTGTCAGAGGATACGGCAGGATATAGATCGGTTGGAGATCTGGGCGGAGAAATGGCAGATGGAGTTTAATCCGGACAAATGTGAGGTAATGCATTTTGGAAGGACTAATGCAGGTGGGAGGTATACAGTAAATGGCAGAACCCTTGGGAGAATTGACAGGCAGAGAGATCTGGGCGCACAGGTCCACAGGTCACTGAAAGTGGCAACGCAGGAGGATAAGGTAGTCAAGAAGGCATACGGCATACTTGCCTTCATCGGTCGGGGCATGGAGTATAAAAATTGGCAAGTCTTGTTGCAGCTGTACAAAACCTTACTTCGGCCACACTTAGAATATTGCGTGCAATTCTGGTCGCCACACTACCAGAAGGACGTGGAGGCTTTGGAGAGGGTACAGAGGAGGTTTACTAGGATGTTGCCTGGTCTGGAGGGCATTAGCTATGAGGAGAGGTTGGAAAAACTGGGATTGTTTTCACTGGAAGGACGGAGGTGGAGGGGCGACATGATAGAGGTTTACAAAGTTATGAGCGGCATGGACAGAGTGGATAGTCAGAAGCTTTTTCCCAGGGTGGAAGAGTCAGTTACTAGGGGACATAGGTTTAAGGAGCGAGGGGCAAAGTTTAAAGGGGATGTGCGAGGCAGGTTTTTTACACAGAGGGTGTTGAGTGCCTGGAACCTGCTGCCATGGGAGGTGGTGGAAGCAGATACGATAGCGACGTTTCAGAGACATCTTGACAAATATATGAATAGGAAGGGAATAGAGGGATATGGGCCCCGGAAGTACAGAAGGTGTTAGTTTCGGCAGGCATCAATATCGGCGCAGGCTTGTAGGGTCGAATTGCCTGTTCCTGTGCTGTACTGTTCTTTGTTCTTTGTCTGGGATGGTTATTTTTCGGGTTCGACCCTGGACAATGCATCACCGATTGCTTGTTTCCCTTTTCTCTCCTCTAATGAAGTTTTAACTGCTCAGGTTCCTGCACCTTGATAATCTTTCTCCCTAAACCGACAGTGTGCAATAAATTGTTTTTTTAGCCCCTGTGAGGTATCCGAGATTTTCTCTGGGCCTTTGTTCTTGCTGAGTTCTGCTTTGAAATTGTTGGGTTAGATTAGTTTTGGGTTTGGGAACTGATCATTACGTTGTTCAGTGGACAGATCCACACTGACCTTACTTTTAGCTTTCTGGTGGGGTACACAAGTGCTGTTTACTTTCGGGTATTTTCCCTTCACATTTCCTTTACTATGGGGAGAATCATTTTTTTGATCTACCCTATGTCTTCTGGGACATTACCGATCGCTGGTGTCTTTCCAGCTTTCGCTGCACCCTTTGGCGGCACTTCAACTAGGTGAGGCATCTCCCTCACCATTGACATGCCTTTTTGGGACCTTTCCTTGTCCTTGCACGTTTCTGTAAATGCTGTTAGCAGCCTTTTTAGGGTGCCTCTTTGACCTGTATCTCAGGAGGAGAGCATCGGGTCAGATTTATCTAACAATTCAGGGTTGGCTAATCGGAGAATAGGGGGTTCCAGTTGGGACAGCTACTGGCCCTCCTCTAACTTGTCCTCACTGTCCTTTTCAATCTTTCCCTCCTGACAGGCTGACAGATATGTACTTGTCTGTCCCCTCCACAGCATTTACTTTTTTTTCTTTGGTCTGAGGTGTCAATTAAATAATTTACCTGACTATTCCTTCTGCCACTCGATATGGAGCACTGAACTGGGCTTTAAGGGGTTCACCCTGCATTGGGAGTAGTAACAATATATTGTCTCTGTGCTGAAATGTTCTAACCCTGGCATTTTTGCCTGATTACCTTTTCATAGCTGCCTGGGAGATGTTTAGGTCTTACTGAGCCATTGCACAGGCTCCCGTGCGCCTCTCCCAGAGCATGGAAACGTAGTCTGAAATGGAAGACTCATACCTGTGTCCCAAAAACTTCTCCTTCATTAGTTTAAGAGGACCTCTCACCTCGTGTCCATAAACTTCGACAAAGAGACTAACGCCAGTGGAATCATTGGCTAAGTCATTGGTAACCAACAGAAAAAATCCCAGCCCTTTGTCCCAGTCATTGGGTTGCTCATAGCAGTATCGCCTGATCATTGTCTTTAGGGTCTGGTGGTACCGCTCCAAAGCCCCTTGTGACTGTGGATGGTAGGCTGAGGACTTTATCTATTTACTTATTTTATTCATTTAGAGATACAGCATTGAAGCAGGCCCTTCGGCCCACCGAGTCTGTGCCGACCATCAACCACCCATTTCTCCTAATCCTACATTAATCCTAAATTCCTACCACATCCCCACCATCCCTCAACTCCTCTACCACCAACCTATATTAGGGGCAATTTACAATGGCCAATTTACCTATCAGCCTGCAAGTCTTTGGCTGTGGGAGGAAACCGGAGCACCCGGTGAAAACCCATGCGGTCACAGGGAGAACTTGCAAACTTCGCACAGGCAGTACCCAGAATCGAACGCGGGTCGCTGGAGCTGTGAGGCTGCGGTGCTCCAGATTACCCATGACCTTTTCAAAAATACTGGACGTGAAATGTGTGCCCTGGTCCGACTGGATCTCAGCAGGCAGCCCATATCTGGTAAAGCACTGGGTTAGTCCCTTCACCACTGCCTTGGCAGAAATAGTTCTTCAGGCGGATGGCCTCTGGGAATCGGGTCACCACATCCATAATGGTGAGAAGATACTGGTAATCCCGTTTTGTTTTCAGCAGGAGTCCCACAAAATCCACCATCACTCTGCTGAAGGGTTCCCCAAAAGCTCGTATGGGAATTAGGGATGCAGGTTTTATTGCAGGTTGGGGCTTCCCAACAACCTGGCACATGTGGTCAGTTTTACAGAACTTCACCACATCTTTGTGGAGTAGTGGCTAGTCCAGATGCTGTCTTATGTGGGCTACAATTTTTCATACACCGACATGTCCAGGCATTGTAAGCTCGTGGGCCATTCTTAATATTTATTTAAGGGACCTCAGCGGCACCACTATCTGGTGAATCACTCTTCATCCGCAGGTCTGTGAAGCGGTCACTAATTCCTCATCAGCACTTCATTCTTTAAATAGTAACATTCTGCAACTCCCTCTGCTTCAGTTTTGGTTTGGACAGTCTGTGCTATTTTGTAAAACTGAGTCGTGTTGTTGAGCCTCAAATAAGGAAGAACTGTTTAACACATCCTTTGGGTCCTCTAACTTCCCAAAGAAGGTGTCAGACAACCAGACAGTAGGGTCATCCAACTGCAGTGTCAGTTCAGGGAATTGTTTGGCCATGGATCGAGTCTCCACACAATCAGGTAGAATGTCAGAGACCTTCCCCTGTAACTGCTCTGTCTCCCTGACCTCTTTTGGTCTCTCTAGAACTACTGGGGAAGTTGCCACCTTTTCCCCAGTCCGATCATTACCCAGGAGCAGTACGACCCATCAACCGGTAAACTTGGAACAATCCCCATGGTAAAGTATCATTAAAATGGGTAATACTGAAAGTGCACTGGATATAAGGGTATGGAAATATACTGTCTTCCAATACCATTCACTAACGCTCTGGCATTCACTGCGCTTTATTTTTCCCAGCAGAAGGGATTGGGAGCTTTGCATCCTTGAGTATGACGATTGGTTTACTTGCCTCACTCAAGGGGTATGGGGTCACTTTCCCTTAGGATACAAATTCCTGGTAGCTCTCAAGGATTTTGTTTATTTTTCCCGCACTCTCTGTGGTAGGTTTACTGGGTCTCACTGCCGCAATTAGAGTCACAGCCTGATCTGTTGTGCTTTCCATCAGGGCCCTTTTTCTTGCACTGATCTGGTGGACCCTGATTAATCCTGCAGGTTTTCCATGTCACTTCCATCATTCAGCTCGATGGTGACCTGCCTTTTTATAATGGAAACACACAGGTCTTCGGCCGTTACTCCTGCTCTCAGTACCGTCCTATTTGGCCTGAGGATGAGCCCCTGTGTGTCCAGCTTTTCCTCCTTGCCCAAGGCTGTTCGGGCTCCGATCACCCTCCCACTTTTTATTCTCGGTTCTTTGGGGTGGCGAGGGAATGGTTTCACTTTGGGCTTAAGGCCTTGTGTGCAACGGAAAATTCTTCAGCCAGAATTGCAACCTGCCTGTTCTTTGAATCTTTTGTCCGTCTTTGTGGGTTTTAATGGGAGGGGGAGCGAGATTTTGAACTCCTTGAGATGGATCACCACTCTGAGGTTCAGATAAGTGGGCTGTAATTTGAGTGTTTGTAACCACTGGTCAACAGTAAACACAAAAACTAACTTTAAATTTTCTATAGCTACCTAAAAATGAAACGTTTGGCGAAGACAAATGTGGTTCCAATACGGGCAGAGTCAGGGGAATTTATAATGGGGAATAGAGAAATGGCAGTGAAGCTAAATGATTGCTTTTTGTCTGTCCTCATTGAAGAAGATATCAGGAAATTTCCAGAATTAGAGATCCATGGGACTAGGGAGAATGAGGAAGTGAAGGAAATTAATATTGGGAGGAATGTTGTATTGGAGAAATTAATCTGGCTGAAGTTTGATGAGGCGCCAGGATCTGATATTCTGCATCCCAGGGTGTGGGCAGAGGTAGCTATGGAGATTGTAGCTGCATTGGAGACCATCTTCAAAAATTCTATAGATTCTGGAGCGGTTCCTGCAGATTGGAAGGCAGCAAATGTCACCCCACTATTAAACAAGGGAGGGAGAGAGAAAACAGGGAATTATAGACCAGCTTTCGTACATTAGTCGTTGGGAAAATGCTGGGACTCTGTTCTAAAGGATGTGATAAATGGACAGTTGCACAATAAAGATATGTTTGGGCATCGTAAACATGGATTTATGAATAAGAAATCATGTTTGACGAACCTTCTGGAGTTTTTATTGAGGATGTTACTTACAGAATTGATAAAGGGGTGGACGTGCTATACTTGGATTTTCAGAAGGCTTTTGATAAAGTCCCCCACAGGAGGCTGGTTAGCAACATTAAAGCACATGGTGGTTATATACTGGCATGGATTAAAGATTGGTTAACAGGCAGAAAACAGAGAGCAGGAAGAAAGGGACATTCTCACTTTGGCATGCTGTGACTGGTGGGGTACCACAAGGATCAGTACTTGGGCCCCAGCTGTTAACAATATATGTCAATAATTTGGATGTGGGGACCAAATGTAATGTTTCCAAGTTTGCAGATGACACAAAACTAGGTGGGAATGGATGTTGTGAGGAAGATGCAAAGCGTCTTCAAGGGGATTTGGACAGACATAGTGACTGGGCAAGAACATGGCAGATGGAATATAATATGGGCAAATATGAGGTTATCCACTTTGGTCGGAGGAACGGATGTGCAGAGTATTTCTTAAATAGTAAAAAAATAGAAAGTGTAGATGTACAAACGGACCCGGGTATCAGTAAATCACTGAAATCTAACATGCAGGTGCAGCAAGCTCTTAGGAAGGCTAATGGTCTGTTAGCCATTATCGCGAGATGATTTGAGTACAGGAGTAGTGTCTGTGTATAGAACATTGCTTAGACCACATCTGGAACATTGTGTGCGCTTTGGGTCCCCTTACCTTAGGAAGGATATTATTGCCATAGAGGGAGTGCAAGGAAGGCTCACCAGACTTGTTCCCGGGATGGGGGGACTGTCCTATGAAGAGAGATTGGGGAAACTGGGCCTGTATTCTCTAGAGTGTCAAAGAATGTGTCGGGATCTCATTGAAACCCACGAAATAATTAAAGAGATAAACAGCGTAAATGCGTGTACGATATTTCCCCTGGTTGCGGAGTCTAGAACTAATGGATACAATTTCAAAATAAGGGGGAAGCCACTTCAGACAGAGCTGAGAAGAAATTTCTTGACTCAGAGGTTTCTGAATCTTTGGAATTCTGCATCCCAGACGGATGTGGAATCTCAGACGTTTGATATGTTTAAAGTATAGATTGACAGATTTCTAACTGCAAATGACAAAAGCGGATATGGAGATTATGTGTGAAAAATGCATTGAAATGGATGATCAGCCATGGTCATATTGAATGGTGGAGCAGCCTCGATGGGCTGAATGGACTGCTCCTGCTCCGATGTCTCGATGTTCGGAAGCTGCTGAGCTCTACAAAGACACGACAAAGTTGCAGCCAATATGGCGGGTTGAAGTGTGTCTATTTTAACGCAAGAAGTGTCAGGAATAAGGGTGATGAACTTAGAGCATGGATCAGTACTTGGAGCTATGATGTTGTGGCCATTACGGAGACGTGGATATCACAGGGGCAGAAATGGATGTTGGATGTTCCGGGGTTTCGATGTTTCAAAAGGAATAGGGAGGGAGGGAAAAGAGGTCGGGGAGTGGCATTGCTAATCAGGGATAGTATCACAGCTGCAGAAAGGGAGGTCATCGAGGAGGGTTTGTCTACTGAGTCATTATGGGTGGAAGTCAGAAACAGAAAAGGAGCAGTCACTTTGTTGGGAGTATTCTATAGACCCCCCAATAGCAACAGAGACACGGAGGAACAGATTGGGAGGCAGATTTTGGAAAGGTGCAGAAGTAACAGAGTTGTTGTCATGGGTGACTTCAACTTCCCTAATATTAATTGGAACCTCCTTAGTGCAAATAGTTTGGATGGAGCAGTTTTTGTCAGGTGTGTCCAGGAAGTTTTCCTGACTCAATATGTAGATACGCCGACTAGAGGGGAGGCTATGTTGGACTTGGTGCTTGGCAATGAACCAAGCCAGGTGGCAGATCTCTCGGTGGGAGAGCATTTCGGTGATAGTGATCACAACTCCCTCCTTTACTATAGTCATGGAGAGGGACAGGAGCAGACGGGATGGGAAAATATTTAATTGGGGGAAGGGGAATTAAAATGCTATTAGGCAGGAACTGGGGAGCATAATTGGGGACAGATGTTCTCAGGGAAATGCACGACAGAAATGTGGAGGTTGTTTAGGGAGCACTTGCTGCGACTGCTGGATAGGTTTCTCCCGATGAGGCAAGGAAGGGATGGTAGGCTGAAGGAACCTTGGTTGACAAGAGATGTGGAACAGCTAGGCAAGAGGAAAAAGGAAGCTTACTTAAGGTTGAGGAAGCAAGGATCAGACAGGGCTCTAGAGTGTTACAAGGTAGCCAGGAAGGAACTGAAAAATGGATTTAGGAGAGCTAGAAGGGGACATGAAAAAGTCTTGGCGCGTCGGATTAAGGAAAATCCCAAGGCGTTCTACATGTATGTGAGGAACAAGAGGATGACCAGAGTGTGGGTAGGGCCGATCAGGGATAGTGGAGGGATCTTGTGCCTGGAGTCGGAGGAGGTAGGGGAGGTCCTAAATAAATACTTTGCTTCAGTATTAACCACTGAGAGGGACCTGGTCGTTTGTGAGGACATTGTGAAACAGGCTGATATGCTCGAACAGATTGAGGTTAAGAGGGAGGATGTGATGGAAATTTTGAAAGATATGAGGACAGATAAGTCCCCAGGGTCAGACGGGATATACCCAAGTATATTGTGGGAAGCGAGCGAAGAGATTGCTGCGCCTTTGGCGATGATCTTTGCATCCTCACTGTCCACTGGAGTAGTACCGGATAATTGGAGGGTGGCGAACGTTATTCCCTTGTTCAAGAAAGGGAATAGGAACAAACCTGGGAATTATAGACCAGTCAGTCTTACGTCGGTAGTGGGCAAATTATTGTAGAGGATTCTGAGAGACAGGATTTATGATTAATGGGAAAAGCATGGTTTGATTAGAGACAGTCAGCATGGCTTTGTGAGGGGCAGGTCATGCCTCACACGCCATATTGAATTATTTGAAGATGTGACTAAACACATTGATGAAGGAAGAGCAGTGGATGTGGTGTATATGGATTTTAGCAAGGCGTTTGATAAGGTTCCCCATGGTAGGCTCGTTCAGAAAGTAAGGAGGCATGGGATACAGGGAGAGTTGGCTGTCTGGATACAAAATTGTCTGGCCCATAGAAGTCAGAGGGTGGTAGTAGATGGAAAGTATTCATCATGGAGCTCGGTGACAAGTGGTGTTTCGCAGGGATCTGTTCTCGCACCTCTGCTCTTTCTGATTTTTATAAATGACTTGGATGAGGAAGTGAAAGGCTGGGTTACCAAGTTTGCAGACGACACGAAGATTGCTGGAGTTGTTTATCGTGTGGAATGCTGTTGTAGGTTGCAACGGGACATTGACAGGATGCAGAGTTGGGCTGAGAAGTGGCAGATGGAGTTCAACCTGGAAAAGTGTGAAGTGATTCATTTTGGAAGGTCGAATTTGAATGCAGAATACAGGCTTAACGATAAGATTCTTGGTAGTGTGGAGGAACAGAGGGATCTTGGGGTCCATGTCCATAGATCGCTCAAAGTTGCCACCCAAGTTGATAGGGTGGGTAAGAAGGTGTATGGTGTGTTGGCTTTCATTGACAGGGGGATTGAGTTTAAGAGCCTCGAGGTTATGCTGCAGCTCTATGAAGCCCTGGTTCGACCACACTTGGAATATTGTGTTCAGTTCTGGTCGCCTCATTATAGGAAGGATGTTGAAGTTTTAGAGAGGCTGCAGAGGAGATTTACCAGAATGCTGCCTGGACTGGAGGGGATGTCTTGCGAAGAAAGATTGAGGGAGCTAGGGTTTTTCTCATTGGAGCGAAGAAGGATTAGAGGTGACTTGATAGACGGGTACAAGATGATGAGAGGCATAGCCAGAGACTTTTTCCCAGGGCGGAAAGGGCCATCACCAGGGGGCATAATTTTAAGGTGATTGGAGGAAGGTTTGGGGAGATGTCAGAGGTAGGTTCTTTACACAGAGAGTGGTGGGTGCGTGGAATGCGCTGCCAGCGGTGGTAGTAGAAGCAGATACATTAGGGACATTCAAGCGACTCTTGGATAGATAGATGGACGATAGTAGAATGAAGGGTAGGTAGGTAGTTTGATCTTCGAGTAGTTTAAAGGTTCGGCAAAACATCGTGGGCCGAAGGGCCTGTACTGTGCTGTACTGTTCTATGTTCTATGTTCTTTCAAACTCGAGGTCCGTTTAGTCAGGCTGCTTTCGGAGGGTTTGGAATGTTTGACGGTACACCTCCAGTACTATCCGATGTACGCCAAGGATAGCATGTTTACTCATCTCATAATCTGATGAACTTTCATCTGGCAATGGTGAATAAACCTCATGGGATTTTCCTGTTACTTGGTTTTGTAAAAACTGTGTCCATCTATCTGCCGACCATTTTGGTTGCTTTGCAAGCTTTTCAAAAGTGATGAAAAATTCTGCCACATCCTACTCATTGAACTTTGGAATGAACTGGGAGAACTTTAAGAGACCAGCACATGGTCCTGAGCTAGGGGAAGGTCCCTCACTAGCTGCACCTTCACTGGGTGTTTCGAAACTTCCTCCAATTGTTTGAGCTGCCTTAACTCCCTTTCCTCCTCCTCCTTCTGGAACACTCTTACTTTTTCCCTTTCTTGACACTCACTCTGCTCTTTCTCGTGCACTCTGGATTCTAATTCTAGTCTCTTCTGCTCTAGTTTTACCTTAGCTAACATTGCACTATCTGTTAGTGATTCTAACTCTGTTTAAGTTTTCAGCTTCAAATAAAAAATGATTGGCCAAGAGTCATAAGATTTCGGGTTTCCTGGCTTTTGGATGGAGAGTAATCCCGAACTGTCCAGCTACATTTCTCAACTTTTCAACAGGCAGGGCTTTTAACCTGTCACAAGTTACTTCACTCTGTCTGCAACTCCTTTTTTGGGAATGTAACTCCTTTAGTCAGAAAGGGAGGGAAACATAAAACAGGAAACTACAAGCAAGTTAGCATCACAACTGTTTTAGGGAAAATGTTAGAAGCTATTATTAAAGACGGTGTAGGCGGCACTTAGAAAAAATCAACGTAATCAGGCAGAATCAAAATGGTTTTATGAAAGGGAAATCATGTTTAATCAATGTATTGGAGTTCTTTGAAGTGGTACCATATGCTGTGGAGAAAGGTGGATGTCCTGTACATCGATTTCCAGGATGCAATTGATAAAGTGCCACATCAAAGGTTTTGTGAAAATAAAAGCTCATGGTGAACGGGGTAACATGTTGGCATGGATAAAAGATTGGTTAGCTAACAGAAAACAGAGAGTAGGCATAAATGGGCCCTTTTCTGGTTGGCAAGATGTAACGAGTGTGCCACTGGGACCTCAACATTTTACAATTTATAAAAATGACTTGGATGAAGGGACCGAAGGCATGGTTGCTAAATTTGCTGATGACACAAAGATGAGTAAGAAAGTAACTTGTGAAGGGGACATAAGGAGGCTGTAAATAAATATAGGTAGGTTAAATGAGTGCGTAAAGACCTGGCAAATGGAGTGTAATGTGGGAAAGTGTGAAATTGTCCATTTTGGTAGGAATTATAAAAAAATCAAATGGTGAGAGATTGCAGAGCTCTGAGATGCAGTGGGATCTGGGTGTCCTTGTGCATGCATCACCAAAGGTTAGTATGCATGTTCAGAAAGTAATTAGGAAAGCTAATGGAATGTTATCGTTTATCACAAGAGTAATTGAATCCAAAAGTAGGGATGTTATGCTTCAGCTTTAGAGAGCTTTGGTGAGACCACATCTGGAGTACTGTGTATAGTACTGGTCTCCCTATTTAAGGAAGGATGTAACTGCATTGGATGCAAGTCAAAAATGTTTACCAGACTAATAGCTGGAATGGGTAGGCTGTCCTAAGAGGAAATATTGGACAGGCTAGGCTTATATCCATTGGAATTTAGAAGGGTAAGTGGCGACTTGATTTGAGCATCTAAGATCATGAGCAATCTTGACAGGGTGCATGTGGAAAGATGTGTGTATCTAGGTGTATCTAGAATTAGGGGTCACTATTTAAAAAAGAGGGGTCGCCCATTTAAAACAGAGATGAGGAGAATTATTTTCTCTGAGAGTCGTGAGCCTTTGAAATTCTCTTCCTCAAAAGGAAGTGGAAGAGAGTCTTTAATTACTTGTAAGGCAGAGATAGATAGATTCTTGATCAGCAAGGGGGTGAAAGATTATCGAGGGTAGGTGGTAATGTGGAGTTGAGGTTTCAATCAAATTAGTCATGATCTTATTGAATGGCAGAGCAGGCTTGAGGGGCCGAGTGGCCTACATCTGCTCCTAATTCATATGTTCATATGTTCGTATGCTCTGTCTTCGAATGGGGACATTTCAGTGTTCCAGCAGTGAAAACCACAATAAAACCTGGATTGACATTTTAATTTTTTTCTCAGCATCAATTGTTTTTCCCACTTCCAAATTTTCATTTGTTGTTGCGTTATGATCACTGGAACATCCAGATTTCTGTTACAGCCAGGTGAGGAGGGGTCCCAGGCCCCACTCTTGTCTTATTTTTTATTTTACCACAAGAAGATTTATTCCTTTTTTGCATTGGACGTGCAATTTAAAATGTGTATTTTACCTTTTATCTTGTTGTGATCGTGAAAGAACCAATAGAACAGGTTTGCTTGAGTTTAAACAAGAGGTGAGTTTATTATACTTAACAATCTAAGCTGGATCTATATAAAATAATAAAATTATATGCTACACATTCATGCACACACTCACATGAGAATCACACACAATTAAATTAGAGTGACAAATACATTTGTGATGGATCAGAATCCAGAATAAATAAATTTTAAAAAAAAACGTCTGTGAGGTTGGATAATTTTCTGGTCTGCATTTACCCACCGTTAGCTATGAGTTTCATGTCATCTGCAAGAGTTGAAATTATGTTTTTTTTTTACGTATACGTTGGTGTCATTTATATATCTATCTATATGTTCGGAACAGCACTGGTTCTAATACGGACCCCTGAGAAACAGCACTGTATAGTCCCCCTCCTCCAGTCTGAACAATGACCGTTCACCACTTCTCTCTGCTTTCTGTCCCTGAGTCAGTGTCATATCCACACCATCACTGTCACATTAATCCATGTCTTCCATTTTTCATAACAAGTCTATAAACTGACTTTTGATCACAGGTCTTTTGAAAGTCTGTACAAATAACACAAAACACGTTATCGTCATCAACTCTCACAGTTATGTCATCAACGAACTTGATCAAGATTATCAGACATGATTTTCCATTAACCTATCCGTGCTGTTTGTCATTTATTATTCCATGTTTTTCCAAGAAAGATATATTTTGCTGCTGGGTTCTGGCATCTAGAAATTTCCAACCACAGACATTAGACTGACTGGTCAGTAGTTACAGGATTTATCCAATCTCTCCTTTTGTAACAGGGAGTAACATCTACAGCCCTCCAATCCTCTGTCATGACTCCCATATCCAAGGAGGATTGGAAGATTCTGACCAGTGCCTCTGCTATTTCCACCATTCCTTCCCTCAGCAACCGTCTCCATTGTTTTATCGTAGAACTGCGTAGGGTTCAATTTTCCTAACCTGTCTATTGAATGACACTTGGTCAAACACCTTTTGAAAGTCCATATATATAACTTCAATCACACCACCCTCATCAACCCTCTCCCTTGTTTTATCAAAGAACTCCATCAAGTTTACCTCACCACCTCTCTCCACTCCTTCACTGTTGTTAAATTATCAGACTCCTTATCCGACATCCAGTACTGGATGAGCAGAAATTTCCTCCAGTTAAATATTGGGAAGATTGAAGCCATTGTTTTCACTCCACACTCCAACTCTGTTCCCTTGTAATTGATTCCATCCCTCTCCCTGTTAACAGTCTGAGATTCAGACAGTCTTTTTGCAACCTTGGTGTCATATTCGCGACAAAATGAATGGGCGCACGTCCAAATGTGGGTTCATTAAGGAAAACAAGCACGGATTTGTTAAGGGAAAATGGTGTTTAACAAACTTGCTGGAGTTTTTTGAAGAGGTGAAAAGGAAGCTTGATGAGGACAATGCTGTTGATGTGGTGTAAATGGAATTCCAAAAAGCATTTGATAAAGTGTCACACAGCAGACTTGTGGGCAAAGTGATAGCTCATCGAATAAAAAGGACAGTAGCAACATGAAACTAAACTGGTTGAGTGACAGGAAACAGAGGTTAGTGATTAATGGATGCTTTTCGGGCAGGTGAAAAGTTTGTAGTGGAATAAAAACAAAATACTGCAGATGCTGGAAATCTGAAATAAAATTAGGAAGTGATGGAAATACTCAGCGGTGTCTGTGGAGAGAGAAACAGAGCTAATGTTCCAGGTCTGTGACCTTTCATCAGAACTGGCCAGGGTTAGAAATGTAATAGGTTTTAAGCAAGGAAAGCGGGAGTGGAGGGTGTAAACACAAGGACAGAAATATGGGCATGAGAGCGGGGGTGGGGGATGGAGGGTGTTGAAATGACAAGCGAGTGGAAACTCGAGATCATGCTTTTGGACTGAGCGGAGGCGTTCCACATAGTGGACACCCAATCTGTTTTTGACCTGCTGCGGTGTTCCAGTGAACATCAACGCAAGCTCGAGGAACAGCACCTCAGTGTCCTATTAGGCACTCTGCAGCCTTCCGGACTGAACACTGAGCTCAATAATTACATAGCACATCTGTTTTATCAGTTTTTTTTTACCATGTGCCAGACATAAACTGGTATTTTTATGTTGGTGCTTTTAGCTCGGACTGTTCATTATTCTGTCATTTAACAACTGCTGTGCACTAATGCTTTGTCTTTCACCACACCATGAGCACAATCGCTTTGCCTTTGCCCCATGAACTCCTGGTCAGTTAATCTCTCTGGCCCTCTGTCTTATCAACACCCCTTTTGCTCCATTTAGCTCCATCCCTGCTTTATTTGCTTAAAACTTATTACATTTCTAACCTTTTCCAGTTCTGGTGAAAAGTCACAGACCTGAAACATTAATTCTGCTTCTGTCTCCACAGATGCTGCCAGATCTGCTGAGTATTTCCAGCACGTTTTGTTTTTTTTATTTAAGATTTGTAGTGGAGGTCCCCAGGGATCAGTGTTGGGACCCTTTCTCTTCCTGATATATATTAATGACCTAGACCGCGGTGTACAGGGCACAATTTCAAAGTTTGCAGATGATACAAAACTTGGAAGCATTGTTAACTGTGAGGAAGATAGTGTAAAACTTCAGAAGGACATAGACTAGTTGGTGACATTGGCAGACAGGTGACAGATGAAGTTCAATGTGGAGAAATGTGAAGTGTTTCATTTCGTAGGAAGAACATGGAGAGAAATAATCGAATAAAGGTTACAATTCTAAAGGGGGTGCAGGAGCAAAGAGACCTGGGTGTATATGTGCATAGGTCATTGAAGGTAGCACGACAGGTTGAGAGCACGGTTACTAAACCAAACAGTATCCTGGGCTTTGTTAACAGCAGCATGGAATACAAGAGTATGGAGGATATTTTGAACTTGTATAAGACACTAGTTCGGCCTCAGCTGCAGTACTACGTCTAGTTCTGGGCACAATACTTTTGGTAACGTGAAGACATTGGAGAGTGTGAAAATGCATTCACAAGAATGGTTCCAGGGATGAAGAATATCAGTTATGAAGATAGGCCGGAGAAGTTGGAACATTTTCCTTCGAGAAGAGAAGGCTGAGAGGAGATTTGAAAAAGGTATTCAAAATTATGAGGTGTCTGGAGAGAGTGGATAGAGAAAACTGTTCCCATTCCTGAAAGGATCGAAACGAGAGGACAAAGAATTAAAGTAATTGGTAAAAGAAGCAAAAGTGACATGAGGAAAAGTTCTTCACACAGTGAGTGGTTAAGGTCTGGAATGCATTGCCTGAGAGTGTGGTGGAGGCAGATTCAATCGACGCATTCAGGAGGCAATTGGATGGCTATCTGAAAAGGAAGATTGTGCAGAGTTACAGGGAGAAGGCAGGGGAGTGACAATAGATGAATTGCACTTTTGGAGAGCCAGCGCAGACACGATAGACTGAATGGCCACCTTCTGTGCTGTAACAATTCTGTGATTCTGTGGCATTCGACCACAAAATGATCTTCCAACCTTATATTCGTGCCATCACTATAACCACCTGTTTCTACCTCAATAACATCGCCCATCTGCACCCCTTTCTCAACTCATCTGCTGCTTAAGCTCTCATTCATGCTTTCATTACCTGTAGACTAGACTATTCCAACTCATTCTCCCACATTCTACTATCTGTAAATTTGAGGTCATCTAAAACTCTGCTGCCTGTGTCTTAACTCACAGCAAGTCCCATTCCCCGATCACTGACCTACATCAGCTCACAGTCAAGCAATGTCTTGGTATTCAAATTCTCAAACATGTTTTCACATCCCTCCGTGGAGTCACCCCTCCCTATCTCTTAATCTGATCCAGCCCCACAAATCGCAGATATATCTCTGCTCCTCCAATTCTGTCGTCTTGTGCATCCCTGATATTAATTAACCCATATGTGTGACCACACCTGCAGTTGTATCGGCCCAAAGCTCTGGAATATCCTTCCTACACAGCTCCACCTCTCCACCTCGCTTTTATCCTTTCAGACACTCCTTTGAAACCTGCCTCTTTGACAAAGCTGTTCGTCACCTAACCTAATATCTCCATTTGTAGTTCTGTGGTATATTTTGTTGCATAATGTTGCTGTGAAGTACCTTGGGATAAGTTCTTGTTAAACTTTGCCAGGCATGATTTACATTAGCATATCCGTGCTGCTTGAAATTTATTATGCTATGTTTTTCCAAGCAACAGATATTCTGTCCTGGGTTGTGAAACTCCGCCACCACTGACGTCAGATTGACTGGACAGTACAGGGTTTACCCCATCTCTCTTTTTTCTAAACACTTGTAACCCTCCTTTCCTCAGCCATCACTCCCATATCCAAGGAAAATTGAAATATTCTGGCCAGTGCCTCCACTATTTCCACCATTTCTTCCCTCAGTAATCCTTATACATCCATCAAGACTGGCAAATGTTCCACTTTATTGTGGTACAAAAAGAGTTGGATTGAAACGTGTAAACTGAACCTGTTTGTTCAGTGACTGTAATTAACGTTAGTCTGCATGGGCCGTAATTGTCTTACTGGAGGGTTTCCTTCTTCTATTAATAAGAGAGTCCTTTCAATATGTTATCACATAGTGTCAGTGGGAACATCAGCCCCAGCACCAATAGGGATCAACAGCTCCAGAGAGAGAGAGAAAGATAGGATAGATCAGAATCTGAGAAAAATAGATTGGAATGTTACAACAATGGATCAGAATCTGACAACAATAGATTGGAACGTTGCAACAATGGGCAGGAGTTTCATCTGAGAGTTTGACTGTCTTTCTGAAAATTATAACCGGTTATCATTAGACTATCGGATTTATCTCGCACTGAAGATTATTCAATGCATTTACTGTCCCATCCTTGCGATAATCAGTGTCCCTGGTAAGTCTCCCTATCCAGCTTTTACACAGACAGACACACACGCCCCAGCCCAGGCCCTGAGATACATATACAGACAAACACACCACAGACTAGGCCCTGAGATACACACACACACACACACACACACACACACACACACACACACACACACACACACACACACACACACACACACACACACACACACACACACACCACAGCCCAGGCACTGACAGATATATATAAACACAAGCAGACACACACACACACACACACACACCCCAGCCCAGGCCCTGAGATAAATACATAAACACACATACACACCAGAACGCAGGCCCTGATAAATACGCGCACACATACACACATACACACACACACACACACACACACACACACACACACACACACACACACACACACACACACACACACACACACACACACACACACCTCAGACCAGGCCCTGAGATATACATACACACACACACACAATCTAATACCACAGCCTAGGCCCTGATATACATATATATATATATAGATATATATATATACACACACACCACATCCCAGTCCCTGAGATATAAATATATATATATATAGACAAACACACACACACACACACACACACACACACACACACACACACACACACACACACACACACACACCATAGCTCAGGCCCTGAGATATATATATAAAGACACACACACACACATCACAGCCGAGGCCCTGAGATACACACAAGCACACACACACACATATATACACACACCACAGCACAGACCCTGAGATACACACACACACACACACACACACACACACACACACACACACACACCACAGCCCAGGCTCTGAGATATAAATATACACATTCACACACAGACACACACAGGCCCTGAAGTAAATATATGTATATATATTTATATATGAGGCCCTGAGATATATACACACGCACACACACACATACCACAGCCCAGTCCTGCGATATATATATATACACACACACAATACAGCCCAGGCCCTGAGATATATATCTATACACACACACACAGCACAGCCCAGGCCCTGATATATATATATATATATATATATATATATATATATATATATATATATACACACACACTCCACAGCCCAGGCCCTGAGATATATGTACACACACACACAAACACACACACACACCACTGCCCTGGCCCTGATATATATATATATATATATATATATATATATATATATATATATATATATACACACACACACACACAAATACAGATACAAGGACATGCAAGCACATCCCCACAGAAATGCACACAGCGCAACCCAGCCCTGAGACACACACTCAAAAACACACACACACGTGCGCATATACACACGCGCACACACAGAGCACACAGCACAACCCAGGTCCTGAGATATACACACACACACACTCGCACAGATAAGTAAACACACAGACACACACAGACACACCTACACCAACACACACAAATATATGCACACACACACACAGACACCGATCTCACCCACGATCCTGAGCCAGGCACACTCAGACACACACAGACAGGCACACTCGGAAACACACACAGATCACAACCCAGGCACTGAGCTAGACACACACATACACACCGATCACGGAACTAGGCACTGAGCTAGACACACACGCACACACAGATCACAACCCAGACACTGAGTTAGAGACACACACAGACACACAGATCACAAACAAGACACTGAGCTACAGTCACAGATCACAGCACAGGCACTGAGCTAGACAACAAATCACAGCACAGGCACTGATCTAGACACACACACACACACACACACATGAATACAAATCACAGCACAGGCACTGAACCAGTCAAATTCAGTCACACAAACACACACACTTACACACACTTACACACACACACACACACACACACACACACACACACACACAAACACACACGATCACAGCTCACACCACAGGCACTGAACCAGTCATATTCAGTCACATACACACACATGATCACAGATCACACCACAGGCACTGAACCAGTCAAATTCAGTCACACACACACGCACACACACAGATACACAAAGAAACAAACCACAAGCCAGCCCTGAGACACACAAACACAAACATGCTGACACACACATGCACACATACACACATACATAACGCAGAACACATATCTCACCCCAGGCACTGAGCCATACACTTACACACACACACACACACATACACACACACACACAGACTCATGAAAGCATGCGCACACACACAGGGCTCAGGACGACTGCCATATACACACAAACATGCCCCGACACACACAGATAAATGCACATGCACACCATATCCCAGGCCCTGAGATGCATATGCAAACAACCATCACAACACAATTACTCAGACAAATACAAAGACACAACACACACACACAAACAAAGAACAAAGAACAAAGAACAAAGATAATTACAGCACAGGAACAGGCCCTTCGGCCCTCCAAGCCTGCGCTGATCCAGATCCTCTCTCCAAACATGTCGCCTATTTTCTAAGGTTCTGTATCTCTTTTCTTCCTGCCCATTCATGTATCTGTCTAGATACATCTTAAAAGACGCCATCGTGCCCGCATCTGCCACCTCCACTGGCAATGCGTTCCATGCACCCACCACCCTCTGCGTAAAGAACTTTCCACGCATAACCCCCCTAAACTTTTCCCCTTTCACTTTGAACTCGTGTCCTCTAGTAATTGAAACCCCCACTCTGGGAAAAAGCCTCTTGCTATCCACCCTGTCTATACCTCTCATGATTTTGTACACTTCAATCAGGTCCCCCCTCAACCTCCGTCTTTCTAATGAAAATAATCCTAATCTACTCAACCTCTCTTCATAGCTAGCGCCCTCCATACCAGGCAACATCCTGGTGAACCTCCTCTGCACCCTCTCCAAAGCATCCAAATCCTTTTGGTAATGTGGCGACCAGAACTGTACGCAGTATTCCAAATGTGGCCGAACCAAAGTCCTATACAACTGTAACATGACCTGCCAACTCTTGTACTCAATCCCCCGTCCGATGAAGGAAAGCATGCCGTATGCCTTCTTGACCACTCTATTTACCTGCGTTGCCACCTTCAGGGAACAGTGGACCTGAACACCCAAATCTCTCTGGACATCAATTTTCCCCAGGACTTTTCCATTTACTGTATAGTTCACTCTTGAATTGGATCTTCCAAAATGCATCACCTCGCATTTGCCCTGATTGAACTCCATCTGCCATTTCTCTGCCCAACTCTCCAATCTATCTATATTCTGCTGTATTCTCTGACAGTCCCCTTCACTATCTGCTACTCCACCAATCTTAGTGTCGTCTGCAAACTTGCTAATCAGTCCACCTATACTTTCCTCCAAATCATTAATGTATATCACAAACAACAGTGGTCCCAGCACGGATCCCTGTGGAACACGTGTCACACGTCTCCATTTTGAGAAACTCCCTTCTACTGCTACTCTCTGTCTCCTGTTGCCCAGCCAGTTCTTTATCCATCTAGCTAGTACACCTTGGATCCCATGCACCTTCACTTTCTCCATCAGCCTGCCATGGGGAACCTTATCAAACGCCTTACTGAAGTCCATATATATGACATCGACAGCCCTTCCCTCATCAATCAACTTTGTCACTTCCTCAAAGAATTCTATTAAGTTGGTAAGACATGACCTTCCCTGCACAAAACCATGTTGCCTATCACTGATAAGCCCATTTTCTTCCAAATGGGAATAGATCCTATCCCTCAGTATCTTCTCCAGCAGCTTCCCTACCACTGACGTCAGGCTCACCGAACTATAATTACCTGGATTATCCCTGCTACCCTTCTTAAACAAGGGGACAACATTAACAATTCTCCAGTCCTCCGGGACCTCACCCGTGTTTAAGGATGCTGCAAAGATATCTGTTAAGGCCCCAGCTATTTCCTCTCTCGCTTCCCTCAGTAACCTGGGATAGATCCCATCCGGACCTGGGGACTTGTCCACCTTAATGCCCTTTAGAATACCCAACACTTCCTCCCTCCTTATGCCGACTTGACCTAGTGTAATCAAACATCTGTTCCTAACCTCAACATCCGTCATGTCCCTCTCCTCGGTGAATACCGATGCAAAGTACTCGTTCAGAATCTCACCCATTTTCTCTGAGTCCAAGCATAACTTTCCTCCTTAGTCCTTGAGTGGGCCAATCCTTTCTCTAGTTACCCTCTTTCTGCTTATATATGAATAAAAGGCTTTGGGATTTTCTTTAACCCTGTTTAACACACACACACATCACAACCTAAGCTGTTGGGGTAAAATTACTAAATTAATCAGTCTACACCAAGATCCGATTCAACCGTCAAAGAATTTGTTGCTTTACACCGGTGGGGAACAGGCCTCTGGACAGTCCGGGTACCTCTCCGCCGAACAGATGAAATTACACAGTTTAAATACAGTTACTCAGCCCATATCGGCTGGATATTGTCCTTTTGATTAGGGGGTCTTATAATCACATGGGTGTGTGATCAGGACATATTCTATCCCTTATTCTGAAGCTCTCATCATTTTGTGACTATGTGATCAAGTCCTGTTGTACAGCCTTATCTCTTTAGGTGAACAGACACACAGCACAACCCAGGCCCTGATACAAACACACACGCAGGCATGTGCAAACGCACAGACAAACACACACACATACACACACAAATACACAGACACACACAGATAAAGGAAGATACAATGCACAACTCAGGCCTGACACCCACATACACACAGAAACTCAAATGCACAGATTGAAACACACACACACACACACCCAGAGCCCAGGAAGAGTGCCATATCCATACAAACACACCCACACACACACACACACACACCCAGACACACACACACACATACACAGAATTTCCATGCACATACACACACACACACACACACAGACCCAAGGAAGAGTGCATATACATACAAACACACCCAGACACACACACACACACACACACCCAGACACACACACACACACACACACACACACACACGCTCTGTCTCTCTCTCTCTCACATGCACACAAATGCTCGCTCTCTTTAGCACAGAGACACACACACATACTCTCTCTCTCTCTCTCACACTAACACACACACAGGCTCTCCCTCTCTCATACACACATGCACGCACGCACACTCTCTCTCTTTAACACACACTCTCTCTCTAACGAACACATGTTCTTTCACACACATACACAATCACTCTCAGACACACACACACACACACGCTCTCGCTCTCACTGACACACACACTCTCACAAACACACACATACACACACAGACAATCACACTCTCTCTCACACGCATACACACACGCTCTCTCTTTCACACACGCTCACTCTCAGACACACTCAGGCACACAGTCTCTCTGAGACACACACAAGCTCTCTTTCTCTCACACGCACACATGCACACACAGACGCTCTCTTCTCTCCGACACACACACGGGCTCTTTCTCTGTCTCTCTCTGTCTCTCTCTCACACACACACACACACACACTCACACACACACACACGCTCGCTCTCTCAGTCACACAAACCCTCGCTCTCTCAGACACTCACACACTCTCTCACAAACACACCCTCTCTCTCACTCAGACACACGCTTCCTCTCACACACACACACACTTACACACACAAAAGCTCTCTCTCACACAAACACACTCTCTCTCACACACACATACACACACACACACACACACACAGACTCTCTCTCACACACACACATGCTCTCTATCTCAGACACACACACCCACGCTCTCTCTCCCTTTCACAGACACACACACTATCACACATACACACACAAACACCTCTCTCGCTCACACTCACATACATACACATGCTCTGTCTCTCAGACATACACACACACACGCTCTCTTTCTCAAACACACACACACACATACTATCTCTCTTACACACACACGTGCACAGACATACGTATACTCTCTCAGACACACACGTACACTTTCTCTCAAACATACACACTCTCTCCAACGCACACACACTCTGTCTCCCTCTCTCTCTCTCTCTCTCTCTCTCACACACACTTGCTCTTTCTCTCTCTCACACACATACACACACTCTCTTTCTCTCACATACACCCACTCTCTCTCAGACACGCACACGCTCTCTCACGCACACACAGACACACAATCTCTTGCTCTCACACAGGCACACTCTCAAACACTGGCACACACATGCTTTTCTCTCGCCCCCCCCCCCCACACACACACACTCACACTCAGACACACGCTAACTCTCAGTCACGCTCACACACACAGTCTCTCTCACAAAGAACAAAGAACAAAGAACAGTGCAGCAGAGGAACGGGCCATTCGGCCCTCCAAGCCTGCACCAATCTTGATGCCTGCCTAAACTAACACCTTCTGCACTTCCGGGGCCCATATCCCTCTATTCCCTTCCTATTCATGTATTTGTCAAGATGTCTCTTAAACGTCGCTATCGTGTCTGCTCCTACCACCTCCACTGGCAGCAAGTTTAGGGAACTCATGACCGTCTGTGTGAAAGACTTGCCTCGCACATCCCCTCTAAACTTTGCCCCTCGCACCTTAAACCTATGACCCCTAGTAACTGACTCTTCCACCCTGGGAAAAAGGTTCCGACTATCCACTCTGTCCATGCCGCTCATAACTTTGTAAACCTCTATCATGTCGCCCCTCCACTTCCATCGTTCCAGTGAAAACAATCCGAGTTTTTCCAACCTCTACTCATAGCTAATGCCCTCCAGACCAGGCAACAACCTGGTAAACCTCCTCTGTACCCTCTCCAAAGCCTCCACGTCATTCTGGGAGTGTGGCGACCAGAATTGCACGCAATATTCCAAGTGTGGCCTAACTAAGGTTCTGTACAGCTGCAACATGACTTGCCAACTTTTATCCTCTATGCCTCGAACGATGCTGGCAAGCATGCCGTATGGCTTCTTGACTACCTTATCCACCTGCGTTGCCACTTTCAGTGACCTGTGGACCTGTACGCCCAGATCTCTCTAGCCTGTCAATACTCCTAAGCGTTCGGCCATTTCCTGTATACCTCCCACCTGCATTAGACCTTCTAAAATGCATTACCTCACATTTGTCCGGATTAAAAGCCATCTGCCATTTCTCCGCCCAAGTCTCCAACCAATCTATATCCTGCTGTATTCTCTGACAATCCTTATCATTATCCGCATCTCCACCAACCCTTGTATCGTCCGCAAGCTTACTAATTAGACCAGCTACATTTTCCTCCAAATCATTTATATATACTACAAACAGCAAAGGTCCCAGCAGTGATCCCTGCGCAGCACCACTAGTCACATCCCTCCATTCAGGAAAACACCCATCCACTGATACCCTCTGTCTTCGAAGACCAAGCCAGTTCTGTATCCATCTTGTCAGCTCACCTCTGATCCCGTGTGACTTCACCTTTTGTACCTTTTTGTCTGCCATGCGGGACCTTGTCAAAGGCTTTACTGAAGTCCATATAGATAACATCCACTGCCCTTCCTTCATCAATCATCTTCGTCACTTCCTCAAAAAACTCAAACAAATTAGTAAGACACGACCTCCCCTTCACAAAACCATACTGTCTCTTGCTAATAAGTTCGTTTGTTTCCAAATGGGAGTAAATCCTGTCCCGAATAATCCTTTCTAATAGTTTCTCTCCCACTGACGTAAGGCTCTCTGGCCTATAATTTCCTGGATTATCCTTGCCACCCTTCTCAAACAAATGAACAACATTGGCTATTCTCCAGTCCTCTGAGACCTCACCTGTAGCCAATGAGCATGCAAAGATTTCTGTCAAGTCTCCAGCAATTTCATCCCATGCCTCCCTCAGTATTCTAGGGTAGATCCCATCTGGCCCTGAGGACTTATCTACCTTAATGGGCGGCACAGTGGTGCACTGGTTAGCACCGCAGCCTTTCAGCTCCAGGGACCCAGGATCGATTCTGGGGACTGACTGTGTGGAGTTTGCAAGTTCTCCCTGTGTCTGTGTGGGTTTTCGACGGATGCTCCGGTTTTCTCCCTCATCCAAATACTTGCAGATGATAGGTAAATTGGCTGTTGTAAATTGCCCTTCGTGTAGGTAGGTGATCGGGAATATGGGATTACTGTAGTGTTAGTATAAATGGGTGGTTGTTGGTCGGCACAGACTCGGTGGGTCGAAGGGCCTGTTTCAGTGCTGTATCTCTAAATAAAAAATAATTATGCTTTGCAAGACACCCAACACCTCCTCCTTATTGATAATGAGATGACTGAGACTATCTGCACTCCCTTCTCTAGGATCATCATCAACCAAGTCCTTCTCTTTGGTGAATACTGATGCAAAGTACTCATTTAGCACCTCACCCTTTTCCTCTGGCTCCACACATAGATTCCAATTTCTGTCCTTGATTGGGCCAACCCTTTCCCTGGTTGCCCTCTTGCTCTATATATATGTATAAAAAGCCTTGGATTTTCCTTAATCCTGTTTGCCAATGACTTTTCATGACCCCTTTTAGCCCTCCTAACTCCTTGCTTAAGTTCCTTCCTACTGTCTTTATATTCCTCAGGTGCTTCGTCTGTTCTTTGTTTTCCAGCCCTTACAAATGCTTCCTTTTTCTTTTTGACTAGGCTCACAATATCCTGTGTTATCCAAGCTTTCCAAACTTGTCTTTCTTCCTCACAGGACTCACATACACACACTCTCACACACGCACACACATGCTCTCTCTGTCTCACACGCACACACACGCTGTCTCTCACACAAACGCTCACTCTCAGACGCACTCACACATACAGTCTCTCTCAGATACACACACGCTCTCTCTCTTACACACACAAACACACACGTGCACTCGCTCGCTCCTACACACACGCTATCTCTCTTACACACACACTCTCTCTCACACATACATACACACGCTCTCTCTCTCTCACACGCACACTCTTTCACACACACGCACTTGTACACATGCTCAATCACACACACACAATCTCCCTTACACACTCTCTCTCACACACGCGCTCTCTCTCTCAAACACACACACATACACACACTCTCTCACACACACATACACTCTCACACACATGCACTCACATGCTCTCTCTCACACACACACACGCCCTCTCTCTCTCTCCCACACGCACACGCATGCTCTCTCTCTCTCGCTCAGAGAGACACAGACACATACTCTCTCTCTCTCATACACACATGCACGCACGCACACGCTTTCTCTTTAGCACACACTCTCTCTCTAACACACACATGTTCTCCCACACACATACATAATCACTCTCAGACGCGCACACACACGCACACACGCTTTCTCTGTCACTCACACACACACTCTCTCACACACACACATACACACACAGACATTCACACTCTCTCTCTCTCACACGCACACACACACGCTCTCTCACACTCACGCTCATTCTCAGCCGCAGGCACACAGTCTCTCTCAGACACACACACGCTGCCTTTCTCTCATGCGCCCACGCGCGCACACACACACACAAGCTCTTTCTTTCTGACACACACACGGGCTCTTACTCTGTCTCTCTCTCTCTCACACACACACACGCACGCTCTCTCCTTAACACACTCTCCCTCTCTAACACATACATGTTCTCTCTCACACACACAACCACTCTCAGACACACACACACGCTCTCTCTCTCACTCACACACACACTCTCTCTCACACACACATACACACACAGACAATCACCCGCTCTCTCTCACACTCACGCTCACTCTCAGACCCACTCACACATATTCTCTCTCAGACATACACACGCTGTCTTTCTCTCACGTGCACGCACACACACACACAAGCTCTCTCTCTGCGACACACACACGGGCTCTTTATATCTCTCTCTCTCACACACACATAAAAACACACACACACTCTCTCTCTCAGACACACAAACTCACGCTCTCTCTCCCAGACACACACGCACTGTCTCACATACACACCCTGTCTCTCACACACAAACACGCTCTCTCTCTCTCACACACGCTTACACACACTAAAGCTCTCTCTCACACAAACACACACACACTCTCTCTCTCAAACACACACACAGACTCTATCTCACACATACTCGCTCTCTATCTCAGACACACACACCCACACTCTCTCTCTCTTTCACAGACACACACTCTCTCTCTCACACACACACACACACACACACACACACACGCTCTCTCTCTCAAACACACGCATACTATCTCTCTTCCACACACACACGTACACAGACATACGCATACTCTCTGAGACACACACGTACACTCTCTCTCAAACACACACACACACTCTCCAACACACACATACACTCTGTCTCTCTCTCTCACACACACACACATGCTCTCTTCTCTCTCACGCACACACAGACACACACTCTCTCTCTCACACAGACACATGCTCATACAGTGGCACACACATGCTTTCTCTCTCTCCCACACACACAGTATCTATCACACACACACACACACATGCTCTCTCTCACACAAGCACACACACGCGCTCTCTGACACAAACGCTCTCTCTCAGATGCACTCACACACACAGTCTCTCTCAGATACACACACGCTCTCTCACACACACACGCTCTCTCTCTTACACACAAAACACACACGTGCACATGCTCGCTCCTACACACACGCTATCTCTCTTACACACACAGACTTTCTCTCACACATACATAGACACGCTCTCTCTCTCACATGCACACTCTTTCACACACACACACACGCTCTTTCACACGCTCTCTCTCTCTCTCACACACACACGTACACATGCTCTTTCACACACACACAATCTCTCTTACACACACACTCTCTCACACACACACACGCTCTCTCTCTCAAACACACACACACATACACACACTCTCTCTCACACATAGATACACTCTCTCACGCATGCACACACATGATCTGTCACACACACACACACACTATCTATCTTACACACACGTACACACACATATGTACACTCTCTCAGACACACACGTACACTCTCTCTCAAACACACACACACTCTCCAACACACACACACTCTGTCTCTCTCTATCTCACACACACACACACACACACACACACACACACACACACTCTCTTTCTCTCACATACACCCACTCTCTCTCAGACACGCACATGCTCTCTCACGCACACACAGACACACACTCTCTCTCACACCTCACACGTACACTCTTTCACACACACACACACACTCTCTCACACGCTTTCTCTCACACACACACACACACGTACACGTGCTCTCAGACACATACACAATCTGTCTTACACACACACGGTCTCTCTCAAACACACAAACACACACACACACACACTTTCAATCTGACACACACACATACGTACACTCTCTCAGACACACATGTACACTCTCTATCAAACACACACACACTCTCCAACACACACACACTCTGTCTCTCTCTCTCTCACACACACACACGCTCTTTTCTCTCTCTCTCTCTCTCTCACACACACACACACTCTCTTTCTCTCACATACACCCACTCTCTCTCAGACACGCACGCGCTCTCTCACGCACACACAGACACACACTCTCTCTCTCTCACAAGTACACTCTTTTACACACACACACACGCTCTCTCACACGCTTTCTCACACACACACACACACGTACACATGCTCTGAGACACACACACAATCTGTCTTACACACACACGCTCACTCTCAAACACACAAACACACACACACACACTTTCAATCTGACACACACACACACACACACACACACACACACTCTGACACACATACACACAAACGCTCACTCTCCGACGCACTCACACACACACTCTCTCTTTCACACACACACACTGTCTCTCACACACACAGACACTGTCTCGCTCACGCACACTCTCACACATGCGCACACACACACACACGCTCTCTCTCTTTCACACACTCACACGCTCTCCCCCTCACTGACACACACACACACACTCTCTCTCTCTCTCAGCCACACACACGCACACACACACTCACACACATGTACACGGTCTCACAAACAGACATACATACACACGCTTTCTCTCTCTCTCACTCTCGCACACACTCTCTCTCAAACAGAAACACATGCACATGCACTCTCGCTCTCTCTCTCACACACGCGCTCATTTTAAGAAGACACACATACACACACTCTCTCACACACACATACACACACTTGCATGCTTTCTCTCACACACCCACGCACACAGTCTCACAGACATAAACACACACTCTCTCTCTCACACACACACACTCCACACGCACGATCTCTCTCCCTCTCACTCTCTCATACACACACACACACACACACACTCTCTCCCACACACAGAGACATACACACACGCACACTCTCTCTCTCAGCCACACACACACACACAGACTCTCTCTCTCTGTCACACACACACGCACACTCTCTCTCAAACAGACGCATACACACACACTCTACCTCTCACCCACACGCACACACACTGTCTCTCTCAAACAGACACACAGACACACGCACTGTCAGATACGTACATACACACGTTCTCTCAGACACACACACACACACTCTTTCTCTCTCTCACACACACACTCTCTCAGACACACACATATAAACGTTCTCTCTCTTCTTCACACACACACGTACGCACGCTCTCTCTCTCACACACACACACTCACTCGCACACAAACATACAAATACACACACACACTCTGTCAGACGTACAATCAAACATACACACCCGCTCTCTCACTCTCTCACACACACACACACTTTGACACCCATGCACACAAACGCTCACTCTCCGACGCACTCACACACTCACTCTCTCTCACATACACACAGACGCTGTCTCGCTCACACGCACTCTCACACACGCACACACACACACACGGTCACACACACACACATTCTCTCTCACACACACACAATCTCTCTCAGATACGACTACGCTCTCTCTCACACACACACTCTTGCTCACACACACTCTCTCAAATACGCACACACGCTTTCGCCCTCTCTGTCATACACACACTGACACTCTCTCTCACGCATCCCCATGCTCTCAAGCAGACACACATACAAGCACACTCTCTCTCTCTTACACACACACACATGCACCCCACAAACACACACACACTGTCTCCGACACACCCTCTCTCACACACACACACACACACACACACACGTGCACGCCCTCTCTCTCACATACACACCCTCTCTCACGCACATACACACACACATGCTCTCTCTCTCACACACACACACGCTCTACCTCTCTCACACACACACTCACACACACACCGGTCACACCCGATCACTTAGCCAGGCATATAAACGCATATACATACACACTCACACACACAAATCACACCACAGGCATTCAGGCAGAGTCTCTCAGTCAGTTCAACATTTAACTCTCTTTACCAGACAACAGTGCTGCAGATGCTAGAAATCTGAAATAAGAAAAGAAAATGCTGGCAATACTCAAAAGGTCTGGCAGGACTTTTTGAGGGAGAAACAGAGTTTAATGTTTCAGGTCGGTGACCCTTCATCAGATCTAGGAGTGATTAGAGATGGAAAAGTCTTTAAACCAGATGGGGTAATGAGGGAGGGGGAGGATTATGATCAACATTCAGTTTAACAATTTCAGTATCATCCTTTTATTATTTAATCTCTCCTGTCTTCCACCGTTTCACAGGTATTCCCATTTGTTCATTCAGGTCCAAGCATTTTAATGCATCACTGGATACAGGAACACGTTTAGAAATATCCATAAGTCCTCAATAAAACTGATAACTTTGCTCCAGCCTGATATATAACTTCCATGTTTTTCCCCTTCCTCACAGTTAACTTGCTGACGATTGGGATCCTGTCTCGGGGAAAGTGCGGTCTCTCCAAATGTGTCACTCGCTACCTGGTGGCCATGTCAGCGGCGGATCTACTGGTCATAATCCTGGACCTGATATTGAGACACATTTCTATTGTTTATTGGGAACAGTTTCTGTTCCTGTGGTCCATCCCCGTGTGTAATATCCACGCCATCCTGCTTTACACAGTCACAGACTGTTCTGTCTGGTTCACCGTCACTTTCACCTTTGATCGATTTGTGGCCATTTGTTGCCAGAAGCTGAAAAGTAAATATTGCAGTAAGACAACGTCGGCTGTGGTTGTGGGAACAGTGACTGTGCTGAGCTGTTTAAAGAACATCTTCTGGTATTTTATGCTCACAGGTTGGTATGGGCTGTGGAACTTCCCCTGGTTTTGTGATGTAACAATGGGTGTTCTGGAATCACGTGTCTGGGGAACAATCGAGTTCCTCCACAACATTCTAACCCCAGCGATCCCATTTGTGCTGATTCTGCTGCTCAACGCTCTCACTGTCAGGCACATTTTAGTGAGCAGCAGAGGACGCAGGAGACTCCGGGCTCACAGCAGTGGGGAGAGTCGCAGAGACCCAGAGATGGAGAGTCGAAGGAAATCTATCATTTTACTGTTAGTTATCTCGGGGAATTTCATCCTGTTGTGGGCCCTGTTAATGATGTATTCGATGTGGAGGCGGATGTTGAACTTGGGATATGAATCTGTTTATCTCCCTGATTTTCTGCTGGAATTGGGCTTCATGCTGCAGCTCCTGAGTTGCTGCACAAACACTGCAATTTACGCCGTGACCCAGACTCAGTTCAGAGAACTGGTGAAGAATGTGTTGAAATATCCCTTTACACAATTGTTAAATTCAATCAATGATCAGAGGGGGGGGGGCTGTTACCATGGAGACAGAGCGGGGGCGGGGCCTGTTACCATGGAGACAGAGCGGAAGCGGGGTCTGTCACCACGGTAACAGTCCAGGAGCGGGGTCTGTCAGCATGGAAAAAAGAACGGGGGCGGGGCCTGTCACCACGGAGACAGAGCGGGGGCTGGGCCTGTCAACATGGAAAACAGAGCGGGGGAGGGGACTGTCACCACGGAGACAGAGCGGAGGCGGAGTCTGTCACCATGGAGACAAAGCAGGCGCGGGACCAGCATGACGGAGACACGGTGGGGGCGGGGCCTGTCACCACGGAGACATAGCGGGGGCGGGAACTGTCAACACTGAGACAGAGCGGGGGTGGGACCAGTCACCATGAAGACAGAGCGGGCTCGGGGCCTGTCAAAATTGACTCAGAGTGGGGGCGGGGCCTGTCACCACTGAGACAGAGCGGGGGCGGGGCATGTCTCCACAGAGACACAGCGGGCGCGGGGCCTTTCAACATTGAGACAGAGCTGGGGCGGGGCCTACCTCCATGGAGAAACAGCGGGGTGGGGCCTGTCACCACGGAGACACAGTGGGGGCGGGGCCTGTCACCATGGAGACAGACCCGGGGCGGGTCTGTTACCATGGAGACAGAGCGGGTTCTCGGCCTGTCACCATGGAGACAGAGCGATGGCGCAGCCTGTCAACTGTGAGACAAAGCGGGGGCTGGGCCTGTCACCGTGGAGACAGAGCCGAGGCGGGGACTCAGACGACGGACACAGAGCGGGGGAGGGGCCTGTCACCGTGGAGACAGAGCAGGAGCGGGGCCTGTCATCACGGAGACAGTGCGGAGGTGGGGCCTGTCACCGTGTAGACAGAGCAGAGGCGGGGACTGAGACTACGGAGACAGAGCGGGGGAGGGGCCTCTCAACATGGGGAAAGTGCGAGGGCGGGGTCTGTTTCCCCGGTGATGGAGGAGGGCGGCGGGGTCTGTTTCCAGAGTGGCTGGGAGTTGGGGTGGGGTCTGTTTCCTGGGTGATTGGGGAGTGGGGACGCAGTCAGTTTCTAGGTTGACGACGAGTGGGGGTGGGGTCTGTTTCCAGGGTGACGGTGGAGTATTGTGGGGCCAGTTTCCAGCGTGACGGGGAGTGCCGGCGGGTTCATTTAGCAGGGTGAGGGAGAGTGGCAGCGTGGTCTGTTTATGCAGTGACGGAGAGAGGGGGCGGGGTCTGTTACCAGGGTGACAGGGAGTGGGCTTGGGGTCTGTTACCAGGGTGACGGGGAGTGGGGTCGGGGTCTGTTACCAGGGTGAAGGGGAATGGGGCTGGGTTTGTTTCTCCAGTGATTGAATGTGGGCGGGGTTTAGTTCCTGGGTGACGGGCATGGGGGCGGGGTCTGTTGCCAGGGTGACTGGGTGTGGGGGCGGGGTCTATTAGCAGGGTGAAGGTGTGTGAGGGCGGGGTCAGATTCCTCATTGATGGAGGATTTTGGACGGTTTCTGTTTCCAGGGTGACAGGGAATTAGGTCCGGGTCTGTTTCCACGGTGACGGAGGAGTGGAGGCGGAGTCCTTTGCCAAGGGTGATGGAGAATTGGAGGTGATGCCTGTTTCCATGGGTGATGTAGAGTGGGGGCGGGATCAGTTTCCAAGGTGACGGAGAGCGGGGGCGGTGTCTATTTCCAGGGTGACGGGGAGTGGTGGCGGGGTGTGTAACCAGGGCGAAGGGAAGTGGGGGCTGGGTCTGAATCCCCAGTAACGGAGGAGTTTGGCTCGGTTCTGCTTCCAGGGTGACAGGGAACTAGGTCCGGGTCTGTTTCCAGGGTGACGGAGGAGTGGGGGCGTGGTCCTTTGCCAAGGGTGACGGAGGAGTGGAGGCGATGTCTGTTTCCATGGGTGACGGGGAGTGGCGAGAGGGTCTGTCTCCAGGGTGATGGAGAGTGGGGGCGGGCTCTGTTTCCAGGGTGATGGTGAGTGGGGGCCGGGTCTGTTTCCACGGTGATGGTGGGTGGGGGCGGTGTCTGTTTCTGCAGTGATGGAGAGAGGGGGCGGTATCTGTTACCAGGGTGACGGGGAGTGGGTTTGGGGTCTGTTACCAGGGTGATGGGGAGTGCGGTCGTGGTCTGTTACCAGGGTGAAGGGGAATGCGGCTGGGTTTGTTTCTCCAGTGATTGAATGGGGGCGGGGTTTGGTTCCTGGGTGACGGGCATGGGGGCGGGGTCTGTTGCCAGGGTGACTGGGTGTGGGGGCGGGGTCTGTTTCTGTGGTGATGGGGTGTGGGGGCGGTGTCTGTTTCCAAGGGTGACGGGGAGTGAAGGGGGGGTCTGTTTCCGTAGTAACGGAGGAGTGGGATGGGATCTGTTTCACTGGTGAAGGAGGAGTGGGGGCGTGGCCTGTTTCCAGTGTGGCGGAGGAGTGGGGGCGGGGTCTGTTTCAAGCGTGACGGAAATGGGGGCGGCGTTTGTTTCCAGGGTGATGAAGGAGTGGAGGCGGGGTCTGTTTCCAGGGTGACGTAGAGTAGGGGTGGGGTCTGCTTCAAGGGTGACGGGGAGTGGGAGCGTGGTTGGTTTCCAGGGACATGGAGAGTTGGGGCGGGGTCTGTTTCCAGGGTGACAGAGAGTGGGGGCGGTGTCTGTTTCCAAGGTGATGTGTCTGGGGGCGTGGTCAGTTTCCAGTGTGCTGGGGAGTAGGGGCGGGGCCTGTTTCCAGGGTGACGGGGAGTGGGGGCATTGTCTGTGTCCAGGGTGACGGAGAGTGGGGGCAGGGTCTGTTTCCAGGGTGATGGAGAGTGGGGGTAGGATCTGTTTCCAAGATGATGGGGACTGGGGGCTGGGTCATTTTCCAGAGTGACGGTGGAGTGGGGGCGGGGCCTCTTTCCAGGGTGACAGGGAGTGGAGGCGGGGACAGTTTCCAGTGTGATGGAGTGTGGCGGCGGGGCCAGTTTACAGGCTCACGTGGAGTAGGGGCGGTGTCTCTTTCCAGGGTGAGGGACAGTGTGGGCGGGGACCGTTTCTCCAGTGACGGAGAGTGGGGGCGGGGTCTGTTTCTCCAGTGACGGAATGTGGGCGGGGTCTGTTTCCAGGATGACGGGGAGTGGAGGCGATGTCTGTTACCAGGGTGACGAGTATCGTGTTGGCTCCTGCTACCAGGGTGACGGGGAGTGGGGTCGGTGTCTGTTTCCAGGGTGACGGGGTGTGGGCGCGAGATCTGTTACCAGTGTGAAAGGCAGTGGGGGTGGGGTCTGATTTCCTCGTGACAGAAGAGTTTAGGCGGGATCTGTTTCCAGGGTGACAGGGAGTTAAGTCGGGGACTGTTTCCAGGGTGATGGAATAGAGGGGGCGGGGTCCGTGGCCAAGGGTGATGGAGGTTGCAGGTGATGTCTGTTTCCATGGGTGATGGGGAGTGGGGGCGTGGTCAGTTTCCAAGTGTGACGGAGAGTGGGGGCGGGGTCTGTTTCCAGGGTGACAAAAAATGGCGGCGGCGTCTTTTGACAATGTGACGGGGTGTGTGGGTGGGATCTGTTTCCAGGGTGACGGAGGAATGGGGCGGGACCAGTTTCCAGGGTGATGGGGAGTGGAGGCGGGGTCTGTTTCCAGGGTGATGGAGAGGGGCGGCCGGGTCTGTTTCCAAGGTGACGGGGTGTGGGGATTGGGTCAGTTTCCAGGGTGACGGGGACTGGGGGCGGCGTCTGTTTCTGCAGTGACGGAGAGTTGGCACGGGGTCTGCTTCTCCTGTGATGGAATGGGGGCGAGGTCTGTCTCCTGGGTTACGGGGAGTGGGGGCGGGGTCTGTTTCCAGTGTGACGGGGAGTGGAGGCGGGGTATGTTACCAGGGTGACGAGGAGTGGTGTCAGGCTCTGTTACCAGCGTGACGGGGAGTGGGGGCGGGGGTCTGTTAACAGCGTGAAGGGGAATGTGGTGGGTTTGTTCCTCTCGTGACGGAAAGGGGGCGTGGTCTGTTTCTATGGTGACGGAGTGTGGGGGCGGGGACTGTTTCCAAGGTGACGAGGCGTGGGGCTGGGGTCTGTTTCCAGGGTGATGGAGGAGTGGGGGCGGGGCCAGTTTCCAGGGTGATGGGGAGTGGGGGCGGCGTCTGTTTCCAGGTTGACGCAGGAGTGGGGGCGGGGTCTGTTTCCAGGGTGATGGAGAGTGGGGCGGGGTCTGTTTCCAAGATGACGGGGTGTGGGGATGCAGTCAGTTTCCAGGGTGACGGGGAGTGGGGGCGCCGTCTGTTTCTGCAGTGCCGGAGAGTGGGGGTGGGGTCTGTTTCTCCTGATGGAATGGGGGCGGGGTCTGTTTCCAGTGTGACGGGGTGTGGGGGTGCAGTCAGTTACCAGCGTGACGGGGAGTGGGGGCGGTGTCTGTTAACAGGGTGAAGGGGAATGGGGGCAGGGTTTGTTTCTCCATTGATGGAATTGGGGCGTGGCCTGTTTCTATGGAACGCAGTGTGGGTTTGGGGTCAGTTTCCAAGGTGGCAGGGCGTTGCGGTGGGGTCTGTTTCCATGGTGACGGGGAGTGGGGGCGGTGTCTGTTTCCAGGGTGACGGGGAGTGTGGGTGGTGTCTGTTACCAGGGTGAAGGGGAATGGGGGCGGGATTTGTTTTTATGGTGACGGAGAGTGGGGGCGGGCTCTGTTTCTCCAGAGATGCAGTGGGGGCGGGGTCTGTTTCCAGGGTGATGGAGAGTAGGGGCGGGGTCTGTGTCCAGGGTGATGGAGTGTGGGGGCGTGGTCAGTTTCCAGGGTGATGGAGAATCGTGCTGGTGTCTGTTTCCAAGGAGATGGGTGTGGGTTGGGGTCTGGTTCCAGGGAGACAGAGGAGTTGTGGCCGGTCCAGTTTCCAGTGTGACTGGGAGTGGGGGCGGGGTCACATTCCAGGGTGACGGGGAGTGAGGTCGGTGTCTGTTTCCACATTGATGGAGAGTGTGGGCGGGGTCTGTTTCTCCTGTGACGGTACGGGGGCGGGGTCTGTTTCCTGGCTGATGGGGAGTGTGGGCGGGGTCTGTTTCCAGGGTGACGGCGAGTGCGGGTGGGGTCTGTTCCCAGGGTGACTGGGAGTGGGGCCGGGTTCTGTTACCATGGTGACGTGTAGTGGGGGCGGGGACTGTTACCAGGGTGAAGGGGTGTGGGTGCGAGGTTTGTTTATCCAGTGACAGATTGGGGCGGGGTCTGTTTCCTGGGTGACGGGGAGTGGGGCGGGGTCTGTTTCCAGGGAGATGCGGAGTGGGGGTGGCGTCTGTTACCAGGGTGACGGGGAGTGGGGGCGGGGACTTTTACCAGTGTGAAGGGCAATGGGGGCGGGATTTGTTTCTCCAGTGTCAGAATGTGGGCAGGATCTGTTTCCATGGTGACGGGGTGTCGGGGCGTGGTCTGTTACCATGGTGATGGGGCGTGGAGGCGGTGTCTGTTTCCAAAGATGACGGGAGTGGGGACAGCGTCTGTTTCAAGGGTGATGGAAATGGGGCGCTGGGTTTGCTTCCAGGGTGATGCAGGTTTGGGAGCGGGGTCTGTTTCCAGAGTGACGTAGAGTGGGGGTGGGTTCTGCTTCCAGGGTGATGGGGAGTGGGGAAGTGGTCAGTTTCCAGTGTGATGGAGAGTGGGGGCGTTGTCAGTTCCCAGGGTGACGGAGAGTGGGGGCGGGTTCTGCTTCCAGGGTGACGGGGTGTGGCGGCGGGGCCCGTTTCCAGGCTGACGGGGAGTAGGGGCGTGGTCTCTTTCTAGGGCGAGTGACCGTGGGGACTGGGTCCGTTTCTCCAGTAACGGAGATTGGGGCGGTGTCTGCTACTCCAGTGACAGAATGGGGGCAGGGTCTGTTTTCAGGGTGACAGCGAGTTGGTGCGGGGTCTGTTTCCAGGGTGTCGGGGAGTGAGGGCGAGGTTTGTTACCAGGGTGACGGGGAGTGGGGTCGGGGTCTGTTACCAGGGTGTTGGTGAGTGGGGGCGGGGTCTGTTTCCAGGGTGACGGGGTGTGGGGGCGAGGGCTGTTACCAGGGTTAGGGGGATGGGGGCGGGGTCTGGTTCCCCAGAGACAGAGGAGTTTTGGCGGGTTCTGTTTCCAGGGTGACAGGGAGTTAGGTCGGGGACTGTTTCCAGGGTGACGGAGTATGGGTGGCAGGGCCCGTTGCCAAGGGTGACGGAGGAGTGGAGGTGATGTCTGTTTTCAAGGGTGACGGGGAGTGGGGGCGGGGTCTGTTTCCAAGGGTGACTGGGAGTGGGGGCAGGTTCTGTTTCCAGGGTGACAAAAATTGGCGGTGGGGTCTGTTTCCAAGGTGACGGCGTGTGGGGGTGGGTTCTGTTTCCAGGGTGACGAGGAGTGGGGTCGGGTTCTGCTACCAGCGTGCTGGGGAGTGGGGGTGGGGTCTGTTACCAGGCTGAAGGGGAATGGGGGAGGGGTTTGTTTCGCCATTGACGGAATGGGGCGGAGTCTTTTTGCATGGTGGCGAAGTGTGGGAGTGGGGTCTGTTTCCAAGGTGACGGGGTGTGGGGATGGGGACGGCTTCCAGGGTGATGGAGGAGTGTGGGCGTGGTCAATTTCCAGGGTGACGGGGAGTGGGGGCGGGGTCAGATTTCAGTGTGACGGGGAGTGGGGGCGGGGTCTGTTTTCCAGTGTGAGGGAGAGTGGGGGCGGTATCTGCTTCAACAGTGACAGAGAGTGGGGGCAGGGTCTGTTTCCAGGGCGACGGAGAAGTGGGGGCGTGGGCTCTTACCCGTGCGATGAAGGAGTGAGTACGGGGTCTGTTTCCAGGGTGACGGAGGAGTGGGGTCAGAGCCAGTTTCCTGGGTGATGGGGAGTGGGGGCGGTGTTTATGTCCAGGCGGACGGGATGTGGGAGCGGGGTCTGTTTCCAGGGTGACGTGGAATGTGGGCGGGGTCATTTTCCAGGGCGACGGGCTGTCGGGTAGGGGTCTATTTCCAGGGTGATGGGGAGTGGGGGCGGGGTCTGTTTCCAGGGTGACGGGATGTGGGGGCGTGGTCTGTTACCAGGGTGAAAGGAAGTGGGTATGGTGTCTGTTACGAGGGTGACAGAGGAGTTTGGGCGGGATCTGTTTCCAGGGTGACAGGATGTTGGGGCGTGGTCTGTTTCCACGATGACGGAGGAGTTGGGGGCGGAGTCCGTTGCCAAGGATGACGGGGCATTGGGGGCGGGGTCTTTTTCCAGAGTAACAAGAGGAGTGGAGGAGGGGTCTGTTTCCAGAGAGATGGAGAGTGGTGGCGTGGACTGTTTACAAGGTGAAGTGGTCTGGGGGCGGGGTCTGATTCCAGGGTGATGGGGAGAGGGGGCGGAGTCTGTTTCCAGGGTTAAGGGGAGTGGTGGCCGGGTCTGCTTCCAGGCTGATGGGGAGTGGGGACGGGGTCTCTTTCCAGGATGACGGGGAGTGGGGGCGGTATCTGTTTCCAGGGTGACAGTGAGTGGGGCGTGGTCTGTTTCCAGGGTGACGGGGAGTGAGCGGGGTCTGTTTCCAGGTGGCGGAGAGTGGGGGCGGGGCCTGTTTCCTGGGTGATGGAGAATGGGGCGGGGTCTGTTTCTACGATGACGGGGAGTGGGGGTGGTGCCTGAATCTTTCTGACTCCTTTATAATTCCTTTCTAATAAAAAGATTCGTTCTAATTATTGATAATCCTTCAGAATCATTTATATACATTTACTGACCTTTATTACCTTTATATACTGTTTATAATTCTTCCTCACACTTTGCAAATCGTTGTAATCCTTTATGATTGTCTACGATTTATTATCCTTTATGAGTCTTTATTCTCATTTATAACATGTCATATTCACTGCCCTGGACTGAAAACATTGAAACTAATCCCCGTGGACTGCTCCCAATTCAAACAGACCACAGTTCATATCAATTAAAATGGCAGCAGCACATGTCGCTTAAAATGGCCGCAGTGCAGGTGACAACAAACAGACGCATGGAATGGCATTTAAAATGGCCGCAGTGCAAGGGACAATTCGAAGTGCCCTTTGTTAAAACAAGGTGGAGTGATGCTGAGTCCCACACACACACCAGTACAGAGATAATTCAATCCAGACATCTATTAATACAAGCTGAGCGGCACTGAGTCCCACTCACACACCGGAAAAGAGACAATTAAATCCAGTTTTCTAAAAATAACATCTGGAGTGGCGTTAACTCCCACTCACACACCAGGAAGGAGCCAATTCAATCGACGCCACTATTAATATCAGGTGGATTGAACTGTGTCGCAATCACAAACCAGGAAGGAGTCAATTCAATCCAGTTCTCTATTAATACCAGCTGGAGTGGTACTGAGCACCACTCACACACCAGTAAAGAGCCAATTCAATCCAGGCCAAGATTAATACCAGCTGGCGCGGAACTCAGTCCCATCCATACACCAGGAAAGAGCCAATTCAATCCAGGCCTCTATTAATTCCAGCCAGAGTGGTGCTCATCTCCGCTCACGCACCGGGATAAGCCAATTCATTCAAGGCTTTTCTTACTACGATCTGAAGTGGAACTGAGCCCCACTCACACACCAGGAAGGTTCCAAATCAATCAAGGCCTCTATTTATACCAGCTGGAGTGGTACTGATTCCGATTCACACACCGCGAAGCCTCCAATTCAATCCAGGTCTCTGTGGATACCAGCTGGAGTGGGACTGAGTCCCACTCACACACCAGGAAGGAGCGAATTCAATCCAGGCCACTATTAATACCAGCTGGCGCGGGACTCAGTCCCACTCATACACCAGTAAAGATCCAATTCAATTCTTGCCTCTATTAATACCAGCTGGCGCGGGACTCAGTCCCACTCACACACCAGGAAGGAGCCAATTCAATCCAGGCCACTATTAATACCAGCTGGAGTGGTACTGAGCACCACTCACACACCAGTGAAGAGCCAATTCAATCCAGGCCACTATTAATACCAGCTGGCGCGGGACTCAGTCCCACTCATACACCAGTAAAGATCCAATTCAATTCTTGCCTCTATTAATACCAGCTGGAGTGGGACTGAGTCCCACTCAGACACCAGGAAATAGTCAGTTCAATCCAGACCTCTATTAATACAAGCTGGAGTTGGCCTGAGTCCCACTCACACACCAGGAAAGAGCCAATTCAAACCAGGCATCTATTATTACCAGCTGCGGGTCATTGATGCCACTCACACCAGGAAAGAGACAGTTCGATCCAGGCAGCCATTAATACCAGCTGGAGTGGTACTGAGCCCCACTCACTCACCAGGAAAAAGCCAATTCAATCCAGGCATCTATTAACTCCAGCTGGAGTGGAATTAACACCCACTCAGGCATCAGTAAAGAGACAATTAAATTCAGGTCTGCCCTAAAAACAGCTGGAGTGACACTGAGACCCACTCATACACGAAGAAAGAGCCAATTCAATACAGGCCTCTAAAATACTAGCTGGAGTGGTATTCTCTCCCAGTCACAGACCAGGAAAGAGCCAATTAAATCCAGGACTATATCAATACCAGCTGGAGTGGGAACGAGCCTCACCCACACAACAGGTAATTGCCAATTCGATCCAAGCCTCTATTACTAACAGCTGGGGTGATACTGACTCCCTCTCACACACCACGAAAGAGACAATTCAATACAGGCCTATATTAATACTAGCAGGAGTGATCATGAGTCCCGGCCACACACCAGGATAGTGCCACTTCTATCCAGGCATATATTACAAACAGCTGGAGTGACACTGAGTCCCACTCACACACCAGAAAAGAACCAATCCATTCCAGGCCTCTATTAATAACAGCGGGCGTGGTACTGAGCCCCGCTCACACTGCAGGAAAGTGCCAATTCAATCCAGGCCTCTATTAATAACAGCTGGAGTTGTACTGAGGCCCACTCAAACACAGGAAGGAGCCAATTGAATCCAGGCCGCTATTAATACTAGCTGGGGTGTAATTAACTCCTACTCACAAACCAGAAAAGAGCCAATTCAATCCAAACCTCCATTAATACCAGCTAGCATGTTACTGTGTCCAATTGATACACCAGAAAAGAGCCGATTGTATCCAGGCCTCTATTAATAGCAGCAGGAGAGGAATTAACTCCCAATCACAAACCAGGAAAGAGCCAATACAATCCAGGTCTCCATGAACACCTGTTGGAGTTGTAGTGAGACCCACTCATACACGAAGAGCGAGCCAATTCAATACAGGCCTCTAAAATACTAGCTGGAGTGGTACTCTCTCCCAGTCACAGACCAGGAAAGAGCCAATTAAATCCAAGCCTCTATTAATACCAGCAGGAGTGGAATTAACTCCCAATCACACACCAGTAAAGAGCCAATTAGTTCTATGCCCCCATGAATACCAGCTGGAGTGGTACTGAGTTCCAGTCACACACCAGGAAATAGACAATTCAATACAGGCCTCTATTAATACCTACTGGAGAGGCATTGAGTCTCACTCACACACCAGGAAAGAGCCAATCCATTCCAGGCCGCTCTTAATGACAGCTGGAGTGGTACAGAGCACTGTACACACACCAGGAAAGAGCCAATTCAATCCAGGTCTCTATTAAGACCAGTTGGAGTGGTACTGAAAAACACTCAGATAACAGGAAATATCGTATTGAAACCAGGCTTCTATTAGTAACAGCTGGAGTGGAATTAACACCCACTCACACACCAGGGAAGAGCCAATTCAATCCATGCCTCCATTAATACCAGCAGGAGTGGGACTGTGTCAACTTCAAACACCAGGAAAAAGCCAATTCAGTCCCGACCTCTATTCATAACGGCTGGAGCGATACTGAGCCCCACTCACACACCAGGAAGGAGTCAATTCAATCCAGGCCTCTATTACTATGAGCTGGAGTGGCATTGAGTCCCACGTACACACAAGAAAAGAGTCAATTCTATCCAGGCCGCTATTACTACCTGCTGGAGTGGTACCGAGCCCCACTAACACCAGGAAAGAGCCAATTCAATCCAGGCCTCCATTAATACCAGCTGGAGTGGCACTGAGTCCCACTGACACACCAGGAAAGAGCCAACTCAATCCAGGCCTCTTTTCGTACCAGCTGGAGTGGTAATGAGCCCTACTAACACAACGGGAAAGAGCCAATTCAATCCAGACCTCCATTAATACAAGCTGGAGTGGTACTGAGTCCCACGCACACATTAGGAGAGAGCCAATTCAATCCAGGCCTCTATTAAAACCAGCTGGAGTGGTACTGAGTCCCACTCACACATTAGGAAAGAGCCAATACAATCCAGGCCTCTATTATTACCAGCTGGAGTGGTACTGAGCCCCATTTACACACCAGGAAAGAGCCAATTCAATCCAGGCCTCTATTGATACCAGCTGCAGTTGCACTGTGTCCCACTCACACATTCGGAAATTTGCCAATTCAAACAGGACATCTATTAGTACCAGCAGGAGAGAGAATGAGTCCTACCCATACACCAGGATAGAGCCACTTCTATCCAGGACTCTGTTACAAACAGCTGGAGTGCTACTGAGACCCACTCACACACCAGGAAAGAGACAATTCAATCCAGGCCTATATTAAGACCAGCAGGAGTGTTACTGAGCCCCACTCACGCACCAGTAACCAGACAATTCAATCCAGACAACTATTAATATCAGCAGGAGTGATCATGAGTCCCACCCACACACCAGGATACCGTAAGCTCTATCCAGGCATCTTTTACTAACAGCTGGAGCGAAACTGAGTCCCACTCACACATCAGAACAGATCCAATTCATTCCAAGCCTCTATTAATACCAAATGGAGTTGTACTGAACACAACTCACTCACCAGGAAAGAGACAATTCAATGCAGACCTATATTAATGCCAGCTGGATTGGAATTATCTCCCACTCACACACCAGGGAAGAGACAATTCAATCCTGGCCTCTACTAACAGCAGCTGGAGTGGTGCTGAGTTCCACTCACACACCTGTGAAGAGACAATTCAATCCAGGCCACTAGTAATACCAGCTGGAGTGGTGCTGAGTTCCACTCACACACCTGTGAAGAGACAATTCAATCCAGGCCACTAGTAATACCAGCTGGAGTGGTACTGAGTCCCACTCACGCACCGGGGCAGAGACGGTTCATTCCAGGCCTCTATTAACACCAGCTGGAGTGGTACTGAGCCCCACTCACTCACCAGGAAAGAGCCAATTCAATCCAGTCATCTATTAACTCCAGTTGGAGTGGCATTAACTACCAGTCACACACCAGGAAAGAGCCAATTCAATTCAGGTCTCTATTAATATCATTTGGTGTGGCACTGAGTCCCACTCACCCATCAGAAAAGATCCAATTCATTCCAAGCCTCTATTAATAACAAATGGAGATGTACTGAACCCAACTCACTCACCAGGTAAGAGCCAATTCAATGCAGGCCTCGATTAATATCAGCTGGATTGGATTTAACTCCCACTCATACACCAGGGAAGAGACAATTCAATCCTGGCCTCTACTAACAGCAGCTGGAGTGGTACTGAGTCCCACTCACACACCTGTTTAGAGACAATTCAATCCAGGCCTCTAATAATACTAGCTGGGGTGGTACTGAGCACCACTCACACAACAGGAAAGAGCCAATTCAACCGAGGCCTCTATTAATACCAGCTGGTGTGATACTGAGTCCCACTCACACAACAGGAAAGAGCCAATTCAACCGAGGCCTCTATTAATACCAGCTGGTGTGGTACTGAGTCCCAGTCACACACCAGGAAAGAGCCAATTCAATCCAGACCTCTATTTTACCAGTTGGAGTGGGGCTGATTCCCATTCACAAACCAGGATAGAGGCAATTCAATCCAGGCCTCGATTAACAACATTTGGAGTGATACTGAGCTCCAGTCACTCACCAGGAAAGAGCCTATTCAATCCAGGCATCTATTAATTCCAGCTGTAGTGGAATTAACGACCACACACACACCAGGAAAGAGCCAATTCAATTCAGGTCTCGATTAATATCATTTGGTGTGGTACTGTTGGAGAAATCCAGATTATGCCAAATTGTTGAACAAATTCTCCGCATTCAGACTTTGAGAATAAACACTTTATTGCATGATATCATGGGGCGCACACCTTCCCTAAAGGCGGTCCAGTGCATCTCCACAGAACAAAGGAAATCCACAACGGATATACAGTTACTCAGCCCATCCCCGCTGGACACAATCCAATCAGAACGGTTATTGATTACATACATTACACATAGTACCAATTAGATTACTGATTCGGCATCATGTGGCAACGTGATCAGCTTATGCAAGCCCCTGATCACCAATTGATGATCACAGGCCCCATCAATTATCCTTGAGTCTTCCAACCGTCACTTTTAATTGGGCCTGGATTCCTGAGGGTGCCGTGCAGTCCGCAGTTACACTGATAAGAGGGGCCACTCTCGTTGGCTGTGCTCTGCTGTACCAGGCTCAAACTGCGATCGAACTAATATGTCCCACAATGCCTCAGTCCACTACTCCATTTTGCACCAATATGTAGCGATACTTTCAACTCACATGAGAATATATATGAATACGAATATTCACTCGGATTATATTAATCTACTTACTCACATAACAGTTACAGAAGCAAAAGCTCAGCAAAAATGCTCCCACAGGTACTGAGTCCCACTCACACATCAGAAAATAGCCAATTCATTCCAAGCCTCTATTAATACCAAATGGAGTTGGACTGAACCCAACTCACTCACCAGGAAAGAGCCAATTCAATGCAGGCTTCTATTAATACCAGCTGGATTGGAATTAACTCCCACTCACACACCAGGGAAGAGATAATTCAATCCTGGCCTCTACCAACAGCAGCTGGAGTGGTACTGATTCCCACTCACACACCTGTGAAGAGACAATTCAATCCAGGCCTCTATGAATGCCAGTTGGAGTGGTACTGAGCACCACTTGCACAACAGGAAGGAGCCAATTCAATCCAGGAGTCTATAATACCAGCTGGAGTGGTACTGAACCCCACTCACACACCAGTAAAGAGCCAATTCAATCCAGACCTCGATTAATAGCAGCTGAAGTGGGAGTGAGACACACACACACCAGGAAAGAGCCAATACAATCCAGAGCCCTATAATAATATTTGGAGTGGTACTGAGTCCCACTCACGCACCGGGGTAGAGACAGTTCATTCCAGGCCTCTATTAACACCAGCTAGAGTGGTACTGAGCCCCACTCACTCACCAGGAAAGAGCCAATTCAATCCAGCCATCTGTTAACTCCAGTTGGAGTGGGATTAACTACCACTCACACACCAGGAAAGAGCCAATTCAATTCAGGTCTCTATTAATATCATTTGGTGTGGTACTGAGTCCCACTCACCCATCAGAAAAGGTGCAATTCATTCCAAGCCTCTATTAATACCAAATGGAGTTGTACTGAACCCAACTCATTCACCAGGAAAGAGCCAATTCAATGCAGACCTCGATTTAAAACCAGCTGGATTGGAATCAGCTCCCACTCACTCACCAGGAAAGAGCCAATTCAATCCAGAGCTCTATTAATAATATTTGGATTGGCACTGAGTCCCACTCACGCACCGGGGTAGGGCCAATTCATTCCAGGCCTCTATTAACACCAGCTAGAGTGGTACTGAGCCCCACTCACTCACCAGGAAAGAACCAATTCAATCCAGTCATCTATTAACTCCAGCTGGAGTGGCATTAACTACCAGTCACACACCAGGAAAGAGCCAATTCGATATTGGTCTCTATTAATATCATTTGGTGTGGTACTGAGTCCCACTCACACATCAGAAAAATCCAATTCATTCCAAGCCTCTATTAATACCAAGTGGAGTTGTATTGAACCCAAGTCACTCACCAGGAAAGAGCCAATTCAATGCAGACCTATATTCATCCCAGCTGGATTGGAATGAGCTCCCACTCACACACTAGGAAATAGCCAATTCAATGCAGGCCTCTATTAATATCAGCTGGATGGGATTTAACTCCCACTCACATACCAGGGAAGAGACAATTCAATCCTGGCGTCTACTAACAGCAGCTGGAGTGGTACTGAGTCCCACTCACACACCTGTGTCGGGACAATTCAATCCAGGCCTCTAGTAATACAAGCTGGAGTGGTACTGAGTCCCACTCACACACCAGGAAAGAGCCAATTCAATCCAGGCCCCTATTAATAACAGCTGGTGCGGTACTGAGTCCCACTCAAACACCAGGAAAGAGCCAATTCAATCCAGGCTTCTATTAATACCAGCTGGAATGGTACGGAATCTCACTCACGCACCAGTGAAGAGACAATTCAATCCAGGCCTCTAGTAATACCAGCTGGAGTGGTACTGAGCACCACTCACACAACAGGAAAGAGCCAATTCAATCCAGACCTCTATTAATACCAGCTGGAGTGGTACTGAGCCCCACTCACACACCAGGGAAGAGACAATTCAATCCAGGCCTCGATTCACACCAGCTGGAGTGGTACTGAGCACCACTCACACAACAGGAAAGAGCCAATTCAATCCAGACCTCTATTAATACCAGCTGGAGTGGTACTGAGCCCCACTCACACACCAGGGAAGAGACAATTCAATCCAGGCCTCGATTCACACCAGCTGGAGTGGTACTGAGCACCACTCACACAACAGGAAAGAGCCAATTCAATCCAGGCCTCTATTAATATCAGCTGGATTGGATTTAACTCCCACTCACACACCAGGAAAGAGACAATTCAACCCAGACCTCTATTAATACAGCTGGAATGGCACTGAGACACTCTCACACACCAGGAAAGAGCCAATTCAATCCAGAGCTCTATTAATAATATTTGGAGTGGTACGGAGTCCCACTCACGCACCGGGGTTGAGACAGTTCATTCCAGGCCTCTATTAACAGCAGCTCGAGTGGTACTGAACCGAACTCACACACCAGGAAAGAGCCAATTCAATGCAGGCCTCTATTAATATCAGCTGGATTGGATTTAACTCCCACTCACACACCAGGAAAGAAACAATTCAACCCAGACCTCCATTAATACCAGCTGGAATGGCACTGAGTCGCAATCACACAGCAGGAAAGAAACAGGACAGAACTCAGAAATAGGAAGGGTGCGGTAACAATGTTGGGGCTGTACTACAGGCCTCCCAACATCGAGCGTGAGATAGAGGCACAAATAAGTAAACAGATTATGGAAAGATGTAGGAGCAACAACTTGGTGGTGTTAGGGGATTTTAATGTTCCCAACATTGACTGGGATTCAGTCAGTGTTAGAGGAACAGATGGAGCAGAATTTGCAAGGAGCATCCAGGAGGGTTTTCTAGAGCAGTATGTAAATAGTCCAACTCGGGAAGGGCCATACTGGACCTGGTGTTGTGGAATGAGCCCGGCCAGTTGGTTGAAGTTTCAGTAGGATCTACTTTGGGAATAGTGATCATGATTCCGTAATTTTAAAATACTCATGGACAAACAAAAGAGTGGTCCTAAAGGAAGAGTGCTAAATTGGGGGGAGACCAACTAGACTAAAATTCGGCAGGAGCTGGGGAATGTAGATTGGGAGCAGCTGTTTGAAGGTACATCCACATGTGATATGTGGGAGACATTTAAGGAGAGGTTGATTAGCGTGCTGGAGAGACATGTTCCTGTGAAAATGAGGAATAGAAATGGCAAGATTAGGGAACCATGGATGACAGGTGAAATTGTGAGACTAGCTAAGAGGAAAAAGGAAGCATACATAAGGTCCAGGCGGCTGAAGAAAGACGAAGCTTTGAAAGAATATCGGGAATGTAGGACCAATCTGAAACGAGGAATGAAGAGGGCTAAAAGGGGTCATGAAATATCTTTATCAAACAGGGTTAAGGAAAATCACAAAGCCTTTTATTCATATATAAGGAGCAAGAGGGTAACTAGAGAAAGGATTGGCCCACTCAAGAACAAAGGAGGAAAGTTATGCGTGGAGTCGGAGAGAATGGGTGAGATTCTAAACGAGCATTTTGCATCGGTATTCACCGAGGAGAGGGACATGACGGATGTTGAGGTTGGGGACAGATGTTTGATTACTCTCGGTCAAGTCGGCATAAGGAGGGAGGAAGTGTTGGGTATTCTAAAAGGCATTAAGGTGGACAAGTCCCCAGGTCCGGATGGGATCTATCCCATGTTTTTTTTTTATTGCAGCAGCTTATTCGGGAGCAGAGAGTGCGAGCGAGTGATCAGCTGGGAAGGTCAGTTTCAGCTTAAACTTAATTGCCTTTTGGTTTCGGCGGACCAGGGAGCTGCTGGGTAAGTAAAACCCTATATATTTGGGCTGTTTAAAATAACTTACCTTTCATTGCAGCAGCTTATTCGGGAGCAGAGAGTGCGAGCGAGTGATCAGCTGGGTTGGTCAGTTTCAGCTTAAACTTAATTGCCTTTTGTTTTCGATGGAGACCAGGGGGCTGCTGGATAAGTAAAACCCTCTATATTTGGGCCGTTTAAAATAACTTACCTTTCATTGCAGCAACTTATTCGGGAGCAGAGAGTGCGAGCGAGTGATCAGCTGGGAAGGGCAGTTGCAAAGTAAACTTAATTGCCTTTTGTTTTCGGCGGACCAGGGGGCTGCTGGGTAAGTAAAACCCGATATATTTGGGCTGTTTATAATAACTTTCCTTTCATTGTAGCAGCTTATTCGGGAGCAGAGAGTGCGAGCGAGTGATCAGCTGGGAAAGTCAGTTTCAGCTTAAACTTAACTTCCTTTTGTTTTTGGCGGAGAGCAGGGGGCTGCTGGGTAAGTAAAACCCTATATATTTGGGCCGTTTCTGAACCCGAGTCACGACACCTGTAGTGTCTCCCACCCGCCCTCTTCCTCTAATCAAAAAAAGGGCTCGGTGGTTTGTAGATAAGGTTTGGCGATTTCTATTTCTCTTTTTTTTATCGTGTGATTGGTAAAAAGATTTCGTTCCTGGTTCATTTACCTAAGTTAAGCTTAAGATTAAAAATGGTGGGATATCTCAGACCCGTGTTATGCTCCTCTTGCTCAATGTGGGAGCTCAGGGACACAGCTGATGTCCCTGACTCCTTCACGTGCAGGAAGTGTGTCCAGCTGCAGCTCTTTTTAGACCGCATGACGGCTCTGGAGCTGCGGGTGGACTCACTTTGGAGCATCCGCGATACTGAGGAGGTCGTGGATAGCACGTGTAGTGAATTGGTCACACCGCAGATTAGGATTGCTGAGGGAGAAAGGGAATGGGTGACCAAAAGGCAGAGAAAGAGCAGAAAGGCAGTGCAGGATTCCCCTGTGGTCATCTCATACTGATGAGGGTGAAGGCTCACCAGGGGAAGGCAGCAGTAGCCAGGTTCATGGCACAGTGGTTGGCTCTGCTGTTCGGAAGGGCGGGAAGAAGAGTGTAAGGGCTATAGTTATCGGGGATTCGATTGTAAAGGGAGTAGATAGGCGGTTCTGTGGTTGCAAACGAGACTCCCGAATGGTATGTTGCCTCCCAGGTGCACGGGTCAGCGATGTCTCAGATCGGCTGCAGAACATTCTGAAGGATTAGGGTGAACATCCAGTTGTCGTTGTGCACATAGGCACCAATGATTTAGGTAAAAAACGGGATGAGGTCCTACAAGCAGAATTTAGGTAGGGAGGAACCAAGTTAAAAAGTAGGACCTCCGAGGTAGTCATCTCAGGATTGCTACCAAAGCCACGTGCTGGTCAGGGTAGAAATGAAAGAATAGTCAGGATGAATGCGTGGCTTGAGAGATGGTGTAGGAACGAGGGGTTCAGATTTTTTGGACATTGGGACTGGTTCTGGGGGAGGTGGGACTATTACAAATTGGATGGTCTACAGCTGGGCCGGACTGGAACCAATGTCCTTGGGCGTGCTTTTGCGAACGCTGTTGGGGAGGGTTTAAGCTAATGTGGCAGGGGGATGGGAACCAAATGAGGAGGTCAATGGACAGTAAGGAGGTCGTAACTAAAGCCTGGAAGGAACTAGATAATGAAGTCAGCATGACTAAGGGGAAGAGTAGGCAGGTAGTAGATGATGAACGCAAAGGGACTGGTGGTCTGAGGTGCATTTGTTTTAATGCAAGAAGAGTAGCAGGTAAGGCAGATGAAGTTAGGGCTTGGATTCGTAGCTGGGAGTATGATGTTATTGCTATTACTGAGACTTGGTTGAGGGAAGGGCGTGATTGGCAACTAAATATCTCAGGATATCGATGCTTCAGGCGGGATAGAGCGGGAGGTAAAAGGGGTGGAGGAGTTGCATTACTGGTCAAAGAGGATATCACAGCTGTGCTGTAGGAGGGCACTATGGACGACTCGAGCAGTGAGGCAATATGGGCAGAACTCAGAAATAGGAAGGGTGGGGTAACAATGTTGGGGCTGCACTGCAGGCCTCCCGACAGTGAGCGTGAGATAGAGGTACAAATATGTAAACAGATTATGGAAAGATGCAGGAGCAAATAGGTGGTGGTGATAGGAGATTTTAATTTTCCCAACAATGACTGGGATTCACTCAGTGTTCGAGGTCTAGATGGAGCAGAATTTGTAAGGAGCATCCAGGAGGCTTTCTAGAGCAGTATGTAAAGAGTACAACTCGGGAAGGGGCCATACTGGAGCTTGTGTTGGGGAATGAGCCCGGCCAGGTGGTTGAAGTTTCAGTAGGGGACTACTTTGGGAATACTGATCACAATTCCGTAAGTTTTAGAATACTCATGGACAATGACGAGAGTGGTCCGAAAGGAAGAGTGCTAAATTGGGGGAAGGCCAACTACACCAAAATTCGGCAGGAGCTGGGGAATGTAGATTGGGAGCAGCTGTTTGAAGGTAAATCCACATGCGATATGTGGGAGGCTTTTAAAGAGAGGTTGATTACCGTGCAGGCGAGACATGTTCCTGTGAAAATGAGGGATAGAAATGGCAAGATTAGGGTACCATGGATGACAAGTGCAATTGTGAGACCAGCTAAGAGGAAAAAGGAAGCATACATAAGGTCTAGGCGGCTGAAGAAAGACGAAGCTTTGAAAGAATATCGGGAATGTAGGATCAATCTGAAACGAGGAATTAAGAGGGCTAAAAGGGGTCATGAAATATCTTTAGCAAACAGGGTTATGGAAAATCCCAAAGCCTTTTATTCATATATAAGGAGCAAGAGGGTAACTAGAGAAAGGATTGGCCCACTCAAGGACTAAGGAGGAAAGTTATGCGTGGAGTCAGAGAAAATGGGTGAGATTCTAAACGAGTACTTTGCATCGGGATTCACCGAGGAGAGGGACATGTCGGATGTTGAGGTTAGGAACAGATGTTTGATTACTCTAGGTCAAGTCGGCATAAGGAGGGAGGAAGTGTTGGGCATTCTAAAAGGCATTAAGGTGGACAAGTCCCCAGGTCCGGATGGGATCTATCCCAGGTTTCTGAGGGAAGCGAGAGAGGAAATAGCTGGGGCCTGAACAGATATATTTGCTGCATCCTTAAACACGGGTGAGGTCCCGGAGGACTGGCGAATTGCTAATGTTGCCCCTTGTTTAAGAAGGGTAGCAGGGATAATCCAGGTAATTATAGACCGGTGAGCCTGACGTCAGTGGAAGGGAAGCTGCTGGAGAAGATTAGATTAGATCAGATTAGAACATTACAGCGCAGTACAGGCCCTTCGGCCCTCGATGTTGCGCCGACCTGTGAAACCATCTGACCTGCACTAATCCATTTTCATCCAAATGTCTATCCAATGACCACTTCAATGTCCTTAAAGTTGGCGAGTCTGCTACTGTTGCAGGCAGGGGGTTCCACGCCCCTACTACTATCTGAGTTAAGAAACTACCTCTAACATCAGTCCAATATCTGTCACCCCTCAACTTAAAGCTATGTCCCCTCGTGTTTGCCATCACCATCCATGGAAAAATACTCTCACTATCTACCGTTTCTAACCCTCTGATTATATTATATGTCTCTGTTAAGTCACCTCTCCTCCTCCTTCTCTCCAACGAAAACAACCTCAAGTCCCTCAGCCTTTCCTCGTAAGACCTTCCCTCCATACCAGGCAACATCCGTGTGAATCTCCTCTACACCCTTTCCAAAGCTTCCACATCCTTCCTATAATGCGGTGACCAGAACTGCACGCAATACTCCAGGTGCGGTCTCACCAGAGTTTTGTACAGCTGCAGCATGACCTCGTGACTCCGAAACTCGATCCCCCAACTAATAAAAGCTAACAAACCATATGCCTTCTTAACAGCCCTATTAACCTGGGTAGCAACTTACAGTGATTTATGTACCTGGACACCAAGATCTCTCTGTTCATCTACACTACCAAGAATCTTCCCATGAGCCCAGTACTCTGCATTCCTGTAACTCCTTCCAAAGTGAATCACCTCGCACTTTTCCGCATTAAACTCCATTTGCCATCTCTCAGCCCAGCTCTGCAGCCTATCTATGTCCCTCTGTACCCTACAACATCCTTCGGCACTATCCACAACTCCACCGACCTGAGTGTCATCCGCAAATTTACTAACCCACCCTTCCACACCCTCATCCAGGTCATTTATAAAAATGACAAACAGCAGTGGCCCCAAAACAGATCCTTGCGGTAAACCACTAGTAACTAAACTCCAGGATGAACATTTGCCATCAACCACCACTCTCTGTCTTCTTTCAGCTAGCCAATATCTGATCCAAAGCTCTAAATCACCTTCAACCCCATACTTCCGTATTTTCTGCAATAGCCTACCGTGGGGAACCTTATCAAACGCCTTACTGAAATCCATATACACCATATCCACTGCTTTACCCTCATCCACCTGTTTGGTTACCTTCTCGAAAAGCTCAACAAGGTTTGTGAGGCATGACCTACCCTTCACAAAACCGTGCTTACTATCGCTAATGAACTTATTCTTTTCAAGATGATTATAAATCCTGTTTCGTTTAACATTTTCCAACATTTTACCCACAACCGAAGTAAGGCTCATAAGTCTATAATTAGCAGGGCTGTCTCTACTCCCCTTCTTGAACAAGGGGACAACATTTGCTATCCTCCAGTCTTCCAGCACAATTCCTGTCGACAATGACGACATAAAGATCAAGGACAAAGGCTCTGCAATCTCCTCCCTGGCTTCCCAGAGAATCCTAGGATAAATCCCATCTGGCCCAGGGGACTTAATCTATTTTCACACTTTCCAAAATTGCTAACACCTCCTCCTTGTGAACATCAATCCCTAGTAGTCTGAATCTCAGTATTCTCCTCGACAACATTTTCTTTCTCTACTGCAAATACTGACGAAAAATATTCATTTAACGCTTCCCCTATCTCCTCTGATTCCACACACAACTTCCCACTACTAATCTTGATTGACCCGAATCTAACTCTAGTCATTCTTTTATTCCTGATATACCTAGAGAAAGCCTTCGGGTTTTCCTTGATCCTATCCGCCAATGACTTCTCGTGTCCTCTTCTTGCTCTTCTTAGCTCTCCCTTTAGATCCTTCCTGGCTCGCTTGTAACTCTCAAGCGCCCTAACTGAGCCTTCACGTCTCATCCGAACATTAGCCTTCTTCTTCCTCTTGACAAGCGCTTCAACTTCTTTCATAAACCACGGCTCCCTCGCTCGACAACTTCCTCCCTGCCTGACAGGTACAGACTTATCAAGGTCACGCAGTAGCTGCTCCTTGAATAAGCTCCACATTTCTATTGTGCCCATCCCCTGCAGTTTCCTTTCCCATCCTCCGCATCCTAACTCTCGCCTAATCGCATCATAATTTCCTTTCCCCCAGCTATCATTCTTTCCCTGCGGAAAATACCCGTCCCTGTCCATCGCTCAGGTAAACCTAACCGAATTGTGATCACGATCACCAAAGTGCTCACTTTCCTGGGGAAAATTGATGCACAGAATGAACTTGGGTGTTCAGTTCCATTGTTCCCTGACGGTGGCAACGCAGGTCAATAGAGTGGTCAAGAAGGCATGCGGCATGCTTTCCTTCATCGGACGGGGTATTGACTACAAGAGATGGCAGGTCATGTTACAGTTGTATAGGACTTTGGTTCGGCCACATTTGGAATATTGCGTGCAGTTCTTGCCGCCACATTACCAAAAGGATGCAAAAGATTTGGAGAGGGTGCAGAGGAGGTTCACCAGGATGTTGGCTGGTATGGAGGGCGCTAGCTATGAAGAGAGGTTGAGTAGATTAGGATTATTTTCATTAGAAAGACGGAGGTTGAGGGGGGACGTGATTGAGGTGTACAAAAACATGAGAGGTTCAGACAGGATGGATAGCAAGAAGCTTTTTCCCAGAGTGGGGGATTCAATTAATAGGGATCACGAGTTCAAAGTGAAAGGGGAAAGGTTGAGGGGGGATATGCGTGGAAAGTTATTTACACACAGGTTGTGGGTGCCTGGAAAGCGTTGCCAGTGGAGGTGGTCGACGCGGGCACGATATGATCTTTTAAGATGTATCTAGACAGATACATGATGGGCAAAGAGATACAGACCCTTAGAAAATAGGCGACAGGTTTAGATAGAGGATCTGGATCGGCGCGGCTTGGAGGGCCGAAGGGCCTGTTCCTGTGCTGTAATTTTCTCTGTTCTTTGTTCTTTGAATGAAGAGGGGGAGGGAGAGGGTGGTGGAGGGGAATGAAGAGGGTGAGGGAGGGGGAGCATGAGGGGAATGAAGAGGGGGAGGGATGGGAGATGGAGGGCAATGAAGAGGGGGAGGGATGGAGTGGTGGAGGGGAATGAAGAGGGGGAGGGTGCGGGACGTGGAGGGGAATGAAGAGGGGAGAGAGGGGGAGCAGGAGGGGAATGAAGAGGGGGAGGGAGGGGAGCTGGAGGGGAATTAAGAGGGGGAGGGCGGGGTTGTTGGAGTGGTATGAAGAGGGCGAGGGAGGGGGAGGTGCACGGGAATAAAGAGGTGGAAGGAGGGCTATGTGGAGGGGGATGAAGAGGTGGCGGTCGGGGGGTGGGATCAGAATGATTAAGGGGAGGAAGGGGATGTAGAGGGGAATGATGCGGGGAGGGAGGTGTTGGAGGAGAGGAATGAATAGGGGAGGGAGGGGGAAGTGGAGGGGAATGTAGAGTGGGAGGGAGGGGGTGGTGGAGGGAAGTAAAGTGGGGGAGAGAGTTGGAGGTGGAGGGGAGTGAAGAGTGGGAGGGAGGTGGTGGTGGAGGGAAGTAAAGTGGGGGAGAGAGGGGGAGGTGGAGGGGAATGAAGAGGGGGAGGGAGTGGGAAGGGAAGGGGAATGGAGAAGGGGAGGGAGGGGGTGGTGGAGGGGAATGAAGAGGGGGAGGGAGGGGAGGAGGAGGAAAATGAAGAGGGGGAGATAGAGGGTTCTGCAGGGGAATGAAGATGGGGAGGGTGTGGGAGGGGGAGGGGAATGAAGAGGGGTGGGAGGGGAGGTGGAGGGGAATGAATAGGGGGACGGAGGGGTATGTGGAGGGGGATGAAGAGGTGGCGGTCGGGGGGTTGGATCAGAATGATTAAGGGGAGGAAGGGGATGTAGAGGGGAATGATGCGGGGGAGGGAGGTGTTGGTGGAGAGGAATGAATAGGAGAGGGAGGGGGAAGTGGAGGGGAATGAAGAGTGGGAGGGAGGTGGCTGGTGGAGGGAAGTAAAGTGGGGGAGAGAGTGGGAGGTGGAGGGGCATGAAGATTGGGATGGAGGGGAAGGTGGAGGGGATTGAAAAGGGGGAGGTGGGGGTGGTGCAGGGTGTGCGTGATTGAGGGGAATGAAGAGTGGGAGGGAGGGAGAAGTGGAGGGGAATGAGGAGGGGCAGGGACGGGGTAGTGGAGGGGAATGAAGATGGGGAGGGAGGGGAGGAGGAGGAAAATGAAGAGGGGGAGATAGAGGGTTCTGCAGGGGAATGAAGATGGGGAGGGTGTGGGAGGGGGAGGGGAATGAAGAGGGGTGGGAGGGGAGGTGGAGGGGAATGAATAGGGGAGGGAGGGGTAAGTGGAGGGGGATCAAGAGGGGGAGGGAGGGTGATGTGGAGGGGAATGAAGAGGGGGAGAGAGAGGGTGGTGGAGGTGAATGAAGAGGGGAGGGAGAGGGAGGGGAGGGGAATGAAGAGGGGGAGGGAGTGGGAGATGGAGGGGAATGACGAGTGGGAGGGAGTGGGAGGTGGAGGGGAATGAAGAGGGAGAGGGAGGGGAACGGTGAGGGGAATGAAGAGGGCGATGGAGGGGATGGTGTAGGGGAATGAAGTGGGGGAGTGTGGGGGATGTTGAGGGGAATGAAGATTGGGAGAGAGAGGGTGGTGGAGCGGATTGAATTTGGGGAGGGAGAGGGATGTGGAGGGGAATGAAGAGACGGAGAGAGAGGCAGTTGGAGTGGAATAAAGAGTGGGAGGGAGTGGGAGGGGAGGGGAATGAAGAGGGGGATGGTGGGGGTGGTTGAGCGGAATGATGATTGGGAGGGAGAGGGAGGTGGAGCGAAAGGAAGAGGAGGAGGGAGGGGTTGCTGGAGGGGAATGAAGAGGGGGAAGGAGAGGGGGGTGGATGGTAATGAAGAGGGGGACGGAGGTGGATGTGGAGGGGAATGAAGTGGGGGAGGGAGGGGGAGGTTATGGGGAAAGAAGAGGGGGAGGGAGGTGATGGGGAATGAAGAGGGGAGGGAGGGGGAGGTGCAGGGGAATTAAGAGAACGGATGTGTATGTGGAGGGGACTGACGAGGGGGAGGGATGGGGTGGTGGAGGGGAATGATTACGGTCGGGAAGGGGTGGTGGATGGGAGTGATGTGGTGGAGGGAGGTGTTGGTGGAGAGGAATGAATAGGGGAGGGACGGTGAGGTGGAGGGGAATGAAGTGGGGGAGGGGGAGGGGGAGGGTGGGGGAGGTGGAGGGTGATGAAGAGGGGTTGGGAGTGGGAGATGGAGGGGATTGATGAGAGTGAGGGAGGGGAAAGGGAGGGCAGTGAAGAGAGGTAGGGAGTGGGTGGTGAAGGGGAATGAAGAAGGGGAGGGAAGAGGAGGGGGATGGGAATGAAGAGGGGGAGGGAGGTGGACGTGGAGAGGGAGTGAGGGGGTGGTGGAGGGGAATGAAGAGGTGGAGAGAGTGTGAGGTGGACTGGAATGAAGAGGGTGTGGGAGGGGGAGGTGGAGGGGAATTAAGAGGGGAGGGAGGGTTTGGTGGAGATGAATGAAGTGGGGATGGAGGGGTAAGTGGTGGGGATTGAAGAGGGGGAGGGAGGGGATGGTGAGGGGAATGATTAAGGGGAGGGAGGGGGATGTGGAGGGAAATGATGTGGGGATGGAGGTGTTGGTGGAGAGGAATGAATAGGGGAGGTAAGCGTTGGTGGAGGGGAATGAAGTGGGGGAGGGATGGGGGTAGTGGAAGGGAATGAAGCGGGGGAGGGAGTTGGAGGTGGAGGGTAGTAAAGAAGGGATGTGAGGGGAAGGGGAGGGGTATGAAGAGGGGGATGGAGGGGAAGGTGGAGGGGAATGAAGTGGCGGTAGGAGGGGGAGGTGGAGGGGAATGAAGATGGGGAGAGAGAGCGTGGTGTAGGGGAATGAAGAGGAAGAGGGAACGGGGATGTGGAGGGGAATGAAGAGCGGGAGAGAGTGGGTGGTGGAGGGCAATGAAGAGGGGGAGGGTGGTGGAGGTGGAGGGTAGTGAAGAGAGGAAGTGATGGTAAGGGGAGGGAGGGGGTTGGGGAGTGGGGGAGGGGAGTGGGGTAGAGGAGGGCTGTGAGGAGTTGAAGGGAAGAGGAGTCGGGGAGGAGATTGGGGAGGGGAGTGGGACAGGGGAGTTGTGTAGGGGACGGCAGTGAGGAGGTGGAGGAAAGGGAAGTATGGTCGGGGATTGTGGTCGGGGAGTGTGGTCGGGGAGTGTGGTCGGGGACTGTGATCGTGGAGTGTGGTCGGAGAGTGGGGGTGGAGAGTGTGGTGGGGGAGTTGGGGCTATGGGAGTGGGGTAGGGGAGTGGGGTCGGGGAGTGGAGGAGGAGTGTGTGGTCGGGGAGTGGGATAGGGGAGCGAGGGAGGGGTGTGTGGCAGGGGTGTTATGGATGGGAGTGGGGTGGTGGAGTGGGGTGGTGGAGTGGCGTAGGGGAGTGAGTGAGGGGAGTGTGGGCGGGGAGTTAGGGTGGGGAGTGAGTTAGGGGAGTGGGTGTGCGGTGTCGGTGTGGGGAGTGGGGGAGGGGAGTTGGGTATGAGAGTTGGGGAGAGGAGTTGGGGAGAGGAGTGGGGGAGAGGAGTGGGGGGTGGAGTGGGGGAGGAGAGTGGGGGAGGAGAGTGGGGGAGGGGAGTTTCGGTGGGGAGTGGGTTAGGGGAGTGGGTGTGGGGAGTGGGTTAGGGGAGTTAGGTAGGGGAGTTGGGTCGGGGAGCTGGGTAGGGTAGTGGGGGAGGGGAGTGGGGTTGGGGAGCGGGGGAGAGGAGTGGGGGAGAGGAGTGGGGGAGAGGAGTGGGGGAGAGGAGTGGGGTAGTGGAGTGGGGTAGTGGAGAGGGGTAGTGGAGTGGAAGAGGGGAGTGGGGGAGGAGAGTGGGGGAGGAGAGTGGGGGAGGAGAGTGGGGGAGGGGAGTGGGGGAGGGGAGTGGGGGAGGGGAGTGGTGGAGGGGAGTGGGGAGGGGAGTGTGGGAGGGGAGTGGCAGAGTAGAGTGGGGTAGGGGAGTGGGGTAGGTGACTGGGGTGAAGGAGTGCGGTACGGGAGTGGGGTAGGGGAGTGGGGTCGGGGTGTGGGGTCGGGGAGGGCAGTGAGGAGATGGAGGGATGGGGAGAGGGGTAAGAGAGTTGGGGAGGCGAATGGGGTCGGGGATTTTGGTAAGGGAGGGCAGTGAGGAGGTGGAGGGAAGGGAGTGGGGGAGGGGAGTGGGGGTATAGCGTGGGTTTGGGGCATTGGGTGGTGGAGGGCAGTGAGGAGGTCGAGGGAATTTGAGTGTTGAGGAGAGTGGGGGAGGAGAGTGGGGAGGGGAGTGAGGCAGGGGACTGGGGGAGGGGAGTGGGTTAGGGGAGTGGGTGTGCAGAGTGGGTGTCGGGAGTGGGGGATGGGAGTTGGGTAGGGGAGTTGGGTAGGGGAATGGGGGAGGGGAGTGGGGGAGGGGAGTGGGGGTGGGAAGTGGGGGGAGGAGTGGAGGAGGGGAGTGGAGGAGGGGAGTGGATGAGGGGAAGGGAGGAGGGGAGTGGGGAGGAGAGTGGGGGAGGAGAGTGGGGGAGGAGAGTGAGGGAGGAGAGTGAGGGAGGAGAGTGGGGGAGGAGAGTGGGTGAGGAGAGTGGGGGAGGGGAGTGGCTGAGGAGAGTGGGGTAGGGGAGTGGGGGAGGGGACTGGGGTAGAGGAGTGCGTGAGAGGAGTGGGTTCGGGGTGTGGGGTCGGGGAGTGCAGTGAGGACGTGGAGGGAAGGGGAGAGGAGTAAGGGAGTTGTGGAGGCGAATGGGGTCGGGGATTTGGGTAGGGGAGGGCAGTGAGGAGGTGGAGGGAAGGGAGTGGGGGAGGGGAGTGGGGGGTGGCATGGGATTGGGGAGTTGGGTAGTGGAGGGCAGTGAGGAGGTGGAACGAAGGGGAGTGGTGTGAGGATTGGGGGAGGAGAGTGGGGTAGGGGAGTGGGGTAGGGGCGTGGGGTGGGGGAGTGTGGTAGGGGAGTTGGGAACGGGATTGTGTTAGGGGAGTGGGGGAGGGGTGTGGGGGTTTGGTGTGGGGTCGGGGAGTTGGGCAGGGGAGTGGGGGAGGGGTGTGTGGTAGGTGAGTGGGTTGGGGGAGTGGGGGAGGGGATTGTGTGAGGGGAGTGGGGGTGGGGAGTGGGTGAGGGGAGTTGGGTAGGGGAGTGAGGGAGGGGAGTGGGGTAGTTGAGTGGGGTAGTGGAGTGGGGTAGTGGAGTGGGGAGGGGAGTGGGGGAAAGGAGTGGGGGAGGTGTGTGGGCTAGCGGAGTTGGGGAGGGGAGATGGGTTTGTGGAGTTGAGGTAGTGGAGTTGGGTAAGGTAGTAGGGGAGGGGAATGGGGGAGGGGTGTGGGGCTACGGAGGGCTGTGAGGAGGTGGAGGGACGGGGAGTGGGGGAGGAGAGTTGGTGAAGGGAACGGGGTAGGGGAGGGCAGTAAGGAGGTGGAGGGATGGGGAAAGTGGGAGGGGAGTGGTGGAGGGGAGTGGAAGAGAGGAGTGGGGGAGGAGAGAGGGTGAGGGGCGATGGGGAGGGGAATGGGGAGGGGTGTGCTGGCGGGGTGTGGGGTCGGGGAGTGGGGTCGGGGAGTTGGGTAGGTCGGCAGTGAGGAGGTGGAGGGCAGGGGAGTGTGTTCGCGGAGTGTGGTCGGGGAGTCTGGGTGTTGAGTGTGGTATGGGAGTTGGGGAGGAGAGCGGGGATGGGGAGTGTGGGAGTGGAGTGGGGTAGGAAAGTGTGGGAGAGGAGTGGAGAGGGGAGTGGGGCATGGGGGTTGGGGAGGGGAATGGGGAAGGGGAGTGGGGTAAGGGAGTTGGGAAGGGGAGTGTTGGACTGGAGTTGGGGAGGGGACTGTGTTAGGGGAGTGGGCGATGGCAGTGGCGGTGGGGTGTGGGGGAGGGGTGTTGGGTCGGGGAGAAGGGGAGGAGAGGGGAGTTGAGTCGGGGAGTTGGGGAGGGGAGTGCGTAGGGGAGTGGGGGATGTTAGTAGGGGTGGGGTGTGTTGTAGGTGCTGGGGAGGTGAGCTGGGAAGGGGAGTTGCTGAGGGGAGTCAGGACCGGCAGTGGGGGAGAGGAGTGTGGGAGGGGAGAGGGGGAGGGGTGTGGGGTAGTGGAGTTGGGGAGGGGAATTGGGAGGGGAGTTGGGGTAGGGTAGTGGGGGAAGGGAGTAGGGGAGGGGAGGGGGAAGCAGAGTGGGGTAGGGGAGTGGGAGAGGGGAGGGCTGTGAGTCAGTGGAGGGAAGGGGATGGGGAGGGGGAATGGGGTAGGGGAGGGCAGTGAGGAGGTGGAGGGAAGGGGAGTGAGGGAGGGGAGTGTGGGAGAGGAGTGGGCGTGTTGAGTGGGGAAGGGGAGTGGGGTAGGGGAGTGAGGTAGATGATGGGTAGAGGAGTGTTGGAGGGGTGTGGTGGAGGGAAGTGGTGGAGGGCAGTGGGGTAGGGGAATGGGGAGGGGAGTGCTGGCGGGGAGTGGGGTAGGGGTGTGAGGGAAGGGAGTGGGATAGGGCAGGGCAGTGAGGAGGTGAGGGAAGGGGAGTGAGGGAGGGGAGTGTGGGAGAGGAGTGGGCGTGGGGAGTGGGGAAGGAGAGTGGGGTAGGGGAGTGAGGTAGATGAGTGCGCTCGAGGAGTGTTGGAGGGGTGTGGTGGAGGGAAGAGGTGGAGGGCAATGGGGTAGGGCAATGGGGAGGGGAGTGTTGGCGGGGAGTGGGGTAGGGGTGAGAGGGAATGGAGTGGGATAGGGCAGGGCAGTGAGGAGGTGAGGGAAGGGGACTGGGGGAGGGGAGTGGGGGAGGGGAGTGTGGGAGGGAAGTGGGGGAGGGAAGTGGAGGATGGGAGTGGGGTAGAGGAGTTCGGCAGTGGAGTGGGGTAGGGGATTGCGGGAGGGTAGTTGGTTAGAGGAGGACAGTGAGGAGGTGGAGGGAAGGGGTGTGGGGGAGTGGAGAGAGCGAGGCGGTGGGGTAGGGGATTGGGGTAGAATAGTGGGGGAGGGGTGTGGTGTCGGGTAGGGCAGTGAGGAGGTGGACGGAAGGGGAGGGGGGAGGGGAGTTGGGGAGGGGAATGAGGTCGGGGATTTGGGTAGGGGAGGGCTTTGAGGAGGTGGAGGGAAGGGAGTGGGGGAGGAGAGTGGGTAGGGGAGTGGGGGAGGGGAGTGAGGTAGGTGAGTGGGATAGGGAGGTGGGGAGGGGAAGGCAGTGAGGTGGTGGAGGGCATTGGAGTGGGGGAGGGGAGTGGGGGAGGGGACTGGGGAGGGGAGTGGGGTAGAGGAGTGCGGGAGGGGAGTGGGGTAGGGGAGTGGGGTCGGGTTGTGGGGTCGGGGAGGGCAGTAAGGAGGTGGAGGGAAGGCGAGACGGGGAAGGGAGTTAGGGATGCGAATGGGGTCGGGGATTTGGGTAGGGGAGGGCAGTGATGAGGTGGAGGGAAGGGAGTGGGGGAGGGGAGTGGGGGATGTGCCGTGGGGTTTGGGAGTTGGGTAGTGGAGGGCAGTGAGGAGGTGGAGCGAAGGGGAGTGGGGTGGGGATTGGGGGAGTAGAGTGTGGTAGGGGAGTGGGAGAGAGGCGTGGGGTGGGGGAGTGTGGTAGGGGAGTTCGGGACGGGATTGGGTCAGGGGTGTGGCTGAGGGAAGTGGGGGTTTGGGGTGGTGTAGGGGAGTTGGGCAGGGGAGTAGGGGTGGGGAGTGTGGTATGAGAGTGGGTTGGGGGAGTGGGGGAGGGGAGTGAGGGAGGGGAGTGAGGGAGGGAGTGGGTAGTGGAGTGGGATAGGGGAGTGAGGTAGGGGAGTGCGCTGGGGAGAGTGGGAGAGGAGTGGGGGTGAGGAGTGGGATAGGGGTGTGGGCTAGCAGAGTTCCGGAGGGGAGTCGTGGTTAGGGAGTTGGGGTAGTGTAGTTGGGGATAGTAGTGGGGAGGGGAGTAGTGGAGGGAAGTGGGGTGGGGTGTGGGGTCACGGAGGGCAGTGAGGAGGTGGAGGGACGGGGAGTGGGGGAGGAGAGTTGGGGAGGGGAATGGGGTAGTGGAGGGCAGTAAGGAGGTGGTGGGAAGGGGAGTGCTGGAGGGGAGTTGGGAGGGGAGTTGGGGAGGGGAGTTGGGGAGGGGTGTTGGGGAGTGGAGTGGGGGAGGAGAGAGGGTGAGGGGCGATAGGGAGGGGAATGTGGAGGGGAGTGGTGGAGGTGAGTTGGGGAGGGGAGTTGGGGAGGGGTGTTGGGGAGAGGTGTGGGGAGGAGAGTGGGTGAGGGGCGATGGGGAGGGGAATGGGGAGGGGTGTGCTGGCGGGGAGTGGGGTCGGGGTGTGGGGGAGGGGAATGGGATAGAGCAGGGCAGTGAGGAGGTGGAGGGAAGGGAGTCGGGGAGGGGAGAGGGGGATGGGAGTGAGGTAGGGGTGTGGGGGAGAGGGTGGGTTAGGGGAGTGGGGTAGGGGAGTGGGGGAGGGGAGGGTAGTGAGGAGGTGAGGGAAGTGAGTGTGGTAGGGGAGTGGGTGTGAGGCGTGGGGTAGGGGAGTGGAGGAGGGGAGTGAGGTAGGGAGTGGGGGAGGGGAGTGGGTTGGGCAGTGAGGAGGTGGAGGGAATTGGAGTGGGGAGGGGAGTGGGGGTGGGGAGTGGGGGAGGTGAGTGGGGGATGGGAGTGGGGGAGGGCAGTGAGGAGGTGGAGGGAAGGGGAGTGGGGAAGGAGAGTTGGGGAGGGTTGTGCGGTCGGGGATTTGTGTAGGGGAGGGCAGTGAGGAGGTGGAGGGAAAAGAGTGGGGAAGGGGAGTGGGTGTGTTGCGTGGGGTAGGGGCGTAGGGGACGGGAGCGAGGTAGGGGAGTGGAGGAGGGGAGGGGGAGGGGAGGGCAGTGAGGAGGTGGAGGGAATTGGAGTTGGCGAGGGGAGTGGCCTGGGGCAGTGGCTAGGGGACTGTGGGAGGGGATAGGGGACGGGTAGTGGGGGTGTGGTGTGGGGTTTGGGAGTTGGGTAGTGGAGGGCAGTGAGGGGATGGAGCGAAGGGGAGTGGGAGTCAGATACACCCTGTGAAGTGCAAAACACCACCACTGTCCTCAGGAATATTAACACACTGACAGTGAACACAGGTTAATATTAACACACTCACTGACACATTGTGTACATCATGACCCACAGTCAGATACACCCTGTGAAGTGTAAAACACCCCCACTGTCCTCAGGAATATTAACACACTGACAGTGAACACAGATTAATATTACCACACTCACTGACACACTGTGTGCATCATGGCCCACAGTCAGATATACCCTGTGAAGTGTAAAACACCCCTACTGTCCTCAGGAATATTAACACATTGATAGAGGCAACATGTTAATATTAACACATTCACTCTGGCTGTCCGATCGACATTTATAAATGCGAAGCAATGGTAAGTTTTAACACACCATTCACTTACAATACCCTGGACCTTTTTAGCATGCTTGACCATTGGAATGCAAAGGCCAGTGCAATAGTACCTCGCAGTGCAGGAATCTCTGGCAGTGCAATAGTACCTCGCAGTGCAGGAACCTCTGGCAGTGCAATAGTACCTCGCAGTGCAGGAACCTCTGGCAGTGGCCGTTCCTGTGCATTAGCACCTTTTAATGCAATAGGACTTGCTATGTAAAATCCAATTGCAATGCAAATTTCCTTTGCAATGCTGCAGCCCCTTGTCGTGCAAAAAGCACCTTGAGATGCCATAGAATGTTTCAATGTAACAAACATTTGCAATCCCATTGAACATATGGTGCATTACACGCTTTCAATGCAAAAAAAATCTTGTAGTACAATAGCCTTTGCAAGTGCAACATCCACGAACAAAGCAATAGCCCCATGCAGTGCAATCTCCACTCAGTACAAAAACAACATGCAATGTAATAGTCACTAAGTGTGATATAGCAATAACGTGAAGAAATGCTATAGCCTTTTGAAGACAACAGACTATGACAAGGCAATAGCCTCTTGCAGTTCAAAATATCTTTGGTGTGCAATAGACCCTTAGAATGTATTTGCCCCTTACAGTGCAACAGTTATATGCAGTGCATTCGATCTTTATGGTACAAAAGCAGGTGCAGTCCAAGAGCAAATTGCCTTTTAATACCCTATTGAAATATGATATCCTCTCACAATGGAGACCATCTCGCAATACAAAAGCTCCCTGCAGTGCAATAGCCATTTGTATTGCAACTGTGCTGTAAATGCAATAGGCACTTACCAAGCAACATCCAGTTGCAATGTAATAGAATCATTAGTGTGCATGATCCTTGTAGTACAATAGCCTCTTGCAGCGCAATAGCAGCTTGCAATACTACCTTTGGTAGTGCAATAATTCCTTCCACTCATTGAGTTTGCAATAGAGCGTGGTGTGCAACATCCACTTGCAATGAAATAACCCAACGCAGTGCGATTCCCCTTTTAATGCAAACGCACCTTGCAATGCAAGAACTATTTGCAGAGCAAAAACTGCAGCAATGCAACACGCATTTCATTGCAATAGCGCTTGCAGTCCAACAGTCCCTCCCTTGCAGACTTGTATCCTTGCAATGTCAGAGCCCTTTTCAATGCAACATCCACAGGCAACGCAGTAAAACCAAGAATTTTTGGCAATGCGAATGCAACAACTACTTGCAATGCAATAGGGCTAAGTCATGCCATCGCACATTGATAACATTGCACACTGGCAAAGTAATGGACTTTTGCAGCGCAATAGCTCATCGGAGTGCAATTGCCCTTTGCAATGCAATATCCTGATGCAGTACACTGGGGCCTTACAATACAATATTCATGATTAATGCAATAGCACCTTGCATTACAATAGTCTCTTACAGTGTAATATCTTCTTGTAGTACGAACACTCTTGCAGTTCAATAGCTACTTGCTGGAAAGCAGAAGCCTCTTGCAAAGAAATACCCTTTGTAATTCAATCACCTCTTGCACGGTGACAGCACCTTGCAATGCAGGATACACTGACAGTTTTATCGTCCTTTCCAATTCAATCACCTCTTGCACGGTGACAACACCTTGCAATGCAGGATACACTGACAGTTTAATAGTCCTTTCTAATTCAATCACCTCTTGCACGGTGACAGCACCTTGCAATGCAGGATACACTGACAGTTTTATCGTCCTTTCCAATTCAATCACCTCTTGCACGGTGACAACACCTTGCAATGCAGGATACACTGACAGTTTAATAGTCCTTTCTAATTCAATCACCTCTTGCACGGTGACAGCACCTTACAATGCAGGATACACTGACAGTTTTATCGTCCTTTGGACTGGTGAGGCCTTTGACAGTGCAATCACTCTTGCAGTTTAACATCCACATGGAGTTGTCACACAAACCACAGCTGTGATAATACAACAATCGTGAAAATAACTCCAAAGAGCTCCAGAAACCATCTTTGTCTTTAAGAAAAAAAAAATCAGCCTTTAATTTACAAAGTGAACAATGTATCCAAAATGGCATTGAAAGAAAACAAATCTTGGTCTTTGTGTGTTGAAGCTGTCTGACAAGGACAAAGACAAATGATCAAAGCTAACAGGTGTCACATGAACACATTCCATACCATCCTAAAACATTCCTGAATTGAATATCTCCTGCTGAAACAAAGAAGATGTGAAGTCACCATATTCTGGGTCACAGTTCAGTCACCATGGCTCAGAGAGCAGAGTGTCTCCTACCAGGAGGTACAAGATAACACAGCTTTACCTTAAAGTGTCTTTCAGCACAACATTAACATATTGTTTGTCTTTGCTCCATGACCTTCTGATCGGTTATTCTGTGACCTTGTCCTATCAACACCTTCTCTTTTGTTATCTCTTACCCAGCCTCGCTTTACTGTTTCTGTTTCTCTCTCCACAGATGCTGCCCGACCTGCTGAGTATTTCCAGCACTCTGTTTTTATTAACTCTGTTTCACTCTCCACAGATACTGCCCGACCTGCTGAGTATTTCGAGCACTCTATTTTTATAAACTCTGTTTCTCTCTCCACAGATGCTGCCTGACCTGGTGAGTATTTCCAGCACTCGCTGTTTTTATGAACTTTGTCCGGAGATGCTGTCAATCAGCCGCTCAATGTAACAGAGTATTTCACACTGAGTCACATGGGGAGATATTGGGACAGATGACCAAAAGCTTGATCAAAGAGTTTTAAGAAGTGTCTGCGGCACGGAAGGTGAGGTAGAGAGGAGGAGAGGATGAGGGAGGGATTTCCAAACACTGATGGCCTTGACAGCTGAAGATGAAAATGGGGATGTTCAAGGTGTCAGAATTAGATGATCCCTGATCTCTCCGGGTGTTGTAGGACTGGAGGAGGTTATAGAGATAGTGACGGGTGAGGACAAGTAGGGATTTGTAAACAAGAATGAGCGTTTTAATATTGAGGTGCTGATAACTGGGAGCCTGTGTAGGTCAATGAGTAGAGTGGTAATGGGTGAACAGGACTTGGTTTGAGCAAGGACACAGGCAGCAGAGATTTGGATGATCTCAAGTTCTTGGAGGGTAGAATGTGGGAGAGCGGCCAGGAGTGTGTTAGAATATTCCGCATCCCTCCAACTCCTCACTGCCCTCCCCTCCACCACGCCCCATCCCCCACTCCGCTCCCCCACTCCCCTCCCCAACTCACCTCCCCAACTCACCTCCCCAACTCACCTCCCCAACTCCCCTCCCCAACTCCCCACCCAAACTCCCCTCCCCCACTCCCCTACCCCACTCCCCTACCCCACTCACGTCCCCAACTCCCATCCCCAACTCCCAACCCCCACTCCCCTCCCCCACTCCCCTCCCCCACACCCCTACCCCACTCCCCTTCCCTCCACATCCTCAATGCCCTCCCCTACCCCACTCCCTTCCCTCCACTTACTCACTGCCCTCCCCGCCCCCACTCTACAACCCCACTCCCCTTACCCACTCCTCACGCAAACTAACCTCCTCCACTCCCCTCCCCATACCGCTCACACACTACCCACCCCCACTCCCCTCCCCACTCCCCTACCCTATTCCCAACCATACTACACTCCCCCACTGCCCTACCCCACTCCCCACCCCAACTACCCTCATCCACTCCCCGCCCCCATACGCCTCACACACTACCCTCACCCCTCCCCTCCCCACTCCCCTACCCTACTCCTCAACCATACTACACTCCCCCACTCCACTCCACACTTCCCTACACAACTAGCCATACCCACTCCCCTCCCTACTCCCCGACCACACTCCCCACCCAAACAACACTCCACCACTCCCCTGCCCCACTTCGCTTCGCTCCACCTCCTCAGTGCCCTCCCCCACTCCCCTTTCCAAGACCCCTCCCCCACTCCCCTACCCAACTCCCCTCCCCCACACCCCTCCCCCACTCCCCTCCCCACACTCCCCTCTCTCACCCCCTCCCCAACTCCCCTCCACCACTTCCCTCCCTCACTCCCCTCCTCACTCCCCACCCCCACTATATCCTGCACTCCCACATCCCACGCGCCTCCCAACAGACGTCCCCCACTCCCCTCCACCACTCCCCTCCACCACTCCCCTCCCCTACGCCCCTCCCCCACCCCACCCCACTCCTATCCCACACCCCCTACCCCATTCCCCTCCGAAACTCCCCTACGCCACTCCTCTCCCCCACTCCTCTCCCCTACGCCCCTCCCCCACTCCTCTCCCCTACGCCCCTCCCACACTCCGCTCGCCCACTCACCTCCCCCACCCCCAACCCACGTCTCTCCCCAACTCTTCTACCCAACTCCCCTCCCCATTCCCCTCCTCCACACCTCTCCCCAACTCCCCACCACCCACTCCCATACCCCACTCCCTTCACTCCACCGTACTCAATGCCCTCTTCCACTCCCCATCCCTCCACCTACTCACTGCCCTCCCCCTCCCCCACTCCCCTACCCCACTCCTCACCGCTCTACAATCCTCCGCTCAGCTTCCCAACCCCTCACGCACTACCCTACCCCACTCCCCTCCCAACTCCCCCTCTTCACTCCCCTCCCCACTCCCCTACCCGACTACCCAACCATACTACACAACCCCACTCCCCTACACCACACTCCCTACCCCAACTACCCTCCTACACTCCCCTCCCCCATACCCCTCAAACACTACCCTCCCCCACTCCCCTCCCCTACGCCCCTACCACACTCCACTCACCCCCACACCCTACCCCACACCCCTCCCCAACTCCCCTACGCCACTCCCCTCCCCACTCCTCTCCCCTATGCCCCTCCCCCACTCCTCTCCCCTACGCCCCTCCCCCAACTCCCCTCCGCCATTCCCCTCCTCCACACCTCTCCCGAACTCCCCTCCCCCACTCCCCTACCCCACGCCCCTTCACTCCACCTACTCAATGCCCCGCCCCTACCCCACTCCCCATCCCTCCACCTACTCACTGCCCTCCCCTCCCCCACTCCCCTACCCCACTCTACACCCCAACTACCCTCCTCCGCTCCCCTCCCCATAGCCCTCACTAACTACCCTATCCCACTCCCCTCCCAACTCCCCTCCCCGCTCCCCTCCCCACTCCCCTACCCTACTACCCATCCATACTACACTCCCCCACTCCCCTACCCCACTCCCAACGCCAACTACCTTCCTCCACTCCGCTCCCCCACTGCTCTCCACCACTCCCCTCCCCCTCCCCTCCCCCTCCCCTACCCCACTTCCCTCCCCAACTCCCCTACCCCACTCCCCTACCCCACTACCCTCCCCCACTACCCTCCCCAACTCCCCTACCTACTTCCCCTCCCTCACTACCCAACGTCACTCCCCGACCCCACTCCCTCCCCAACTCCCCTACCGCACTCCCTTCTACAACTCCCCTCCCCAATTCCCCTTCACTCCACCTCCTCAATGCCCTCCGCAACCCCACTCCCCTCTCAAAATCCCCTTCCCTTACCTCCGCACAGCCCTCCCCTCCCCCACTCCCCTGCCACAATCCCCTCCCAACTCCCCTCCCCAACTCCCCTCCCCCACTCCCCTACCCCACTCCCATACCCAATTCCAATCCACCACTCCTCTCCCCAACTACCCTCACCCACTCCGCGAACCCACTCCCATTCGCCACTCCACCTAACCAAGTCCCAAACAACAGTCCCCTCCCAAACTCCCCTCCCCCACTCCCCTCCCCAACCCCCCTCCCCTACTCCCCTGCCCCACACCTCGACCCAACTCGGCTTCCCCACTCCCCTTCCCCACTCTCCTCCCCCACTCCCCTCCCCTACTCCCCGACACCAATCCCCTCTCCAACCCCCCTACCCAACTCTCCTCCCTTACTCCCAAACCCCACTCCCCTCCTCCACTCCTCTCCCCAACTCCCCTCCCCTTCCCCCATACCCCACTCACCTACCACACTCCCCTTACAAACTCCAATACCGCTCTTCCTTACCCCACCCCATATCCCTCTCACCTCCCCCACTCCCGTCCCTCACTCCCCTGCCCCACTGCCTGCCTCCACTCCCCTCCCCCACACAGCTTCCCTCCACCTCCTCTCTGAACTCCTCTACCCCACTCCCCTCCTCCACTCTCCTACCCCACTCCCCTAACCCACTCCCCTCCCCAGTCCCCTACCCATCTCCCCTCCCCCACTCCGCAAACCCACTACCCTACCCCAATCCTCAGCCCCAATCCCCTTCACCACGCCCCTACCACACTCCCATCCCAACATCCCCTCCCCCACACACCTCCCCCACACACCTCCCCCACTCCCCTCCACAACTCACCTCCACGACACTCCTCTCCCACTCCGCTAGCCAACTCCCATCCCCAAATCCCATGCACAACTCCCCTCTCCAACTCCGTTCCCCAACACCCCTACCCCACTCCCCTCTCCAACTCCGCTCTCCAACTCTCCTTCCCTCAACCTCCTCACAGCCCTCCCCTCCCACACTCCCCTACCACACTCCCCTATCCCAACTCCTCTCCCAAACAGCCCGACCCCACTCCCCTACCCAACTCCCCTCCCTAATTCCAATCCACCACTCCTCTCTCCAACTCCCCTCCCCACGCCGCGACCCCATTCCCATTCCCAACTCCCCTGCCCCACACCCCTCCCCCACTCCCCTCAACATCTCCCATCCGCCACTCCCCTACTCAACTCCTCCACCCGACTCTCTAACCCTAATCCCCTTCATAACTCCCCTACCCGACTCCCCTCCACAACTCCCCTGCCCCACATACCTCTAGACTCCACTCCCCAACTCCCCTCCCCCACTCCACAATCCCACACCCCTACCCCACTCCGCACCCCCACACCTCTACCCAAATCACCTCCCCCACCCCCCCCCAACTCCCCTACACCAATCCCCTCGGCAACTCCCCTACCCAACTCTACTCCCCCACTCCCCTACTCCACTCCCCTCAGCCACACCTCTCCCCAACTCCCCTACCCCACTCCCCTACCCCACTCTGCTCTTCAACTACCCCACCCCACTCCCGCACCGCAATCCCTTCCCCCACTCCCCTCCCCCACTCACCTACACCACTCCCCTCATCCACATCTCTCCCCAACTCCCTTCCCCCAACTCCCTTCCCCCACTCCCCGACCCCACTCCCCGACCACACTCCCCTCACAAACCACCATACACCACTCCCCTCCCCGACACGCCACTCCCACACCCCAACCACACTGCCCTACCACACTCCCCTCCCCCACTCCCCTTCTCTCCTCCTCCTCACTGCCCTCCCCTACAACACTCCACACCCGCACTCCCCTACTCCACTCCCCTCCACCGCACCGCTCTCCAAAGCCCCACCCCCACTCCCCTCCACCACTCACATACCCCAGTACCCTCCCCCACTCCCCTACCCAACTCCCCTCCCCCACTCCCCTCCCACACTCCCCTCCCCCACTCCCCTGCTCTCCTCCTCCTCACTGCCCTCCCTTACAACACTCCCCTCCCAACCTCCCCTACTGCACTCCCTTCCACCGCACCGCTCTCCAAAGCCCCACCCCACTCCCCTCCACCACTCACATACCCCAGTACCCTCCCCCACTCCACTACCCAACTCCTCTCCCCCACTACCCTCCCACACTCCCCCCACTCCCCCTCCCCCACTCCCTTCCCCCACTCCCCGACCCTACTCCCCTCCTCCACTCCTCTCTCCAACTCACCTCAACAACTCCCCTACCCCACCACCCTCCCCGATCCTCTCCCCAACTTCCCTCCTCCACTCCCCTCGCCCGTCCCCTCCCCCACTTCCCTACCCAACTCCGCTCCCCCACTCCCCTACCCCACTCCCCTCCCCAACTCCCCTTTCCCAACTCCCCTCCCCACTACCCTACGCAACTCCCCTACACCACACCCTCCCCAACACCCCTACCCCACTCCCCTCTCCAACTCCACTCCCCAACTTCCCTTCACTACATCTCCACAATGCCCTCCCCTCCCCCACACCCCCACCCACTCCCCTCCCCAACTCCTCTACCCAACTCTCCTACCCCTTCCCCTACCCAATTCCAATCCCCCACTCCTCTCCCCAAATCCCCACCCCCACTCGGAGACCCCACGCCCATTCCCAGCTCCCCTCCCCCACTCCCCTGCCCAACTCCCCTCCAACACTACCCTCCCCTACACCCCTCCCTTCCCACACTCCCCTTCCACACTTCCCTCCCAAACTACCCGACCCTACTCCCCTCCTCTACACCTCTACCCAACTCCCCTCCCCCACTCCCCGACACCACTCCTCTCTCCAACTCCACTCCCCAACATCCCTTCACTACATCTCCTCAATGCCCTCCCCTACCCCACTCTCCTCCCACACTCCCCTCCTCCACTCCCCGACCCTATTCCCCTGCTCCACTCCTCTACCCAACTCCCCTCCCCGACTCCCCTAACCCACTCCCCTCCCCCGCTCCTCTCCCCAACACCCCTACCCAAGCCTCCACCCCCACTACCCTACACCACTCCCCTACCCCACTCCCTCCCCAACACCCCTACCCCACTCCCCTCTCCAACTCCCCTCCCCAACTCCCATTCACTCCACATCCTCAAAGCTCTCCCTACCCCACTCCCCTCCCAAACTCCCCTTCCCTCCACCTCCTCAATGCCCTCCCCTCCCCCACTCTCCTGCTCCACTACCCTCCCCAGCTCCCCTCCCCAACTCCCCTGCACTACTCCCCTACCCCACTCCCCTACCCAATTCCAATCCCCCACTCCTCTCCCCAACTCCCATCCCGCACACCGCGACCCCACTCCCTTTCCCACTCCCCTCGCCAACTCCCATACAACACTCCCCTCCCACACTCCCCTCCCCCAATCCCCTCCCCAACTCCTCTCCCCTACTCCCCTCCCCCACTCCTCTACCCAACTCCCCTCCCCCACTCCCCTCCCCCACTCCCCTCCCCTACTTCCCTACACCACTCCTCTCCCCAACTCGGTTCCCCTACTCCCCTACCCAACTCACCTACCACACTTCCCTCGCCAACTCTAATACCACAATCCCCTACCCCACTCTCCTCCCCAGCCACCTATCACACTGCCCTCACAAACTCCCATACCCCACTCCCATATCCCACGCAACACCCCCACTGCCGTCCCTCACTCCGCTGCCCCACTGCATGCCTCCACTCCTCTCCCCCACACACCTTCCCTCCACCTCCTCACTGCACTCCCCGACCCCACTCCCCTCCACCACTCCCCTCCACCACTCTCCTACCCCACTCCCCTCCACCACTCCGTCCCCTAATCCCCTCCCCCACACACCTCGCCCACTCCCCTCCCCAACTCACTTCCACTACACCCCTACCGCACACCCTCCCCAACTTTGTACCCCAACTCCCCTTTACTCCATCTCATCAATGCTCTCTCCTACTCCACTTCCCTCACAAACTCTCCTTCCCTCCACCTCCTCTCAGCCCACCCCTCCCCCACTCCCCTCCTCCACTCCCCTCCCCCACTCCCCTGCCCCACTCCCTTACCCAATTCCCATCCCCCACTCCTCTCCCCAACTCCCCACCCCCACTCCGCGACCCCACTCCCATTCCCAACTCCCCTCCCCCACTCCCCTCCCCACTCCCCTACCGCACTGACCTCCCCCACCCACCAAACCCACTCACCTTCCCTCCACCTCCTCAATGCCCTCCCCTACCCCACTCCCTTCCTCCACTCTCCTACCCGACTCCCCTCCCCCACTCTCATCCACATCTCCCCACCCCCACTCACCTACCCTACTCCCCACCCCTAATCCTCTTCTTCACTCCCCTACTAAACACCCCTCCACAAATCCCCTGCCCCACACACCTCCCTTACTCCAATCCCCAACACCCCTCCCCACTCCACAACCCCACTCCCCTACCCCACTCCCCTCCTCCACACCTCTCTCCAACTCCCCTCCACACTCCAATACCCCACTGCCTCCACCACTCCCACCTCCCATTCCCCTCCAACACCCCCTCCCCAACTGCCCTCCACCACTCACCTACCCCACTCTCCTCGCCCACTCCCCTATCCCACTCCCCTATCCCACTCCCCTTCCCCACTCCCCTACCCCATTCCCCTACCCCACTCCAGTCGCCCACTCCCCATCCCAATTAATCTATCCCACTCACCTACCCCACTCACCTACCCCACTCACTAACCCAACTCACCTCCCCAACTCCCCTACCTCACTCACCTACCCCACTAACCTACCCCACTCACCTTCCCCACTCCCATCCTCCACACCTCTCCCCAACTCCCCTCTCCCACTCGCCTCCCCCACTCCCCCAGCCCACTGCCTCCCCCACTCCCAATTCCCACTCCCCGCCCTCGCTCCCCTAACTGACTGCCCTCCACCACTCAGCGACCGCACACCGTTCCCGCACTCCCCTCCCCGACACACCTACCCTCTCCCGTACCCAACTCCCCTCCCCCAATCCCTTACCCCACTTCCCTCCTCCACACCTCTCCCCAACGCCCCTCCCCCACCCCCTACCGCACTCCCCTCCCACACTCCCCGCACCAACTCACATACCCCACTCCCCTACCAAAGTCCCCTCCCTGACACACCTCACCCACACCCCTACCCAACTGCCCTCCCACACTCACCTCTCCCAAACCCTTCCCTCCACCTCCGCAATGCCCTCCCCTTCCTCACTCCCCTCCTCCACACTCCTACCTCACTCCCCTACTCAACACCCCTCCTCCACTCGCCTCCACATCTCCCCACCCCCACTCCCCTAGCCTACTCCACACCCCTACTCCCCTTCATCACTCCCCTACCCCACTCCCCTCCCCAAATCCCCTGCCCCACAAAACTCCCCCACTCCACTCCACAACACCCCTCCTCATTCCACAACACCCCTCTCCACTCCACAACCCCACTCCCCTGCCCCACACCCCAACCTACTCCTCTACCCAACTCCCCTCCCCCACTCCCCTCCCAAACTCCCCGACACCAATACCCTCCCCTACTCCCTTACCCAACACCCCTCCCCCACTCCCCTACCCCACTCCCCTCCTACACACGTCTCCCCAACTCCCCTCCCCCACTCACCTACCCCACAGCCTCCTCCACTCCCACCTCCCACCCCCCTCCTCTACCCCCTCGCCCACTCCCATAACCCACTCCACGACCTCACTCCCCTACCCCACTCCCCTACCCCACTCCCCTACCTCACTCCCCTCGCTCACTACCTTACCGCACACACCTACCTCACTCCAGATGCCCATCCTGCTCCCATCCTCCACCCCAACTGCGCTCCACCACTCACCTCCCCCACTCCCCTCCCCCACCCCCTACCCCACTCACCTACCCCACTCACCTCCCACACTCCCCGCACTTACTCCCATTCCCCACTCCCCTACCTGGGTCCCCTCCCCTGCACGCCTCACCCACACCCCTACGCAACTGCCCTCCCACACTCCCCTCTCCCAATCCCTTCCCTCCACCTCCTCACTGCCCTCCCCTACCCAACTCCCCTACCCCACTCCACACATAATATCACCTTCACCACTCCCCTACCCCTCTCCCCTAACCCACGCCCCGACCCCAATCCCCTCACCAAATCCCCTCCCCCACACGCCTCCCCCACTCTCCTCCCCCACTCTCCTCCCCCACTCTCCTCCCCAACTCTCCTCCCGAACTCCCCAACCCCACTCCCCAGCCCCACTCCCCAACCCCACTCCCCAACCCCACTCCCCAACCCACTCCCCTACCCCACTCCTCTACCCCATTCCCTTCGCCCACTCCCCACCCCAACTCCCTTTCACCACTCCCATCTCCAACTATCCTCCCCAACTCCCCGTCCCTCCACCTCCTCACTGCCCTCCCCGACCCCACTCCCCTCATAAACTCCCCTTCCATCCACCTCCTCATAGCCCACGCCTACCCCAATCCCCAGCCCCACTCCTCTCCCAAACTCCCCTCACCAACGCCTCTCCCCCACTCCCCTACCCCACTCCCCTATCCAATTCCAATCCCCCTCTCCTCTCCCCAACTCCCCGCCCCCATTCCCCGACCCCACTCCCATTCCCCACACCCTTCGCCAACTCCCATACAACACTCCCCTCCCCCACTCCACTCCCCAACTCCCCGCGCCCACTCCCCTCCCCTACTCCTCACCCCCACTCCTCTACCCAACTCCCGGCGCCAACTCCCCACCCCTACTCCCCACCACCAATCACCTCTGCAACTCCCCTACCCAACTCCCCTCCCCCACTCCCCTACCCCACACCCCTCCTCAACTCCTCTCCCCAACTCCCCTCCCCTACTCCCCGACCCCACTCACCTACCACACCCCTCACCAACTACAGGACCCCACTCCCCCACCCCACCTATCTCCCCCACACCCGTCCCTCACTCCCCTGCCCCACTGCCCGCCTCTACTCCCTACCCCACACACCTTCCCTCCACCTCATCACTACACTCCCCTATCCCACTCCCCTCCTCCACTCTCCTACCTCACTCCCCTACCCCCTCCTGACAACAGTCCGCTCCCCATCTCCCCTCCCGCACATCCCAGCCCCACGATCCTACCCCACTCCTCAGGCCCAATCCCCTTCACCACTCCCCTACCCCACTGCCGTCCCCAAATCCCCTCATCCACACACCTCCCCCACTCCCCTCCGCAACTCACCTCCACTAAACTCCTCCCGCACTCCGCTAACCAACTCCCATCGGCTACTCCCGTATGCCAATCTACTACCCCACTCCCTCCCCAATACCCCTACCTCACTCCCCAAAACCACTCCCCTACTCAATTCCAATCCCCCACTCCTCTCCCAACTCACCTCCCCACTCCGCGACACCACTCCCATTCCCAACTCCCCTGCCCCACACATCTCCCCCACTCCACTCCCCAACTCCCCTAACTCACTTCACAATCCCACTCCCCTACCCCGCACCTCACCCTCACTCCTCGACCCAACTCCCCTCCCCCACACCCCTACCCAACTCCCCTCCCCCACTCCTCTATCCCACACCCCTCACCAGCTCCCCTCACCCTCACTCCTCGACCCAACCTCCCTCCCCCACTCCCCTACCGCTCTCCCCTCCCCCACTCGCCATCCCCACTCCCCGACCACACTGCCGTCCCCACCACCACCTCCCACTCCCCTCCCCCACTCCCCTACCCCACCCCCTCCCCAAATGCCCGCCCCAGTCAGCGACACCACTCCCCTCCTCCACACCTCTCCTCAACTCCTCTTCGCCACGCCCCAACCCCACTCCGCTCCCAAACTCCCATACGCCACTCCCACCTCCCACTCCCCTCCCCAACTCCCCTACAACAATCCCATCTCCAACTCCCCTCCCCCACTCCCCTCCCCCACTCCCCTCCTCCATACCTCTCCCCAACTCTCCTCCCCCACGCCACTACCCCACTCCCCTCACCAACTCCCATACCCCATTCTCACATCCCACTCCCCTCTCCAACTCCCCTCCCCAACCCCCTCCCCCACTCCCCTCCCCAACCCCCTCCCCAACTGCCCACCCCCACACACCTACCACACTCCCCTCCCCCACACCCCTCCCCCACACCCCTCCACCACTCCCCTCCCCCACTCCACATTCCCACTCCCCTCCCCCACTCCCCTATCCCACTCCCCTACCCCACTACCCTCCTCCACACCTCTCCCCAACTCCCTTCCCAACTCACCGAACCCTCACCCTCGCCAGCTCCCATACCCCACTGCCCTACCGCACTTCCCTCCCCCACTTGCCTTCCCCACTCACTTACCACACTGCCTTCCCACTCCCACCTGAAACTCGCCACCCCATCTCCCCTCCCCCACCCCCCAACTGCCCTCCCCCACTCACCTTCCCCACTCCCCTACCACACTGCCTTCCCACTCCCACCTGAAACTCGCCACCCCATCTCCCCTCCCCCACCCCCCAACTGCCCTCCCCAACCCCCCTCCCCCACTCCCCGACACCACTCCACTCGCCCACTCCCCTCCCCCACTACCCTACCCCACACCCTTGTCCAACTCCCCTCCCCCACTCCCCTACCCCACTCCCCGACACAACACCACTCGCCCAATCCCCCCCCACTCCCCTACCCCACACCCCTGTCCAACTCCCCTCCCCCACTCCTCTACCCCACTCCCCTCATCCACACCTCTCCCCCACTCCACTACCCCACTGCCCTCCGACAATCCCCTCCACTACTCCACTTCCCTCCACCTCCTCACTGTCCTCCTCCACTCATCAACCACACTCTCCTCCCCCACTCCCCTCCCCAACACCGCACCAACAATCCCATCTCCAACTCCCCTACCCAACTCCCCTCACCCACTACCCGACCCAACTCCCCTCCCCCACTCCCCTCCCCACTCCGCACTCACACTCCCCTCCCGCACTCCCCCACCCCACTCCACTGACCAACTCCCCTACCCAACTCCATTCCCTCACTACCCTACGGCACTCCCCTACCCCACTCCCTCCCCACCTCCCCTACCTCACTCCCCTCCCAAACTCCCCTTCCTCCCACCTCCTCACAGCCCTCCACTCCCCCAATCCCCTGCCTCACTCCCCTGCCCCACTCCCCTAATACAACTCGCCTCCCCAACTCCGCTCCCCCACTCCACTCCCCAACTCCCCTCACTCAATTGACATTCCCAACAACATTCCCCTCCCCCTCTTCATTCCCCTCCACCACCCCCACCCTCCCGCGCTTCATTCCACTCCACCTCCCTCTCTCTCCCCCTCTTCATTCCTCTCCATCTCCCCTGCCTCCTCCTCTTCATTGCCCTCCACAACCCCCTCTCACCCTCTCATCATTCGACTACACTTCCCCCTCCCTCCCCCTCTTCATCACCTCCACCACACCCTCCCTCCCCCTGTTCATTCCCCTCCAGGTCCCTCCCCTCTCCCTTCCCCTGTCCCCTCTCGCTCTTCATTCATCTCCCCTACCCGACTTCATTCCCCTCCCCCTCTTCTTTCCCCTCCCCTCGCCCCCTCTTCATTCCGCTCCGCTTACCCCATCTTCATTACCCACACCTCTCCCTCTTCATTCCCCTCCCTACCCCCTATTCATTGCCCTCCCCTCCACTCGCACTCTTCTTTCCCCTCCCCTCCCTCCTTCTCTTCATTCCCATCCCCTCACCCTCTCCATTCCCCCAACCCACTTCATGCCCCTCCCCTTCCCTCACCTCTTCATTGCTCTCCCCTCCCCTCCCGTCCCCCTCTTCTTCTCCCCTCCACCTCCCCCACCCGCCTCCTCTTCATTCCGCTCTCCACTTCCTGTTCATTCCCCTCCCATCCCCCTCTACATTCCCCTCCACACCCCCTCTTCATTCCCCACCCCACCCCCTCTTCATTGCCCTCCCCTCACTTCCCTCTCTTCGCTCCCCTCCCCTCCCTACTTCTCTCCATCCCCTTCCCGTCCCCTCCCCCTCTTCATTCCCCTCCTCGCCCTCCTTCTCTCCATTCCTCTCCACTCCCCATCTTCATTCCCCTCCCCTCCCCCTCTTCATTCCCCACCCCACCCCCTCTTCATTGCCCTCCCCTCACTTCCCTCTCTTCGCTCCCCTCCCCTCCCTACTTCTCTCCATTCCCTTCCCCTCCCGCACTTCATTCCACTCCCCTCCCTCCTTCTCTCCATTCCCCTCCCCTCCCTCTCTTCATTCCCCTCCCCACACTTCCCCTCTTCAATGCCCTCCCCCTGCCTCCCCGTCTTCATTCACCTCCACCACCCCCTCCCTCCCTCTCATCATTCCCCTCCTCAAACCCTTCCCTCCCCCTCTTCTTCTCCCGTTCCCCTCCCCCATCCTCCCCCTCTTCAAGCCCCTCCACAACCCCTTCCATCCCCTCTTCATACCCCTCAACATTCCCCTCCCCTCTTCATTTCCCTCCACCACCTCCTCCCTCCCCCTCTTCATTCACCACCCCTCCCCCTCCCTCCCCTCTTCATTTCGCTCCACCTCCCCCTCCCTCCCCTCTTCATTCCCCTCCACGATCCCCTCCCTCACCCTATTCATTCCGCTCCAACACCCCCTCCCTCCCCCGTTTCATTTCCTTGCACCTACCACTCCCTCGACCTCTTCATTCCTCTCCAATACCCCCTCCCTCCCCTCTTCATTCCCCTCCATCACCCCATCCCTCCGTCTCTTCATTTCCCTCCACCACCCTCTCCCTCCCCCTCTTCTTTCCCCTCAACCACCCATCCCTCCGCCTCTTCATCATTCTCCACCAATCCCTCCCATCCCCTCTTCATTCACATCCACCACCCCTCCCACCCCTCTTCATTCCCATCCACCAGCTCCGCCCTCCCCATCGACGTACCCCTCCAAAACCCCATCCCTCCCCCTCTACATTCCCCTCCACAACCCCCAATCCACCTCTTCATTCCCCTCAACATTCCCCTACCCTTCTTCATTCCCATCTACAACCCCCTCCCTCCCCCTCTTCATTCCCCTCCCCCTCCCCATCCCTCACCCTCTTCATTCCCCTTCAGGTCTCATTCCTCCCCCTCTACAATCCCTGCCCTCCCCTCCGTCCCCCTCTTCATTCCCCTCCACCACCCCACCCCTCCTCCTCTAAATATCCCTCCACCACCCCTCCCTTCCCCTCATTATTCACCTCCACCAACCCCTCCCGCCCATTCTACATACCCCTCCACCACACCTCCCTCCCACTCTTCATTCCCCACCTCCACACTCTCCCTCCACCACTTCATTTCCTTCGACTACCCCTTCCCTCTCCATCTTCATTCCCCTCCAACTCCCCTTCCCTCCCTCTCTTCATTTCCCTCCACTACCCCTCCCGCCCCCGCTTCTTTCCACTCCTCCTCCCCCTGCCTCCCACTCTTCATTCACCTCCACCACCCCTCCATTCCCTTCTTCATACCCCTCAACATTACCCTCCCCTTCTTCATTTCCCTCCACCATCCCCTCCCTCCCCCTCTTCATTCCCCTCCCCCTGCCCGTCACTCGTCCAATTATTTCACCTCCACTACCCTCTCACTGCACCACTACATTCCCCTCAACTACCATTTCCGTCCCCCCTCTTCATTCCCCTCTTCCACCACCTTTCCTCCCCCTTCATTCCCCTCCACAACCTCTCCCTTCCCCTCTTATTTCCCATCCACCTCTCCCTCCCTCCCCCTCTTCATTCACTTTCAGCACCCGCTCCATCCTCCTCTTCATACCCCTCAACATTCCCCTCCCCACTTCATTTCCCTCCACCACCCCCTCCCTCCCCCTCTTCATTCCCCTCACATCCCCCATCCTTCCCATTTACATTTCCCTCCAGCTCCCTCCCCATCTTCATTCCCCTCCACCACCTCCTCCCTCCCCTTCTTCATTCCCCTCCACCTCCCCCTCCCTGCCCGTCTTCATTTCCCTCCACCTCCCCCTCCCTCCCCATCTTCATTCCCCTCCACCACCTCCTCCCTCCACCTCTTCATTCTCCTCCACCACCCCCTCCCTTCCCTACTTCTGTCCCCTCTACCACGCCCTCCCTCCCCCTCTTCATTCCCTTCCAAATCCCACTCCCTCCATCTCTTCATTCACCTCCCACTCCCCCTCCCTCGCCCTCTTGATTCCCCTCCACCACCCTCTCACTGCACCACTACATTCCCCTCAACTACCATTTCCGTCCCCTCTTCATTCCCCTCCGCCACCCCCTCCCTCCCCCTCTTTATTCCCCTCCACCACCCCCTTGCTCCTCCTTTTCTTTCCCCTCCTCCTCCCCATCCCCTCTTCATTCCCTACCCTCACCCTCCTCATTCCCGTTCCCTCCCCTTTTCATTCCCCTCCATCTCCCCCTCCCTCCGTCTCTTCATTCCCCGACACCTCCGCTCCCTCCCCCTCTTCATTTCCCTTCACCTCTATATCACTCCCCCTCTTCATTCAGCAGCAACGACCCATCCCTCCCCCTCAACATACACCACCCTCCCACCTTCACTCCCCTCCAGCACCCCCTCCCTCCCCCTCTTCAGTGCGCTCCCCCTCCCCCTCCCATCACTCTACATTCTTCTCCAACTTCCCCTCCCTCCCACTCTTCATTACACTCCACCACCCACTCCCCCCTCTTCACTCCCATCCATCACCCCATGCCTCCCCTTCTTCATTACTCTCCACCACACCCTCCAAACCCCTCTTCAATCCCATCACCACCCCATCCCTCCCTTCTTCATTCCTCACCAAAACCCCCTCCCTCCGCCTCCTCATACCGCTCCACCTCCCCCTCCCTACCCCAATTCATTCAACTCAACATCCCCCTCCCTACCCCTCTTCATTCCCCTCCAACTACCCCTCCCTCCCCCTCTTCATTCCCCTCATCCTACCCCTCCCTCCCCCGCTTGGATCCCCTCCCCCTCCCTCGCCCTCCCCCTCTTCATTCCCTCCACCGCCCCCTGCCTCCTCCTCTTCATTCCCCTCCACATCGCCCTCCCTCCCCTCTTCATTTCCCTCCACCTCCCACTCCCTCCCCTGTTCATCACCCTCCAGCTCCCCCTGCCTCCTCCTCTTCATCCCCTCCACCACACCCTCCCTCCCCCTCTTCATTCCCTTCCCCCTCCTCATACCGCCCCGCTTTCCCCCAGTTCATTCCCCACACCTCCCCCTCTTCATTTCCCTCCCTACCCCCTATTCATTGCCCTCCCCTCCCCTCCCTCTTTCTCTTCATTCCCATCCCCTCCCCCTCTCCATTCCCCCTAACCCTCTTTATTCCCCTTCCCTCCCCGTCTTCATTGCTCTCCCCTCCCCTCCCGTCGCCCGCTTCATTCCCGTCCATCACCCCCTCCCTTCCCCTCTTCACTCCCCTCCCACTCCTACTCCCACCCACTCTTCATTCCCGTCCCCCTCTCCATTCCCCCTAACCCTGCTCATTCCCCTCCTCTTCCCTCTCCCTCTTCATTGCTCTCCCCTCCCCTCCGGTTCCCCGCTTCATTACCCTCCACCACCCCCTCCCTGCCCCTCATCATTCCCCTCCTCGAACCCTTTCCTCCCCCTCTTCTTCTCCCCTCCACCTCACCACCCTACCCCTCTTCATTCAGTTCTCGACACCCTGTTCATTCCCCTCCCATCCCCCTCTACATTCCCCTCCACTCCCCCTCCCATTCCCTCTTCATTGCCCTCCCCTCCCCAGCCCCTCTTCATTGCCTTCCCCTCCCTTTACCCATTTCATTCCCCTTCCCGCCCTCCTTCTCTCCATTCCCCTCCACTCCCCATCTTCATTCTCCTCCCCTCCCCCTCTTCCTTCCCCTCCCCACACCCTCTTCATTGCCCTCCCCTCCTTTCCCCTTCTTCATTCCCGTCCCCTCCCTCCTTCTCTCCATTCCCCGCTACACCCCCTCTTCATTCCCCTCCCCTCCCGCTCTTCATTCCCCTCCCCACACTTCCCCTCTTCAATGCCCTCACCCGGCCTCCCCATCTTCATTTCCCTCCACCACCTCCTCCCTCCCCCTTTACATTTCCCTGCACCCACCCCTCCCTCCACCTCTTCATTCCTCTCCACCACCCACTCCCTCCCCCTCTTCATTCCCCTCCATCACCCCATCCCTCCGTCTCTTCATTCCCCTCCACCACCCCCTCACTTCCCCACTTCTTTCCCCTCAACCACCCATCCCTCCGCCTCTTCATTACTCTCCAACACCCCATCCCTCCCCCTCTACATTACCCTCCACCGCCACCTCCCTCACCCTCTTCATTCCCGGCACAACCTCCTCCCTCCACCTCTTCATTCCCCTCAACATTCCCCTCCCCCTCTTCATTCCCCTCCACGAGCCCCTCCCTCCCCCTCTTCATTCCCCTCCCCCTCCTCATCCCTCCCCCTCTTCATTCCCCTCCAGGTCTGTTCCCTCCCATCTACAATCCCTCCCCTCCCCTCCCTCCCCCTCTTCATTGACCTTAACCTCCCCCTCCCTCCCTTCATTCCCCTGCAGCACCCCATCCCACACCCTCTTCATTCCACTACACCTCCCCCTCCGTCCCCCTCTTCATTCCCCTCCACATCGCCCTCCCTCCCCTCTTTATTTCCCTCCACCTCCCACTCCCTCCCCTGTCCATTCCCCTCCAGCTCCCCTGCCTCCTCCTCTTCATCCCCTCCACCACACCCTCCCTCCCCCTCTTCATTCCCTTCCCCCTCCCTCCCCTCTCCCTTCCCCTCTGCCCTCTCCCTCTTCATTCATCTCCCCGACCGCCCTTCATTCCCCTCCCCCTCTTCATTCCCCTCCCCCTCGCCTCCCCCTCGTCAGACCGCCCCGCATTCCCCCTCTTCATTCCCCACACCTCCCCCTCTTCATTTCCCTCCCTACCCCATATTCATTGCCCTCCCCTCCCCTCGCCCTCTTCTTTCCCCTCCCCTCCCTCCTTCTCTTCATTCCCATCCCCTCTCCCTCTCCATTCCCCCTAACCCTCTTCATTCCCCATCCCTCCCCGTTTCATTGCTCTCCCCTCCCCTCCCGTCGCCCGCTTCATTCCCGTCCATCGCCCCCTCCCTTCCCCTCTTCACTCCCCTCCCACTCCTACTCCCACCCACTCTTCATTCCCCTCCCCCTCTCCATTCCGCCTAACCATGTTCATTCCCCTCCCCTTCCCTCCACCTCTTCATTGCTCTCCCCTCCCCGCCGGTCCCCTGCTTCATTACCCTCCACCACCCCCTCCCTGCCCCTCATCATTCCCCTCCTCGAACCCTTCCCTCCCCCTCTTCTTCTCCCCTCCACCTCACCACCCTACCCCTCTTCATTCCGTTCTCGACACCCTGTTCATTCCCCTCCCATCCCCCTCTACATTCCCCTCCACTCCCCCTCCCATTGCCTCTTCATTGCCCTCCCCTCCCCAGCCCCTCTTCATTGCCTTCCCCTCCCTTTACCCACTTAATTCCCCTTCCCGCCCTCCTTCTCTCCATTCCCCTCCACTCCCCATCTTCATTCTCCTCCCCTCCCCCTCTTCCTTCCCCTCCCCACACCCTCTTCATTGCCCTCCACCACCCACTCCCTCCCCCTCTTCATTCCCCTCCATCACCCCATCCCTCCGTCTCTTCATTACTCTCCAACACCCCATCCCTCCCCCTCTACATTACCCTCCAACACCACCTCCCTCACCCTCTTCATTCCCGGCACAACCTCCTCCCTCCACCTCTTCATTCCCCTCAACATTCCCCTCCCCCTCTTCATTCCCCTCCACCACCCCCTCCCTCCCCCTCTTCATTCCCCTCCCCCTCCTCATCCCTCCCCCTCTTCATTCCCCTCCAGGTCTGTTCCCTCCCCCTCTACAATCCCTCCCCTCCCCTCCCTCCCCCTCTTCATTGACCTTAACCTCCCCCTCCCTCCCTTCATTCCCCTGCAGCACCCCATCCCACACCCTCTTCATTCCACTACACCTCCCCCTCCGTCCCCCTCTTCATTCCCCTCCACATCGCCCTCCCTCCCCTCTTTATTTCCCTCCACCTCCCACTCCCTCCCCTGTTCATTCCCCTCCAGCTCCCCTGCCTCCTCCTCTTCATCCCCTCCACCATACCCTCCCTCCCCCTCTTCATTCCCTTCCCCCTCCCTCCCCTCTCCCTTCCCCTCTGCCCTCTCCCTCTTCATTCATCTCCCCGACCGCCCTTCATTCCCCTCCCCCTCTTCATTCCCCACACCTCCCCCTCTTCATTTCCCTCGCTACCCCATATTCATTGCCCTCCCCTCGCCCTCTTCTTTCCCCTCCCCTCCCTCCTTCTCTTCATTCCCATCCCCTCCCCCTCTCCATTCCCCTAACCCTCTTCATTCCCCTTCCCTCCCCGTTTCATTGCTCTCCCCTCCCCTCCCGTCGCCCGCTTCATTCCCGTCCATCGCCCCCTCCCTTCCCCTCTTCACTCCCCTCCCACTCCTACTCCCACCCACTCTTCATTCCCCTCCCTCTCTCCATTCCCCCTAACCCTCTTCATTCCCCTTCCCTCCCCGTTTCATTGCTCTCCCCTCCCCTCCCGTCGCCCGCTTCATTCCCGTCCACCACCCCCTCCCTTCCCATCATCATTCCCCTCCTCGAACCCTTACCTCCCGCTCTTCTTCTCCCCTCCACCTCACCACCCTCCCCCTCTTCATTCCGTTCTCAACACCCTGTTCATTCCCCTCCCATCCCCCTCTACATTCCCCTCCACTCCCCCTCCCTTAACCCACTTCATTCCCATCCCCGCCCTCCTTCTCTCCATTCCCCTCCCCACACCCTCTTCATTGCCCTCCCCTCCCTTCCCCTTCTTCATTCCCCTCCCCTCCCTCCTTCTCTCCATTCCCTTCCCCCCCCTTCATTCCCCTGCAGCACCCCATCCCACACCCTCTTCATTCCACTACACCTCCCCCTCCGTCCCCCTCTCCATTACCCTCCAGCACCCCTCCCTCCCCCTCAGCATTCCCCTACAACAACCCCTCCCGCCAATTCTACATTCCCCTCCATCACACCTCCCTCCCACTCTTCATTCCCCTCCACCTCCCCCTTCGTCCCCCTTTTCATTCCCCTCCACCACCCCTTCCCCCTCCAGGTCTCCCTTCCTCCCCTCGAAAATACCCTCCCCTCCCCTCCCTACCCCTCTTCATTGACCTTCACCTCCCCCTCCCTCCCTTCATTCCCCTACAGCACCCCAACACTCACCCACTTCTTTCCCCTACATCTCCCCATCCGTCCCCCTCTTCATTCCCCTCCACCAACCCATCCCGCCCATTCTACATACCCCTCCACCACATCTCCCTCCCACTGTTCATTCCCCTCCTCCACCCTCTCCATCCACCACTTCATTCCCCTCGACTGCCCCTTCCCACCCCCTCTTCATTCCCCTCCACCTCCCCTTCCCTCCCCCTCTTAATTTCCCTCCACTACCCCTCCCGCCCCCCTTCTTTCCACTCCTCTTCCCCCTCCCTCCCCCTTCATTCACGTCCACCACCCCCTCCTTTCCCCTCTTCATACCCCTCAACATACCCCTCCCCCTCTTCATTTCCGTCCACCATCCCCTCCCTACCCCTCTTCATTCCCCTCCCCCTACCCGTCCCTCGCCCTCTTGATCCCCCTCCACCACCCTCTCACTGCACCACTACATTCCCCTCAACTACCATTTCCGTCCCCCTCTTCATTTCCCTCCAGCACCCCCTCCCTCCCCCTCTTCAATCCCCTCACATCCCCCACCCTCCCCATTTTCAATCCCCTCCACCACCTCCTCCCTCCACCTCTTCATTCCTCTCCACCTCCCCCTCCCTCCCCGTCTTCATTTCCCTCCACCTCCCCCTCCCATCCCCACTTCATTCTCCTCCACATCTTCCTCCCTCCACCTCTTCATTCTCCTCCACCTCCCCCTCCCTCCCCTACTTCTGTCCCCTCTACCACGCCCTCCCTCCCCTCTTCAGTCCATTCCAAATACCCCTCCCTCCACCTCTTCATTCCCCTCCACCTCCCCCTCCCTCCCCGTCTTCTTTTCCCTCCGCCTCCGCCTCCCTCCCCCTCTTCATTCCCCTCCACCACCTCCTCCCTCCACCTCTTCATTGTCCTCCACCTCCCGCTCACTCCCCTACTTCTGTCCCCTCTACCACGCCCTCCCTCCCCCTCTTAATTCCCTTCCAAATACCCCTCCCTCCACCTCTTCATTCCCCTCCACCACCACCTTGCTCCTCTTCTTTCCCCTGCACCTCCCCATCCCCTCATCATTCCCCTTCCCTCCCCTTCTTTATTCCCCTCCATCTCCCCCTCCCTCCATCTCTTCATTCCCCTACACCTCCCCTCCCTCCCCTCTTCATTCCCCTACACCTCCCCATCACTCCCCCTCTTCATTCAGCAGCAACAGCCCCTCCCTCCCCCTCTTCATTCACCACCCTCCCCCCTTCACACCCCTCCAGCAACCCTCCCTCCCCCTCTTCATTCCCCTCCATCTCCCCCTCCATCCCCCTCTTCATTGCCCTCCACCTCCCCGTCCCATCCCTTTCATTCCTCTCCAACTTCCCCTCCCTCCCACTCTTCATTGCACTCCACCACCCACTCCCCCCTCTTCATTCCCATCCATCATCCCATGGATCCCCCTCTCCATTCCCCTCCACAACCCACTCCCTCACCCTCTTATTTCCCCTCCACCACCGATCCCTCCCAATCGTCATTACTCTCCACCACCCCCTCCCTCCGCCTCTTCATACACCTCCACCTCCCCCTCCCTCCCCCTCTTCATTCACCTCAGCATCCCCCTCCCTCCCCCTCTTCATTCCCCTCCAACTCACCCTCCCTCCCCCACTTCATTCCCCTCCACATCCCTCTGCCTCCTCCTCTTCATTCCCCTCCATAATGCCCTCCCTACCCCTCTTCATTCCCCTCCTACTCCCTCTCCCTCCCCCTCTTTATTCCCCTCCAGCTCCCTCTGCCTCCTCCTCTTCATCCCCTCCATCACACCCTCCCTCCACCTCTTCATTCCCCTCCCCCTCCCTTCCCTATCCCTTCCCCTCTGCCCTTCCCCTCTTCATTCACCTCAACATCCCCCTCCCTCCCCCTCTTCATTCCCCTCCTACTCCCCCTCCCTCTTCATTCCCCTCAACCTACCCCTCCCTGCCCCGCTTCATTTCCCTCCACCTCCCTCTCCCTCCCCCTCTTCATTCCCCTCCACCTTCCCCTGCCTCCTCCTCTTCATTCCCCTCGACAACGCCCTCTCTCCCCCTCTTCATTCCCCTCCACCTCCCTCCCGTCTCCCTTCCCCTCTGCCCTCCCCCTCTTCATTTATCTCCCCTTCCCCTCTTCATTCCCATCCCCCTCTTCATTCCGCTCCGCTTTTCTCCTCTTCATTCCCCACACCTCCAACTCTTCATTCCCCTCCCCACCCTCTATTCATTGCCCTTCCCACCACTCGCCCACTTCATTCCCCCCTCCCTCCTTCTCTTCATTCCCATCCCCTCCCCCTCTCCATTAACCCTCCCCATCGTCATTCCCTTACCCTCCCCTCTTCGTCGCACACCCCTGCCCTCCCCGCCCTCCCCCTCTTTGTTCCCTCCCCTCCCCGCAGCCTCTTCATTCCGCTCCCCTTCCCTCCCCCCTTCATTGCTCTCCCCTGCCCTCCCATTCCCCGCTTCATTCCCGACCATCGCCCCCTCCCTTACCCTCTGCATTCCCCTCCCACTCCTACTCCCACCCCCTCTTCATTCCCCTTCCCTCTCCCTCTTCATTCCCCTCCACACCCCCTGTTCATTTTCCTCCCATCCCCCTCTACATTCCCCTCCACCACCCTCTTGCTCCTCCCCTTCTTTCCCCTCCACCTCCCCATCCTCTCATCATTCCCCTCCCTCCCCCTCTTCATTCCCCTTCCCTCCCCTTCTTCATTCCCCTCCACCTCCCTCTCCCTCCGTCTCTTCATTCCCCTACACCTCCCTTCCCTACCCCTCTTCATTCCCCTACATATCCCCATCACTCCCCCCCTTCATTCAGCAGCAACAACCCCTCCCTCCCCCTCTTCATTCACCACCCTCCCCCTTCACTCCCCTCCAGCACCCCCTCCCTCCCACTCTCCATTCCCCTCCATCTGCCCCTCCCTCCTCCTCTTCATTGCCCTCCACCTCCGCATCCCATCCCTCTTCCTTCCTCTCCAACTTCCCCTCCCTCCCACTCTTCATTCCCCTCGACCTACCCCTCCCTCCCCCACTTCATTCCCCTCCACCTCCCTCTCCCTCCCCCTCTTCATTCCCCTCCACCTTCCCCTGCCTCCTCCTCTTCATTCCCCTCGACAACGCCCTCTCTCCCCCTCTTCATTCCCCTCCACCTCCCTCCCGTCTCCCTTCCCCTCTGCCCTCCCCCTCTTCATTTATCTCCCCTTCCCCTCTTCATTCCCATCCCCCTCTTCATTCCGCTCCGCTTTTCTCCTCTTCATTCCCCACACCTCCAACTCTTCATTCCCCTCCCCACCCTCTATTCATTGCCCTTCCCACCACTCGCCCACTTCATTCCCCCCTCCCTCCTTCTCTTCATTCCCATCCCCTCCCCCTCTCCATTAACCCTCCCCATCGTCATTCCCTTACCCTCCCCTCTTCGTCGCACACCCCTGCCCTCCCCGCCCTCCCCCTCTTTGTTCCCTCCCCTCCCCGCAGCCTCTTCATTCCGCTCCCCTTCCCTCCCCCCTTCATTGCTCTCCCCTGCCCTCCCATTCCCCGCTTCATTCCCGACCATCGCCCCCTCCCTTACCCTCTGCATTCCCCTCCCACTGCTACTCCCACCCCCTCTTCATTCCCCTTCCCTCTCCCTCTTCATTCCCCTCCACACCCCCTGTTCATTTTCCTCCCATCCCCCTCTACATTCCCCTCCACCACCCTCTTGCTCCTCCCCTTCTTTCCCCTCCACCTCCCCATCCCCTCATCATTCCCCTCCCTCCCCCTCTTCATTCCCCTTCCCTCCCCTTCTTCATTCCCCTCCACCTCCCTCTCCCTCCGTCTCTTCATTCCCCTACACCTCCCTTCCCTACCCCTCTTCATTCCCCTACATATCCCCATCACTCCCCCTCTTCATTCAGCAGCAACAACCCCTCCCTCCCCCTCTTCATTCACCACCCTCCCCCTTCACTCCCCTCCAGCACCCCCTCCCTCCCACTCTCCATTCCCCTCCATCTGCCCCTCCCTCCCCCTCTTCATTGCCCTCCACCTCCGCATCCCATCCCTCTTCCTTCCTCTCCAACTTCCCCTCCCTCCCACTCTTCATTCCCCTCGACCTACCCCTCCCTCCCCCACTTCATTCCCCTCCACCTCCCTCTCCCTCCCCCTCTTCATTCACCTCCGGCTCCCCATGCCTCCCCCTCTTCATCCCCTCCACCACACCCTCCCTCCCCCTCTTCATTCCCATCCCCCTCTTCATTCCGCTCCGCTTTTCCCCTCTTCATTCCCCACACCTCCAAATCTTCATTCCCCTCCCCACCCCTTACTCATTGCCCTCCCCTCCCCTCGCCCGCTTCATTCCCCTCCCCTCCCTCCCCCCCTCCATTCACCCTCCCCATCTTCATTCATCTACCCACCCCTCTTCGTCGCCCACCCCTGCCCTCCCCGCCCTCCCCCACTTTGTTCCGCACCCTCCCGCCCCCTCTTCATTCCCCTCCCCTTCCCTCCCACTCTTCATTGCTCTCCCCTCCCCTCCCGTCCCCCGCTTCATTCCCGTCCATCGCCCCCACCCTTCTCCTCTTCATTCCCCTCCCACTCCTGCTCCCACACACTCATCATTCCCCTCCCATCCCCCTCTTCATTCCCCTCCCCACCCCCTGTTCATTCCCCTCCCATCCCCCTTTACATTCCCCTCCACTCCCGCTCCCTCCCCCTCTTCATTGCATTTCCCTCCCCACCCCCTCTTCATTGCCTCCCCTCCCCTCCCCCTCTTCATTCCCGTCCCCTCCCACCTTCTCTCCATTCCCTTCCTCTCCCCCTCTTCATTCCCCTCCCCTCCCTCCTTCTCTCCATTCCCCTCCACGCCCTCTCTTCATTCCACACCCCTCCCCCTCTTCATTCCCCTCCACACACTCTCCCTCTTCAATGCCCTCCCCCTGCCTCCCCATCTTCATTCCCCTCCACCACACCCTCCCTCCCCCACATCATTCCCCTCCACAAACCCCTCCCTCCCCCTCTTCTTCTCCTCTCCACATCCCCCACCCTACCCCCTTCAAGCCCCTCTACCACCACCTCCATACCCCTCTTCATACCCCTCAACATTCCTCTCCCCCACTCCATTTCCCTGCACCAACCCCTCCATCCCCCTCTTCATTCACCACCCCTCCCCCTCCCTCCCCTCTTCATTTCGCACCACCTCCCCCACCCACCCCTCTTCATTCCGCTCCACAAACCCCTCCCTCACCCTCTTCATTCCCCTCCAACTCCCCCTCCCTTCCCCTCTCCATTTCCCTGCACCTACCGCACCCTCCACCTCTTCATTCCCCACCACTACCTCCTCCCTGCCCCTCTTCATTCCCCTAAACAACTCCCTCCCATGCCCAATTCATTCCCCTCCACCACCCCCTCCCTCACCCTCTTTATTGCCGTCCGCCTCCCCCTCCCTCCCCCTCTTCATTTCCTTCCACCACACCCTCGCTCCTCCTCTTCTTTCCCCTCCACCTCCCCATTCCCTCTTAATTCCCCATCCCTCCCACTCTTCATTCCCCATCCCTCCCCTTCTTCATTCCCCCACCTCCTCTTCCCTCCGTCTCTTCATTCCCCTACACCTCCCCATCCCTCCCCATCTTCATTGCCTACAACTCCCCATCACACCCCTTCTTCATTTAGCAGCAACTCCCCCTCCCTCCCCCTCTTCATTCACCTCCCTCCCCCCTTCATTCCCCTCCAGCTCCCCTCGCTCCCCCTCTTCCTTCCCCTCCACCTCCCCTCCCTCCCCATCTTCATTCCCCTCCACCTCCCATACTCACCCCCTCTTCATTCCCCTCCAACACCCCTTTCCCCTCCCTCCTCATTCCCTCCTCCTACCCCTCCCTCCCACTCTTCATTCCCCTCCTCAAACCCTTCCCTCCCCCTCTTCTTCTCCCCTCCACCTCCCCCACCCTCCCTCTCTTCATTCCGCTCTCCACCCCCTGTTCATTCCCCTCCCATCCCCCTCTACATTAAACTCCACTCCCCCTCCCACCCCCTCTTCATTGCCCTCCCCTCCCCACCCCCTCTTCATTGCCTTCCCCTCCCTTCCCCCTCTTCATACCCCTCCCCGCCCTCCTTCTCTCCATTCCCCTCCACTCCCCATCTTCATTCCCCTCCACTCCCCTCTTCATTCCCCTCCCCACCCCCTCTTCATTGCCCTCCCCACCCTTCCCCCTCCTCATTCCCCTCCCCTCCCTCCTTCTCTCCATACCCTTCTCCTCCCCCTCTTCATTCCCCTCCCCACACTTCCCCTCTACAATGCCCTCCCCCTGCCTCCCCATCTTCATTCCCCTCCTCAAACCCTTCCCTCCCCATCTTCTTCTCCCCTCCACCTCCCCCACCCTCCCCCTCTTCAAGCCCCTCCACCACCCCTTACATCCTCCTCTTCATACCCCTCAACATTCCCCTCCCCCTCTTCATTTCCCTCCACCACCTCCTCCCTCCCCCTCTTTATTCACCACCCCTCCCCTCCCTCCCTTCTTCATTTCGCTCCACCTCCCCTTCCTCCCCTCTTCATTCCCCTCCACTACCGCACCCTCATCCTCTTCATTCGCCTCCAACTCCCCCTCCCTCCCCCTTTTCATTTCCTTGCACCTACCCCTCCCTCCCCCTCTTCATTCCCCTCCATCACCCCATCCCTCCGTCTCTCCATTCCCCTCCAACACCCCCTCCCTCCCCCTCTTCTTTCCACTCAACCACCCATCCCTCCACCTCTTCATTACTCTCCACCAATCCCTCCCATCCACTCTTCATTCCCATCCACCACCCCTCCCTCTCCTCTTCATTCCCCTACACCTCCCACTCCGTCCCCCCTTCATTCCCCTCCACCACCCCTCCCTCACCCTCATCATTCCCCTCCACCAACCCCTTCCGCCCATTCTACATACCCCTCCACCACACCTCCCTCCCACTCTTCATTCCCCTCCACTCCCCCTCTTCATTCCCCTCCCCACCCCCTCTTCATTGCCCTCCCCTCCCTTCCCCCTCCTCATTCCCCTCCGCTCCCGCCTTCTCTCCATACCCTTCCTCTCCCCCTCTTCATTCCCCTCCCCACACATCCCCTCTTCAATGCCCTCCCCCTGCCTCCCATCTTCATTCCCCTCCACCAACCCCTCCCTCCCACTCATCATTCCCCTCCTCAAACTCTTCCCTCCCCATCTTCTTCTTCCCTCCACCTCCCCCACCCTCCCCCTCTTCAAGCCCCTCCAACACCCCTTCCATCCTCCTCTTCATACCCCTCAGCATTCCCCTCCCCCTCTTCATTTCCCTCCACCACCTCCTCCCTACCCCTCTTCATTCACCACCCCTCCCCCTCCCTCCCTTCTTCATTTCGCTCCACCTCCCCCTCCCTCCCCTCTTCATTCCCCTCCACTACCCCACCCTCATCTCTTCATTTCCCTCCAACTCCCCCTCCCTCCCCCTTTTCATTTCCCTGCACCTACCCCTCCCTCCCGCTCTTCTTTCCCCACAACCACCCAACCCTCCGACTCTTCATTAATCTCCACCAATCCCTCCCATCCCCTCTTCATTCCCATCCACCACCCCTCCCTCCCCTCTTCATTCCCCTCCACCACCCCATCCCTCACCCTCTTCATTCCCCTCCACCAGCTCCTCCCTCCCCATCGACTTACTCCTCCAACACCCCATCCCTCACCCTCTACATTACCCTCCACCACCCCCTCCCTGACGCTCTTCATTCCCCCCAACCTCCTCCCTCCACCTCTTCATTCCCCAAACCTCCTCCCTCCCCCTCTTCATTCCCCACCGCCTCCCCATGCCTCCCCCTCTTCGTTCCCCTCCAGGTCTCCGTCCCTCCCCCTCTACAATCCCTCCCCTCCCTCCCCTCTTCATTGACATTCACCTCCCCTTCACTCCTTTCATTACCCTACAGCAGCCCCTCCCTCACCCTCTTCATTCCCCTCCACCACCCCTCCCTCCCCCTCATCATTCCCCTCCACTAACCCCTCCCGCCCATTCTACATACCCCTCCACCACACCTCCCACCCACTCTTCATTCCCCTCCAGCTCCCCCTCCCCCCAGCTGCCTGTTCCCCTCCACTTCCCCCTTCCTCCCCCTTTTCATTCCCCTCCACCACCCCATCCCTCTTCCTCTTAATTCCCCTCCACCACCCCTCCCTCCCCCTCATCATTCGCCTCCACCAACCCCTTCCGCCCATTCTACATCCCTCTCCACCACACCTCCCTCCAACTCTTCATTCCCCTCCTCCACCCTCTCCCTCCACCACTTCATTCCCCTCGATTACCCATTCCCTCCCCCTCTTCATTCCCCTCCACCTCCCCTTCCCTCCCCTTCTTTATTTCCCTCCACAACGCCTCCCGCCCCCTCTTCTTTCCACTCCTGCTCCCCCTCTCACCCCCTCTTCATTCACCTCCACCACCCCCTCCATCCCCCTCTTCATACCCCTCAACATATCCCTCCCTCTCTTCCTTTCCCTCCACCATCCCCACCCTCCCACTCTTCATTCCCCTCACCCTCCCCGTCACACGCCCTCTTGATTCCCCTCCACCACCCTCTCACTGCACCACTACATTCCCCTCAACTACCATTTCTGTCCCCTCTTCATTCCCCTCCGCCACCCCCTTTCATCCCCCTCTTCATTCCCCTCCGCAACCTCTCCCTCCCCCTCTTCTTTCCCATCCACCTCTCCCTCCCTCCCCCTCTTCATTCACCTCCACCACCCCCTCCATCCCCCTCTTCATACCGCTCCACATTCCCCTCCACCTCTTAATTCCCCTCACATCCCCCAGCCTCCCCATTTTCATATGCCCTCCACCTGCACCTCCCTCCCCTTCTTCATTCCCCTCCACCACCTCCACCCTCCCCCTCTTTATTCCCCTCCATCTCCCCCTCCCTCCCCTACTTCTGTCCCCTCTACCACGCCCTCCCTCCCCCTCTTAATTCCCTTCCAAATACCCCTCCCTCCCCCTTATTCCCCTCCGCCACCCACCCTACCCCCTCTTCATTCCCCTACCCCTCCCCCTCCATCCCCCTCTTCATTCCCCTACCCCTCCCCCTCCATCCCCTCTCTTCATTCCCATACCCGTCTCCCTCCATCCCCCTCCTCATTGCCCTGCACCACCCACTCCCTCCCCCTCTTCTTTTTCCTCCACCACCCATCACTCCCCCTCTTCATTACTCTCCACCACCCCCTCACACCCCCTCTTCATTCCCATCCACCACCCCCTCCCTCCCCGCTTCATTCCTCACCAAAACCCCACCCTCCGCCTCTTCATACCCCTCCCCCTCCCTCCCCGTCTTGATTCACATCAACCTCCCCCTGCCTCCTCCTCTTCATTCACCTTCACGACCCCCTCCCTGCCCCTCTTCATTCCCCTCCACCTCCCCTCCCTCCACCCCCTTTCTCCCCTCTTCATTCCCCTCCCCCTCCCTCCCCTCTCCCTTCCCCTCTGCCCTCCTCCCTTCATTCATTTCCCCTACCCCTCTTCATTCCTCTTCCCCTCTTCATTCCCCTCCCCCTCGCCTCCCCCTCTTCATTCCGCTCCGCTTTCCCCTATTCATTCCCCACACCTCCCCCACTTCATTCCCCTCCCCACCCCCTATACATTGCCCTCCCCAAACCGTCCCCTCTTCATTCCCCTCCCCGCCCTCCTTCTCTTCATTCCCATCCCCTCCCCCTCTCCATTCCCCCATAACCCTCTTCATTCCCCTCCCCTCCCTCCCCCTCTTCATTCCCCTCCCCATCCTCTATACATTGCCCTCACTCCCATCGCCTTCTTCATTCCCCTCCCCTCCCTCCTTCTCTTCATTCCCATTCGCTCTCCCTCTCCATTCCCCCTAACCCTCCTCATTCCCCTCCCCCCCAATCCCCCTCTTCAATGCCATCCCCTCCCTCCCCATCTTCAATCCCCTGCCCTCCCCTCTTCGTCACCCTCCGCTGCCCTCCCCTACCCTCCCCTCCTCATTCCCCTCCCCTTCCCGCCCGCTTTTCATTGCATTCCCCTCCCCTCCCGTCCACCGCTTCATTCCTGTCCATCGCCCCCTCCCACCCACTCTTCATTCCCCTCCCCTCCCCCTCTTTTTCCCCTCCCCACCTCCTCTTAATTCCCCTCCCATCCCCCTCTACATTCCCCTCCACCACCCCCTCCCTCCCCATCTTCATTGCCTCCCCTCCCCACCCCCTCTTCATTGCCTTCCCCAACCCTCCCCCTCTTCCTTCCCCTCCTCGCCCTCCTTTTCTCCATTCCCTCCACTCCCCATCTTAATTCCCCTCCCCCTCTTCATTCCCCTCCCCTCCCCCTCTTCAATGCCCTCCCCTGCCTCCCCATCTTCATTCCCCTCCACCACCCCCTCCCTCCCCCTCAACCTTCCCCTCCACCAACCCCTCCCTCACCCTCTGCATTCCCCGACACCTCCCCCTCCCTCCAGGTGCTCATTCCCCTCCACCTCCATTTCCCCCCCTCCTCATTCCCCTCCACCAACCCCTCCGTCCCCGTCTTCATACCCCTCCACTTCCCCCTCCCTCCCCCTCTTCATTCCCCTTCACCACCCTCTCCCTCCCCCTCTTCATTCCCCTCACTTCCCCCACCCTCCCCTCTTCATTTCCCTCCACCTCCCCCTCCCTCCCCCTCTTCATACCCCTCCCCCCTCTCCCCCTCTTCCTTCCCCTCTGCCCTCCCCATTTTCATTCATCTCCCCTCCCCGTCTTCATTCCCCTCCCCTCTTCATCCCCCTCCCCCTCGCCTCCCTCTCTTCATTCCGTTCCGCTTTCCCCCTCTTCATTCCCCAACCCTCCCCCTCTTCATTCCCCTCTCCACCCCCTATTCATTGCCCTTCCCGTCCACTCCCCCTCTCCATTCCCCCTAGCCCTGTTCATTCCCCTCTCCACCCTCCCCCTCTGCAATGCCCTCCACCTCCATCTTCATCCGCTACCCTCCACTCTTCGTCGCCCTCCTCAACCCTCCCCGCCCTCCCCCTCTACGTTCCCCTCCCCTCCTCTCCCCTCCCCCTCTTCATTCCCCTAACCTCCCCTCCCATCTTCATTGCTCTCCCCTCCCCTCCCTCCCCCTCTTCATTCCCCTCCCCTCCCTCCCCATCTTTATTCCCCTCGTCCAATCCCTTCGCAACGCCCACTACCCCAGGCACTCCCCTCCCCCACTCCACACCCCACTCCCTCCCCCACTCCACTCTCACACTCCCCTTCTCACTCACTCCCACACACCCCTCCCCCGCTCCGCTCCCTACTCCCCTCCTCCACTCCCGACCTGCACTCCCCTCCCGCACTCCTCTCGCCAATCCATCTTCATTCCCCTCCCATCCTCCTCTTCATTCCCCTTCACTCTCCCCTCTTCATTCATCTCCCATCCCCCTGTTTATACCCCTCCACCTTCCCCTCCCCTCCCCCTCTTCATTGCCCTCCCCTCCCCACACCCTCTTCGTTGCCTTCCCCTCCCCTCCCCCTCTTCATTCCCCTCCACTCCCCCTCTTCATTGACCTCCCTCCTTCTCTTCATTCCCCTCCCCTCACTCCCCCTCGTCAATGCCCTCCCCCAGCCTCCCAATATTCATTCCCCTCCACCACCGCCACCCTCCCCACATCATTCCCCTCCACAAACCCCTCCCTTCCCCTCTTCATACACCTCCAACTCCCACTCCCACCCCCTCTTCATTCCCGTCCACCACCCTCACCCTCCCCATCTTCATTTCCATCCACCTCACCGTCCCTCCCCGTCTTCATTCCCCACCCACACCTCCTCCCTCCCCCACGTCATTCCCCTCCACCACCCCCTCACTCCCCCTTCATTCAGCACTGCCACGCCCTCCCTCCACCTCTTCAATCCCCTCCCTCCCACTTCATTCTCCTCCACCACGCCCTCCCTCCCCTTATTCATTCCCCTCCACCTCCCCTCCCTCCCCCTCTACATTCCCCTCCACATCCCCTACCTCCCTCTTCATTCCCCTCAACCAAACCTCCCTCCCCTTCTTCTTTCCCCTACACCTCCCCTTCTCTCCCCCTGTTCATTCCACTCCACCACACCCTGCCCCCGCTTTTCATTCCCCTCCATCTCTGGTTCACTCCCCCTCTTCAGTCACCACCATCGCACCCTCCCTCCCCCTCTTCTTTCCCTTCAACAACACATCCTGCCCCCTATTCATTCCACTCCCCCTCCCTCTCCCTATTCATTCCCCTACACTTCCCCCTCCCTCCCCCACTTCAGTCCCCTCCACCTACCCCTCCCTCCCAATCACCATTCTCTGCCACTGCACGCTCCCGCCCCCTCTTCATTCCACACCACCTCCATCTCCTTCCCCCTCTTCATTCTCCTCCACGTCCCCCTCCCTCCTCCTATACATTCCACTACACCACCCCCTCCCTTCCCCTCCTCATTCCCCTACATCTCCCCTCCCGCCCCCATTCATTCACCTACACCTCCACCTCCCAGCCCCTCTTCATTCCTCTCCACATTACCCACCCTCCAGCTGCTCATTGCCCTCCACCTCCCCCTCCATCCCCCTCTTCATTCCTCTCCACCACCCCTTCCCTCCCCTCTTCATTCCCCTCCACCACCCCCTCACTCACCCTTTGCATTCCACTACACCTCCCCCTCCCTCACACTCTTCATTGCCCACCGACTCCCCTCCCTCCAGCTGCTCATTCCCCTCCACCTCCATCTCCCCCTCTTCATTCCCCTCCACCATCCCATCCCTCCCCCTCTTTATTCCCCTCCACCAACCCCTCCCTCCCCCTCTTCATACTCCACCACCTACCCCTCCCTCCCCCTCTTCATTCCCCTCCACACCCCCTCCCTCCCCCACATCATTCCCCTCAACCAACCCTTCCCACCCCCTCTTCATACCCCACCACCTCCCCCTCCCTCCCCCTCTTCTTTCACCTCCACCACCCTCCTTCTCTCCATTCCCCTCCACTCCCCATAATTCCCCTCCCCTCCCACTCTTCATTCCCCTCCCCCTCCCTACCCATCTTCATACCCCTCCCCCTAACCCTTCGCATCCCCCACCCCCAGTACACATCCCACCCCCACTCCACTCCCACACTCCCCTCCCCAATCCACTCCCACATTCCCCTCCCGCTCTCCCCGCCCCAGTGCACACCCACACACCCTCCCCACTCCACCCCCACACTCCCTTCCCCCGCTACGCTCCCCACTCCCCTCCTCGACTCCCCATACACACTCCCCTCCCGCACTCCTCGTTCCACCCCCCCCTTCATTCCCCTCCAATCCTCCTCTTCAGTCCCCTCAACCTCCCCCCCTCCCCCCTTCATTCCCCTCCACCACCCCCTCCCTCCTCCTCTTCATTCCTCTCCACCACCCCTTCCCTCCCCCTCTTCATTCCCCTCCACCACCCCCTCCCTCACCCTCTACATTCCACTACACCTCCCCCTCCGTCACACTCTTCATTCCCCACCGCCTCCCCCCCTCCAGCTGCTCATTCCCCTCCCCCTCCGTCCCCCTCTTCATTCCCCTCCACCACCCTCTCGCTCCCCCTATTCATTCCCCTCACTTCCCCCACTCACCTCCTCTTCATTTACCTCCACCACCCTATCCCAGCCCCTTCTTCATTCTCCTCCACCTCCCGATCACCTCTTCATTCCCCTCCCTCTTCATTCCCCCTCCCTCCCCCTGTTTATTCCCCTCCACCTCTCCCTCACTCCCCCTCTTCATTGAGCACCGCCAACCCCTCCCTCCACCTCTTCAATCCCCTCCTTCCCCCTCTTCATTCCCCTCCACCTCCCCTACCTTCTCCTCTTCATTCCCCTCCACTACCCCTCCCTCCCCTCTTCATTCCCCTCCACCTCCCCCTCCCTCCCCCTCTTATTCCTCTCCAACCCCCTCTCTCCCTCTTTGAATTCACCTCCACCACCCTCTCGCTCCCCCTATTGATTCCCCTCATTTCCCCCACTCTCCTCCTCTTCATTTCCCTCCACCACCTCCTCCCTCCCCTGCATCATTCCCCTCCACAAATCCCTCCCTCCCCCTCTTCATTCCCCTCCACATCCCGCTCCCTCCCCCTCTTCATTCCCCTCCCCTCCCTCCCACTCATCCTTCCCCTCTGCCCTCCCCCTCTTCATTCATGGCCCCTCCCCCTCTTCATTCCCCTCCCCCTCTTCCCTCCCCTCCGCCTCGCCTCCTCCTCTTCATTCCGCTCCGCTTTCCCTCTCTTCATTCCCCTCCCCACCCCCTATTCATTGCCCTCCCATCCCCTCGCCGTCTTCATTCCCCTCTCCTCCCTCCTTCTCTTCATTCCCATCCCCTCCCCCTCTCCATTACCCACTACCCCTCTTCATTCCGCTCCCCTCCCTCCCCATCTTCAAGGCCCTCCACCACACTACCTATCTTCATTCTCCTACCCGCCTCTCTTCGACGCCCTCCCCTGCCCTCCACGCCCTCCCCGTCATCATTCCCTTCCCCTTTTCTCCCCCTTTTCATTCCCCTTCCCTGTCCTCCCCCTCTTCATTGCTCTCACCTACCCTCCAGTCCTCCACTTCATTCCCCTCCATCGCCCCCTCCCTCCCCCTCTTCATTCCCCTCCCCCTCCCTCCACCTCTTTATTCCCCTCCCCCTCCCTCCCCATCTTCATTCCCCTCCCCAATCCCTTCGTTTCGCCCACTCCCCCTACACTCCCCTCCTCCACTCTCCACCCCACTCCACGCCCCCACTCCACTCGCACACTCCCCTCCAAACGCCACTCTCACACATCCCTCCCCCACTCAGTTCCCCACTCCCCACCTCCACTCCCCTACCACACTCCCCACCTGCACTCCTCTCCTCACCCAATCTTCAATCCCCTCCCATCCTCCTCTTAATTCCCCTCCGCCCTCCCACTCTTCATTCCCCTCCCATCCCCCTCTACATTCCCCTCCACCTCCCCATTGCTCCCCCTCTTCATTGCACTCCCCCTCCTAGCCCCACCCCCTCTTCATTCCCCTCCCCTCCCCCTCTTGATAACCCTCCCCACCCCCTGTTCATTCCCCTCCAATCCCCCTCTACATTCCCCTCCACCTACCCCTCCCTCCCACTGCATTGCCCTCCCCTCCCCTCCCCAACCCATCTTCATTGCCTACCCCTCCCCTCCCCCTCTTCATTCCCCTCCCCGCCATCCTTCTCTCCACTCCCCTCCACTCCCCATCATTCTCCTCCCCTCCCACTCTTCATTCCCCTCCCCCTCCCTCCCCCTCTTCATTCCCCTCACCCTCCCTCCCCATCTTCATTCCCCTCCCCCAAACCCTTCGCATCCCCCACCCCCAATACACATCCCTCCCCCACACCACTCCCACACTCCCCTCCGCAGTCCACTCCAACACTCTCCACCCCCTCTGCCTTCCACCACTCGCCTCGCTCCCAAACCCTCCACTCCCACACTCACCTCTCCACTCCACTCCCACACTCCCCTCCCCACTCCCATCCAACTCCCCTCCACATTCCCCTCCGCTCCCCTGGACTCCCACACTCCACTCTCGCACTTAACTCCCGCAGTCCCTTCACCAATCCCCTCCCATTCCCCTTCCCACTCCCCTTCCCACGCCCCTTCCAACTCCCCTCCCCATTCTCCTCCACTACCCCTCCACTCCCGCACTCCACTCCGACACCCATTCCCCACTCACCTTCCCTCCGCACTCCCCATCCCCTCTCCCCAACAACACTTCCCTCCCCTCCCCACTCCCCTTCCCCAATCACCTTCCCCAATCCCATTCCCCAATCCCCTTCCCTGCTCCCCTTCCACACTCCCATCCTCCCCACAAACCTTCCCCACACCCTCCCCTCCCCCACACACCTCTGCACTCCACTCCCAGTCTGCCCGCCTCAGTCCACTCACAGACCCCACTCCCACACTCCGACCGCATTCCCCTTCCCAAAACCTTCCCCCACTCCCCTTCTCACCCTTCCTCCCCATTCCCCTCCATTCCACCTTCACTCCCCCTCCACTCGCACACTCCACTCCGCAACTTCCCTACTGCACTTACCTTCCCACTCCCCTCCCCCACTCCCCTCCCACACACCACTCCCACCTCCACTCCCACACTCCCCTAACCCAGACCCCTTACCACTCCCCTCCCCATTCCCCTCCACTCCTCCCTCCACTCCCACACTCCACTTCCATTCTTCCCTACTGCACATCCCTTCACACTCCCCTCCCCCACTCCCATCCCACACTCCACTCACCCACTTCACTCCCGCTGACCCCTTCCCACTCCCCTCCCCATTCCCCTCCACTCCTCCCTACACTCCCACTCTCCGCTCCCACACTTCCCTAACGCAGTCCCTTTTACACACCCCTCCCACACTCCCCTCCCCCACTCCAATCTCACACTCCCCACCACATACTCCCCTCCACCACTCCCCTCCCTCACAAACCCTCCACTAGCTGAAAGAAGACAGAGGGTGGTGGTTGATGGCAAATGTTCATCCTGGAGTTTAGTTACTAGTGGTGTACCGCAAGGATCTGTTTTGGGGCCACTGCTGTTTGTCATTTTTATAAATGACCTGGAAGAGGGTGTAGAAGGGTGGGTTAGTAAATTTGCAGATGACACTAAGGTCGGTGGAGTTGTGGATAGTGCCGAAGGATGTTGTCGGGTACAGAGAGACATAGATAGGCTGCAGAGCTGGGCTGAGAGATGGCAAATGGAGTTTAATGCGGAAAAGTGTGAGGTGATTCACTTTGGAAGGAGTAACAGGAATGCAGAGTACTGGGCTAATGGGAGGATTCTTGGTACTGTAGATGAACAGAGAGATCTTGGTGTCCAGGTGCATAAATCCCTAAAAGTTGCTAACCAGGTTAATAGGGCTGTTAAGAAGGCATATGGTGTGTTAGCTTTTATTAGTAGGGGGGTCGAGTTTCGGAGCCACGAGGTCATGCTGCAGCTGTACAAAACTCTGGTGAGACTGCACCTGGAGTATTGCGTGCAGTTCTGGTCACCGCATTATAGGAAGGATGTGGAAGCTATGGAAAGGGTGCAGAGGAGATTTACTAGGATGTTGCCTGGTATGGAGGGAAGGTCTTACGAGGAAAGGCTGAGGGACTTGAGGTTGTTTTCGTTGGAGAGAAGGAGGAGGAGAGGTGACTTAATAGAGACATATAAGATAATCAGAAGGTTAGATAGGGTGGATAGTGAGCGTCTTTTTCCTCGGATGGTGATGGCAAACACGAGGGGACATAGCTTCAAGTTGAGGGGTGATAGATATAGGACAGATGTTCGAGGTAGTTTCTTTACTCAGAGAGTAGTAAGGGCGTGGAACGCCCTGCCTGCAGCAGTAGTAGATTCGCCATCTTTAAGGGCATTTAAGTGGACATTGGATAGACACATGGATGAAAATGGAATAGTGTAGGTCAGATGGTTTCACAGGTCGGCGCAACATCGAGGGCCGAAGGGCCTGTACTGCGCTGTGATGTTCTAAAAAAAAAACATAAAGATACAAGTTAGTCTCTTTCTGTCCCTCCAGCCCCTCTGTTTTGCTCTCTCCTCCCCACTGACTGATAGATGAACACTAACTGCTGTCTGAAACGCACCATGTTCAATACCCACAGATAGAACAGAAATAAATGGATAGATGCTGCTTCCATGTCACCGCAGCTCAGCCCCCTGACAGGCAGACACATAAACCTCACTCCAAACTCACCATCAAATTGTCACTGTGTCAATCCCACAATAGTGCAGCCTGAGCTTCAAGTTAGATACCATATGGGGCTGACAGATGGCGCCTGTTTGTATCCCAATAATGTACCCAGAGGTTCTCATTAAATATCACTCCAACATTCAGACACATTATGGGTTTAGAATTGGCTGTACTAATTCACATAGTATGTCCTGACATATAAATTCAAAACAAGTCAAAATCTATGTCTGTGATCAGATTGAGATTGAGATCACGAAATACAGTATACAAACTCAGATACCAGTTTAAAACATACCCATATTATTCAACTAAAATATCAATTCCCTCAGTACAGCCTGGATATAAACTGCAAACCAGTTCTGAAACATCATGCAGTATCTATGTGACAGATATTGTATTAAACCAATGAGAGCAGGCTGGGCTCGACATAAAACATAAGATCTCAGTCACATTCAGATTGACTGACAACGTATCAACTAAAAACATAGATCCTTACAAAAATTCCACGCACAGATATAGGCCATTCGGCCCATTGTATCCACGCCGGCTGCACAAGTGCTATCCAGTCTCATCATACCTTCTTCTTTTGGTCCATAGCTCTGTATGCTATAATAGTACAAGTGCATGTCTAAGATTGTTTTACGTTTGATAAAGATTTCTGCCTCTGCCACCCTTTCAGCAACTGAGTTCCAAGCCACTCACCACCCTCTGGGTGAGAACAAATGCTCTTGAACTCTTCTCGAATATTTCTGCCAATTACTTTAAATCTTTGCCCCATTGATAGTGACCTGTCGGCTAAGTGAAATAGATCCTTCCTGTCCACTTTATCTCGGCCCCGCGTAATTTTGAACATCTCTAATAATCCCACACCCCCCTCCCCCTCACTCTCCATCCTATGTTACAAAGAAAACTGCTCTAGCATACCCAGCATACGATTGGATAGGCTGGGGTTGTTCTCCATGGAACAGAGGAGGCTGAGGGGAGATTTGAACTGTACAAAATTGTGAGGTGCCTGGATAGAGTGAATGTAAAGGATGTATTTACCTTATCAGAGAGGTCAGTGATTAGGGGACGTTGATTGA